>NC_056734.1:306940007-307137507 GCF_019279795.1 Protopterus annectens
AATATTAATAAGATTATTTTGCCATTACTACTTGAACCGCTATCCGACACCGCTATGCAGTAACCAAAGAAAAACAGGCAGATACCATTTTTGACTTTGATGTTTATACTGATGTTGATGGTGATACTTATTGATTTAAATATGTGTTCCATTTGGAATCTGCGAGTGTCCGCTTCCCATTTCCACAGTCCTTATTCCAAACAGTAAATTTATTAGGCAAATTAAACAGCTGGCATTAGATCTGCAGAGTGTAATATTAAAGAAGGCAGTACTTTGTATACGTGTTGTGAAAGAGGATACTGCTGAAATATAGGTTTTAGAAGAGACAAGATGAAGTTTGACATTTACTGAACTTCTTCTCCTAGCTATACATGTTGATATATCTGTGGCAAGGGAGTGTGGTGTCCAGGACAATATACTCCTTCTGTGCCATGGCCCTACTGATATCAATCCCATATTCAGCCCATGGGTAGATTCAAAACTAAATCCAGCCCTGATCCCAGGTCTAACCCCTTTTTTGTTTTCTTTGTTTATCATGAATATTGACAGTGAAGCAACAGTTTACCACCACTATAGAAATGTTTTTATTACATAGTTCTTTAATTTTTTTTCTTCTACTGCACCCCTTACATATTTTTGAGAGGGTAATGTCTTCGTATACCATATTGCTACCTTTGCTGACAATTCTATCACCAATTTTAAACTGTGCTGTTTGGCTTGATGTTTTGAAAGAAACCTTACTGGTTTAAATTTTGATGGTGTCTTTCATTGTTACTATACAGAGGGAGAGAAAGTACTTAATTTTATTTATATATTTATTGACTTGTTTGTTTATTTACTTGTTTATTTATTTATGCTTCCATTTAATCATTGCCTCTAAATGGTTTATCTATTTTTTTTTTGTTTCTTTTTATTTTTTGGATGACTCGCTGCATTTTGAAGAAGTGGGTTTTGGTTATGGGAGAATTATCATAATTGTTCATCAGTCTTCAGTATGAGAGTATAGTGCATTGATTTTTATTCATAGGTTTATTGATTAGTAGTTAATATTTGCAGATGATAACCTGAAATATTTATTTACTGGTTTGTTCTCCCTTTTATTTTATACCTAAATGTTCTTATGAAAAGTTATTTTTCAAGACGGCACATAAGATTCAATAAATTTCAAACAGTATGATTAAAACCTATCACAAGCATCTGATTGTTGCACAAACTCTAATAACTAGTATAGTATTCCTTTGCAACTACAGAATATGGAGTTCACAAATAAATAAATAACTAAATAAAAAAATTAAAAAAAAATACAGATCATAGTTGACAAAACTTACTGACCAATATAGTAGTGGTATGTTAGGTAGCTTTGGCAATATATTAATATGAATATAAAATAGCAAGGAATGATAAAAATATTTAACACATGGAAAATGCATTTTTGTATATGAGCAGTAAATAAGTAAAAACTCATATAAACAGGATGACTTCCAGATTAATACTTCTTTTTTACATAATAAAGTAAACTTCTTGAAGTATATGATATAACATGATACTTGAGCATTAAAATCAAAGAATTAATAGAACTTTCAAAATTCTTTAAGTTTTGTTTCATAAGCTAACTTTCACCAGTGTTTGTAATTTTCCAGTCTTGTATAATATAAACCAGAATCCATAGTTCTTATTTTTTGTAAACACTTTTGCATCATTTATCCAGCTCTGAAGCAAATCAGTACATTTTGGTATACTATTAGAGATTTATTGTAATCAACTTCTTCGGAGAGTAATATAGTGTCATCATTGTAGGATATGCATTTGTTAAATTACTAATAAGTAGTGAAAAGTAAAGGGACCTATATGAAACCACAAACAACAGAAAATGTCCTCAAGATACCAAACTAAATCACTGACTGATCTGACCAATCCAATGGAAAAATCATATTCAGTCAATGCCTTACTTTCAAATGTTGCAGCAGGATACAGTCAGGTGGAGAACGTCATATTTCTACCATAACAATGGCATGCAGGTCTGAGCTGGCAATGTCAAAAGATAAACTTACCCAAACAGCATATATACAAAAGATAGGATATCACTTACAAAGCACTGTATGGCATAACATAAAAGGTTGGACGAGCAATGCTGACACTCAAAAATAACAGATATCAGTTAGGAGTGCTCATGGGAAAGGTCCCCAATGTTGGCTGGACTATCAAAGTATCATAAGCATTGAATATCAAACTTTAAGCATTGCTTATAAGATGAGATATAACCAAATGAACAATTGTCTTCTAAAGCTTATGCAATTCAGTTCATACATTGACAAGTATACTGATATATCATTTTATCATGCGGATAAAAAGGCATGTTAGCTCAGGTAAGTGGTGACATTTGGCTGCTATAGTCTTAATCATTACTGTTGCTATGCATGCCAACCAAGCACTGCTGAATGTACATAATATATGTTCCATGTATTTGTTTGTTGTTTGTTTGTTTGTTTGTTGTTAGAGGGAATGTTAAAGCTGGAAATGTATATAATGTAACGTTGGTCAGATGTAGTGTTGCTGTTTGTTAAGGGGCAGAGATTGTTACAATATCCAGCTGTGTGCTACAGTTCCTTGTACATGACTTTTCTGCACTGTGGATTGACCAATGCTACATGTACATTTACGATGTATGCCTTGGTAGTGTTTGCAATCTGTTCTCTTGTAATACTACAGTTTTAATCATAATGGATGCTGACATGAAGCTGCTGAAACCATAAAAGTTTACATTATTTAATTCTCATGACTAAATGTATGCAGCTGTTTGAGATGTGTTATTCAGCAACATGGCAAAATACTGCAAATCTTCTTTATCATATCATTGACAGATTTTATACCAGGGTGATTTATTATGTTCGACATAAAATCATCAAACTTTATGTTTTCTTAACTGGCAAATATCTTTATTCCATTTATGAATATTATAATACCCAAGGTTGTTGCTATGCAGGGAACAGCAAAAGCAGTTATCTATATCAAATGAGAGGAAGAAGCTGAAAAGAAAATTGAAAATGATTGCATATTTTTTCCAAGTCAATGCACCTACTGAGACCTTCTGCAAAATGTAGTAGCTTCATCCTGTTGTCCTACCCAATGCTCTGTATAGTGAATCAAATAAGTGTACATCTTCTGTAGCTCCTGATGCAGTTCAGTCTTGGCACTGACAACATAATAGTCATCCTTTTTATTCAGAACAGTGAGATTCCTACATACCATATGTTTTCTGAAGTTCTTATTTTTACAGCCATTTAATATTTCTATTTATTGCAAGCTTAGCTCTGAAAAATATAAGTGTTTTAAAAACATGCAAATTATTTTCACTTGTAGTATTTATAGAAAATAGTTTAAAACACAAAGAATATATTAAATCTTTGACAATTATTGTCAGAAATAAAAAAAATCTCATTTTTGGTAGTACATGCACTGCTATGTGAAAAGAAAAAAAGATTTTTTTATTTTATTTTTTTTTAGTTTTACTTACACACACAATTCTGTCTCCAGAAATAAGCACTTGTTTTGGGGTTTGTGTTATTTTGTCATAACTCAAATGAGTGAACGCTCACTTGTCAAACATCTATTCAGTGAAAAAAATATTCATTGACCAATGTTTTAAGCAAAAAGTTTCCTAGGGCAAAGTGATGGTTGGCCACCATATGGAATTTGACCTTTTTCCCAATGTAGTTTGATCACAGAGTTGGTATATTTAGTTAAAGGGGTGTGGGGAGGCATGGGGCGTGTAGCCCTCCACCTGTGCAGGTGGTAAGTTTTATACTTTTGTTTACTGTTGCTATGGTTGCTAGGGCGGACTACCATCAGTTTGCACTAGGAAACGTTTTGCTTAAAATATTGGTCAAAGAATACAATTTTTGCTGAATAGGTGTTCAACAAATGAGCATTCACTCATTTGAGTTTCAACAAAATGATATAGACTGCTTGTTTTATACTTTGGAATGCTGGTTTGATGGTTAAATTAGAAGTGTTTTTATTTTTTTTTATTAGTTTATATCTATCAGCTGACATTCAGTCTGGGACACTTCTTATGTTTCATTTCATAAGATAGAAAGGTAAATCATGTATAGTAACCCACAAAGTATGCACAACTGCACACGGACATGGGTTTAGATACACACACACCACACACACCCACACACACACACACACACACACACACACACACACACACACACACACACACACACACACACACACACACACACACACACACACACACACACACACATTGGGCAAGTTTTTTATCAGTTCTGCTAGTTGATTTTATTCTAGGTTTTCTAATATTCTAAGTGAAGTGGAAAGAATGGAAACCGTACTTCTCAACTATCCAGATTTCTGCAGAAGGTCCAATTGTTTGGCTCATATTTTTGTTCTGTTCTTAATAAAAATTGTGGTTTTCTGTCAAATCACTGTAATATTCTGAAGATTGAAGTCAGTAAATAATAGCATATATTTGACTTTCAGACTTCATCTCAGAAAATGTAAGCTAAAACAGACCCTGTTACTCCAGCAACTTTCTAGGTTTATAAGAGTAGTATTTAAAATGTGTCCCTGTTTTTAGGACTTTGTCCCCCCATTTTGTCAGGATTTGTCCAGATTTCTTGCACTAAGAGGTTGAGAGGTATGATGGAAACTTGACCATACTCATATGTTAAACTCCATACAGATGTTTTTAGTGAAGGTTTTAATATTGCTTTAAAAACTGTAAGAATGGAACTGAAACCATTTTCTCTTTTGGCAGGTGTCCCAACAGGTAGTTTTATTTCATCCACTGAAGGTACATCATCCATACCACATACAGCATCCACAACAAGTAAGTGTGTTTTACTTATAATATATTAACAATCTGCAAGTTACTGCATGTGATCTGTAATGGTAATAAAACAGATTTAATTGAATAGAATTATATTTTGTTAATCATATAAAATTCCTATACTAGATATAAACCAGCACTGACAGTGAATTGTCCTGTCTTCTATACTGGTGTTTCACATCATACACGTCAATAAAATGTAGGTATATCAGTTAGGAACTTAACATAAAATTGAAAATATGAATAACAAGTGTCAACGATTAATTTCTCCACTGCAGGACATCCCAGACTAACAGTCTTAGTGTCATTTTGTTAAAAACTCCTTGCCCCTTTCTATTACTGACTATCATTAGCTGTTAAGCCACTTAGCTAAAGAAGTCAGGCCAAAAAAAGTTCTGTATGCCACAAGGAGGAATTGGTGTAAAATAGAAAAATACAAAAAGGCATTATAGGCTTGAGTGAGTTAAATAATTTCCAGTCTATAAAGCCATAATGCTCAATGCTCAACAAGCAAACCAGCATTTCATTTGAGTAATCATTAAAGAAACAAGAACAGTGTGGGAGATGCACATACAAAGTTTCACTGCAGGCAAAAATTTTGCATACAGAGTTGTCAAGAACACGCAGACTACATCTTCTACAAGTAGTGTCCACCACACACATAGACCAAGAAATGCTGAGACACTAAAATGCAATCTTCCCAACCTTCAAAGAACCTCTAAGCCCATAAATATCAATGCCTAATCTCAATAATCTCTAAAGCACTCACTAAAAGCAGCAGCAACTGCCACACATATGTCTACACCCAGTGGACTCCCAAAAGCAAAGCCCATAAGGCAAACCAACACATTACCCAGGACTGTTTTCATAAATGACTGAATTGTATGACACATATATGCTCAGACTGAACAAGGAGCAGGTAACAGTTATTTGCTTATCTGGAGCCCTAATCTGCCAAGCCACATGCATACTAAATTCACTACACCATGGGTACAAGTATGATTCTATCACAGTCCATGTAGGTGTTAACCCAAGACATACATCCTTGGACTACATGAAGAGAGACATTGCTGATCTCGCTGAATGTGTGTCAGACAGGTAAATGCCTTGCTTTGAGTAACATTCAACCTTCACCAATGATGATGCCAAAGTACAAACAAAAGATGATTGACTTCAATAATTGGCTTAGTTTCTGTTGTTTTTCTAGGGGGATTCAATACCTATCAGCATGGGAGGACATGGTTGACAAATCATATTGCTTTGCAAACTATGTCTGCACTTGTCTCACATGGGCTTTTGAATAAAGGCTAAATCTTTATCCAACCCCTTACAGCCTGTTAAACTGAAAAACATACCAAAATAGAAAATAAAACACAAAGAAACCCAAAGATTTTACTTCTCAATGCAACTAAACAAGAATCTCTGCAGCCTACAATCTCTCCTCACTCTGGAGAATACAGTCACTTGTGCCATTATAGAGATATATAATTTAAATCCACAGAAAGTACTCTTGCATACATGGCTTCACTGCCTTCAACATATTTAGACCATCATCTGAACAGACAGGGACAAAAGGTGGCGGAGTCTCAGTCCATATTAGCGACAAGCATAACTCTATTTTGCTTAAACAGGACAATGCCTTGGAATTTATGCATGCACAAATCGCCACAGAAAAAGTCCCATAACATATCCTAGCAAGCTATAGGTCACCATCTATGTCTCTAGAATCCCATAGCTCATGCTTGCCCTACAGGACATTGCCAACATTAAATCAAATACTTTTTTTATCCGAGACTTTAACAGTACCGCTACAGTCTGGGAAACATACACTGCCTCATACTTACAGGCACAATGATTCCTGGACTTTGTTAGCACAAAGGGTATTGACCATATAATTTGCACGGCCATCAGAAGATCACAAATATCGGACTTGGTACTCACCATAATGGGAGTGCACTGCACTCTCTCCAGTATCATGTCCTCACTGCTGAGGTCAGATCACAAAGCTGTCTCTTTACAAAATTAAAATAATCTTGGTAAGTCTAGGAAACTCTATAACAGTTAGTGACTATTCCGAAGCAAAGAACATCCTATTAAGTGATAATTCAACAAAATTCAGTTCTACTCCCAATACAAACTTAACTGTAGTCTGTGCAGAATTGCTTACAGTGAAACTATACAACCATATTAACAGCTGTATAGAGGCTGCCCTACCTTCTAGAAGTAAGCTCAAAACAAACTCTAAAAACAAACAACACTGGTGGAAACTTTAATTGGGTATAAAGCAAAGGAAAAAAGTCATGATTAAAATCAGGAAGAGCAACTCCATAATGATAGGAGCTCTCTAAACTAAACAGGAAATAAGACTAGTTAAGTCCAAAAAGGACAGTTACAAGATGTAAGTAGCCTCCCAGGCTAAAGACAAGCTAAGGACAGCCAACCAAAAGATCTTCTAAAGATATGTCTCGAACCTCAAATGCAGCACCCATTAGTGTGCCGAGCTGGTGGTCAACTTTTTCACCTTTTCTATGTGGAGTGAAGCAGTGATATTGCTTCTTGACAAATTCTGCTCAGGTTTTGCCCCACACACCCCCACTGCCCACCCCATGAAATACCTAGTAGGATAACAACTCAACTATTAACAGGAAGCGTCTCATGGTGGTGCTCGGTAAGGCCAAAACTACAGCCTTATTGGGCCCAGATAATATCCCTGGGTGCCTCTTAATTAGCTTGAAAAATGTCTTATCAGGACTGCTTGAGTCACACTTCAATTATCACCTCAGAACATGCTTTGTACTATGAGAACGGAAGACTTCCACAGTTATCCGACTTCAAAAGACTGGACTATCAACTGACCTTGGAAACTACAGCCGTATTAGTCTGACCAGTCTAATATGCAAAGCCATCGAACAAATTAAAATGAAAATGATCAACAAAGACATAGGCAAGCTTCAGACACTGGAACCAACCCAGTTTGGTTTTGTCAAGTAAAGTTCATGCCTACTACACCTGTCAAAAATGCAATTGATGAGGGAAACAGAGCATAACACCTACCAGGACCTTGCTAAGGTGATTGCTACAATACCTCACTCAGGTATAGTTGACAAACTCACTGAAATGGGCATAAATTCCAACACAACTCACTGAGTTGCCAGCTGGCTCACAGACAGGACCCAAGAAGTTAGTATTTGTGACACCACCTCCACTAAGAGACAGGTCACCAGTGGGGTACCTCAAGGCAACATGCTGGGACAGCTCCTATTTGGCACCAACTTCTTGGAGGTAAAGGCTAATGTCAAGGGTCTATGGCTGACAAAGTTCACAGATTACTGCAAATTGGGAGATATCTTATATTCCCCCTTTGACACAAACATCTTACAAGAAGGTCTAACACAGACAAATGACTGGTGCGAAAGTCACAGACTAAAACTCAATGCCAAAAAATGCATTATAGGGCCGTTTGGGAAAAGGGCCACTTAGGCTAATTACCTCATGAATAAAATACAGCCAAGCATTGACCTGATAGTCAGGGATCAAGGGACATATGTTAAATAGTAATCTGTCCTTTGACCAACAAGTGACCAAAGTGTAAAAAACTAATTTATTTTACCCAACTTATAGGAATCTGCATGGCATCCAGGTCCAGCTAAGTCATGGTGCCACATTATCCAGCTCTTATCAGACCGTTTATTGAGTATAATGTCCATTTGGCATGTACCTGCCCAGCTATGTTCAACAGATAGAATGGCCATTTGAATCCAGGGTATAAAGTCATTGTCCTATATGTATCACTTTAAAGCCCTATCTCAGTCCTGTGTCTCCTACAGCTTATTGACCGACAATCTATGCCTGGCATATCACAAATCCTCAGTCCAGCTCTGATGGATGTTTTGCACATTTGCAAAATGAATAGAATCAGAACAACTAAATCCAAGGATTTAAATTCTGGTTGTGACATAAATAAGACATGTTGGTAAGGCAGATATGTGTGTCAAAGGATCTCCATGTTCTCAGTGATGCAGACTCTCTTCCGGAACCTATCTATGCGTGACCTTGACCAATGGATGGAAATTTGGAAATTCACGCCAGGAATGGCCCCTGTGTAGCTGATAGATAGAGGCAGATAATAATGGCCAAATTAACATAACCCCATATAACCCCTAAAAACTTCCTAACATACCCCCTTCTAATAAATATCCATGATACCTAGGGACAGAACTGGACTACGTTGCACAGATAGCTTTATAAATGACTTGGTGGTCATTAGCCTTTTATATGCCTATGAACCTACAAATAAGCAAATTAATAAAATGCAACATGCAAACTTTTAGCTTAAGTATGACTTACACTGAAATGTCAATATCTTTAATAATTCATTGACTTTACAATGCTGTATCACATTGTTTCTAGAATATTTTTCAGTTTCATATTGCAATAGGCACACCTTTATCAAAATCACATTCCTTTTCCCCTTAGTGCTTAATACAAAAAAAAATACATAGTAAAACCCGTGTGAAAAATATTCCTGTCAAAATCAAAACAACGGGATTGATTCCAAATGACTTGCTCTTGGTTTAAATAACTTGCTCTAGTGTAAACCTACCCTAGTTCTAAAAGATTTGTTCTCAGTGAAAGTGACTTACATCAGTACAAATCCTATCTGTAAACAGGCTTAAACTGGTGGATTAATTTCTAAAAGACTTGTCCTTGGTGTAGGTAACTTGTCCAGAGAGATTGATTTCCTGGCTATATTGGAAAAATGCTGAGAGAATCTGAGAAATTTGTCAACATAAGTGCCCAAATCTGTTGTGGCCTTTTCAGTCTGAAGAGCAGTACCATTTACATGTGACATGGGAACAGCTTTTTCACATTTGATGCTATACTGTGATTTCTTTTTTCTTTTTTTTTTTGCATTAAACTACAGACTGTTTTCAGTATAACAGATGTCTGTTTATTCTAGCATAACGTAGTACCTACCTATGAACCTATAGCATAGTTCCTCATTAGCACTCTTCAAGAAAAATCTTGATGAGTGGATGGGAATAGTAAATACACCCTGAGGATCACTTCTGTGGCTTTGCAGGACAGGGACACAGGAAAATAATGTGTTGGCTAGGCTTAATTTATGCCTTGGCCTAATAGCCTAGTACCTACCTATGAACCTATGAACCTTCTCTTTAACTGTTTAGTATCAGTGAATGAGGAAATAACATCATTCAGCCTGATGTTATTGGCAGACTTAGCTAACCACACTTCTGGGATATTGGACTAGATCCCTGCAAAATAAATGCCAGACAGGACTGGACCCAGCACTGGTCCATATTTTATCCTACTAGTTACAAATTCATGAGAGGATATCAACAACTTTTACAACCTCATATCTGTTTGATAGTTATTTGGATATCAAATGGATAATATGCAGTTTTACATCATTTGTGTAATTTTTAATAATGTCAGCATGGGGGTGTAGTGTCAAAAGCCTTGGACAGATCAAAATAAACAGTGTTACTACTGCTCACAATCACTGTAGTCTTTCCAAAGAAGTTTGCTGTGTTTAGAATGAAGGACCTGCCCTTTCAAAAAATGATTGGTATCTAGATCAGTTAAGTTGCCTGTATCTACAGAACAAAGCTCTAGTATGATATGCTCCATAACTTTTTCTAAAAGTCTGGGGAGATTGATGGGTGTATAGTTGCCTGGATATGTAGTGATGTTACCCTTGTGCAGAACTGTGACAGAAGCCTTTCTCCAGACATCCGGTACAATACTTGTGGAGAGGCAGAGGTTGGAGGTCTCGGATAACTCATACCTGCCATTAGAGTGCTCTCTGATGTGTTTTCTGTTCTTAGTTTTACTCTTTTCTGTAATACAATGTTGACGCATTTACATTATTAGCAGAGCAGTGACCTCCATGCTATTGCAGAGAGTGAGAGAGGGAGAGAGAGAGAGAGAGAGAGAGAGAGGGATGGAGAGAAAGGAAGTGTGAAATCATTCAAGACTGGAATAAAACTATTTTGAATTGTAGTGCTCTGATGTGATCTGTATATTTTAGGAAGTTATTAGTCTGATCCAGCCAGAGGACAAGGTACTTCAAGGAATGTGACATTTACAGGCATGTGGATAACAGAATAGACTATGACAGTCTGCAAAAATCTTAGCTATTCTTCCCAAGTTAGATGTATGTGCGGGGTAGTCAGTCAGGTATTAAGCTAAGTGTTTTTTTTTTTAAAATTAATGCTGATAAATGATGAGTCTGCCCTAAATATGCCCGCTCATCTGCATATAGAGCTAAGAGGGATCTGTGAGAGGTTACGGCTAGTTTGTTCCTGAAAAGATAAAGTGCAGTGGGTACACCCTTGTGATAGTCCTTTTGTTAGTGCTAAAAAAGCTGATGAAGTTAAACGTACTGTGTATGAATGAAAAGTCTGAAAGTATTAGAAAGTTCTCTGTCTACATTAAGACACTTTTCCTCAATCATTCTCTAGAACTCAGACTTGGTTGTAGTTGGAAAATTGTGTTTATGGATTTTGTTAAGTGATTTTTGTTCTAGCTTTCCTAAAATTCTGCTCATGGTAGAAAGGAGCAAAATTGTCCCATATTCAGATGGCTGGCTGTACTTGTGTGTTGTTGGGAGAGGTTTTGTGATTACCATTTCCCAGATAGTAAGAAAGGAATTTAAACAGGAACCCTACTTTCTATTTACAGGTGATCAAACAGGCGGCTTGAGATCATCTACTGAAGTGGCATCATCATCATCATCATCATCATCATCATCCTCGTCATCAACATCATCATCATCATCATTCTCGTCGTCATCATCATCATCATCCTCATCACCGATAACATCCACAAGTTAGTGCTTTATTTTTAATATTTTTCTCTTTGATGGATTACAGTATATAAATATTACTTCCTATTAAACAGATGTAGAAGAATTGAATTCACATTTTGTTAATCAAACATGGGTTTATGTAAGCAGTCATGACTAAAATACAGATATGAAACTTTTTGAATAAAAATGTATGATATCAAAAGATAAAGTCATGATCTGGCGAAACATCTCATACAACATAAAAGTGCTTACATTTTAATAGCAGACTAATATTCATTTTTACCCTGTTTTTGGTCGTATTGGGTGATCTTTGGAACATTTCTGCTCTTAAAACTTACTTCTTTAAATTTCCTTAGGACATGGGTGTGATTACTATCTCTGCTGTATTTTAATTTGTTTTTTTTTTTAAATATAATTTTTATTGTATACATGCTATCAGTACATTTGGATTACAAATTTAATTACAAAGACACTTTGAAAACCTGGGCAAAAAAGTCACTATTATTTTGGTTTAGAGCTTACGTTCTACTATTGTCTGAAAACTCAGTTGAGCATTAATTAATATCACAACCTTTTCTTATAAAAATTCAATAAACTTGTCACACAATGTTTGAGAAGAACATTACAATATATCCATTCCCTATTCTTACCCATTGTCTCTGTGTTCAACTATTATAAAATAAACAAAAGTTTTATTGTCATTGTCAAACATCACAAATAAATAATTAATTTGCCCACTAACAATGTGAATATAAACTAGATGGCATTCATAATGATTGATTAAATGGTGTTGAGAAGGGAGTAGTATATAAGGTGTTATTATTGTGTGTATCAACAGGATTTATATGTTTTTCTGATCAGAGATTTTTGAACATATCTTCCCAAATCCAGACATTAAGTAAATAGAAAGTGGCATTATCTTAATTTTCAGATGTTACTACACTTTCAATTTCATCCCCTGGAAAAGCACCATTATTTACTGCTTCTCCAACAATTAAGAATACTTTATTTTTTAATATATCATACTGTACTAGCATTCATATGAACTGTGGAACATAAAAATTATGCAATGACCCCACATTAATATTCCAAAACGTGCACACTAATTGGCCAGCATGCCTTTTGTAAATCCCACAATATACCACCGGAAAAAGGTCCAGCCGCCTGGACTTTTTTCTGTTGGTATAAAGTGCTCAAAATATTTTTTTTTTTAATAAAAAAAAATAAAAAAAATGGAGCAACTGAGACTTTCTATTCTCCGTTGCTTCCGCTTCAAAGCACTGATGTATTGGGTATGCATGGAATACAAGCCCCATATGCATGCTCACTACATCAAAGCAAAGAAGCGGTGTACTACAACCAGCAGATGATGCCCTGTTATACAAAGACATTATTTAAGAAAAGTAAGTATTTTTTTTCTTAAATAATGTCATTGTATAATAGCAATAACCAACTCTGTGGTTGTGGTATATTGAAATTTACCCACGGTTGGCTTTATTTAATCACTCAGGCTTCGCCCTCATGATTAAACCACACCAACCATGGGTAAATCTTCAATATACCACACCATGTCATCGGTTATTGCTTAAGTAATTTAATGGTACATACAGTATTGTTTTGTTTGACTTATTACAACAAAAACATTGCATCTCAACTAATGCTGAAATACCAAAATGCTGGTAATGTCAGAGTATATGTATATAGCTAATCACTAAGTAATAAATGATTTGTTATGCAAACAGAAACATTTACTTTTTACTACTTTCACATTTTGCAAGTGTATTTAAGCCACAGACAAATAGCACACTGGTTATTTCCTGTGCCGTCTATTGTACAAAAAGCGTTCATGGGTATTTCCATCACTTACCACTTCTTTGGGGTAAAATGTCATCTCATTTTTTATCTCAAGTACCATGATGTCATTTTAATGGCTGTAGTCTTCTCTTTCGGTTAGCATTGCTCTGTGCAGGTTTCAATGTTTGCAAAAACAAAAATATTCACATACAGACACACTCCCACAACCACCAACAGTTTGCCCTAGGAAACTTTTCTCTTAAAATATCGGTCGATGAATAGTATTTTTGCGGAATAGGTGTTCAACAAATGAACATTCACTCATTTGAGTTTCAACAAAGTGATATAGACCCCTTGTTTTATACTTTGGAATGTTGGCCTGATGGCTAACTTAGAACTGTTTTTATTTTTTTAATTAGTTTATATCTGGCAATTGACATTCCGTCTGGGAAACTTCTCATGTTTCATTTCATGCAGATAGAAAGGTAAATCATTTACTAGGTTTTCTAATATTCTAAGTGAAGTGGAAAGGAATAAAATCATACCTCTCACCTGTTCAGACTTTCACAGAAATTCCAGATGTTTGGATCATATTTTTGCTCTTTTCCTAATAAAATGTGTGGCTTTCTGTCCAATCACTATGATATTCTGAAGATTGAAGTCAGTAAATAATGACATACATTTGAGTTTTAGACTTCAAGTCCTTCAGAAAATGTAAGTTAAAACAAACCCTGTTACTCTAGCAACGTTCTAAGTTTATGAGTAGTATTTAAAATGTGTCCCTATTTTTGAGCCTTTGCCCCCCCTCCCATTTTGTCGGACTTTGTCTACATTTCTTGCACTAAGAGGTTGAGCGTTGGATACTTGATCATACTCGTATGTTAAACTCCATACAGATGTTTTTAGTGAAGTTTTAATATTGCTTTTCCAGATTGTAAGAATGGAACTGAAACCATTTTCTCTTTTGGCAGGTGTCCTAACAGGTAGTTTTACATCATTCACTGAAGGTACATCATTATCACCACATACAGCATCCACAAGAAGTAAGTGTGTTTTATGTATAATATATTAACAATCTGCAAGTTACTGCATGCAATCTGTAATAGTACTAAAACAGATTTAATTAAATAGAATTATATTTTGTTAATCATACATAATTCCTACACTAGATATAAATCAACACTGGCAGTGAATTGTCCTGTCTCCAACACTGGTGTTTCACATCATACACTTCAATAAAACGTAGGTATATCAGTTAAGAAATTAACATAAAATTCAAAATAAGAATAATAAGTCTCATGCAAAGATTAATTTCTCCACTGCGGGACATCCTAGACTAACAGTCTTAGTGTCATTTTGTTAAAAATGCATCAGGGTATAAAGACATTATCCTATATGTATCACCTTAAAGCCATATCTCAGTCTTGTGTCTCCTACAGGTTATTGACAGGCAATGTATGCCTGGCATATCACGCATCCTCGGTCCAACTCTGATGGACATTTTGCACATCTGCAAAATGAATAGCATCAGAACAACTAAAACCAAGGATTTAAATTCTGCTTGTGACATAAATAAAACATGTTGGTAAGGCAGATATGTATGTCAGAGGATCCCCGTGTTCTCAGAACAGGTTTCCCGTTCATGTGATGCACACTCTATTCTTGAACCTATTTATGCGTGACCTTGACCAATGGATGGAAATTTGGAAATTCATCCCAGGACTGGCCCCCATGTAGCTGATAGAGAGAGGCAGACAATAATGGACAAATTAACATAACCCCATATAACCTCTAAAAACTTCCTAACATATCCCCCCCCCCAATAAATATCCATGATACCTAGGGACAGAACTGGACTAAGTTGCACAGATAGGTTTATAAAGGACTTGGTGGTCATTAGCCTTTTATATACCTGTGAACCTACAAATAAGCAAATTAATAAAATACAACATGCAAACTTTTAGCTTAAGTATGCCGCACATTGAAATGTCAATGCCTTTAATAATTCATTGACTGGAAGATGTTGTATCACATTGTTTCTAAAATATTTCTCAGTTTCATATCGCAATAGCCACACCCTTATCAAAATCACATTTCTTTTCCCTTTAGTACTTAACAGGAAAACACTGCAGTAAAAGCTGTGTGGAAAATATTTCTGCCAAAATCAAAACGACAAGATTGATTCCAAAAGACTTGGTCTCTGTTTAAATAACTTGCTCTAGTGTAAACCTACCCTAAAAGACTTGTTCTCAGTGAAAGTGACTTACGTCAGTACAAATCCTATCTGTAAACAGGCTTAAAGTGGTCGACCAATTTCTAAAAGACTTGCCCTTGTAGTAGGTAACTTGTCCCGAGAGATAGATTTCCTGGCTATATTGGAAAAATGCAGAGAGAATCTGAAAAATTTGTCGACATAAGTGCCCAAATCTGTTGTAGCCTTTTCAGTCTGGAGAGTAGTACCATTTTATAACATGTGACGTGCGACCAGCTTTTCAACATTTTCAGCTATACTGTGATTTCTTTTTTTTTTTTTTTTTTTTTGCATTTAACTAGAGACTGTTTTCAGTACAACAAATTTAGATTTCTTCTAGCCTTTTCTTTGACTGTTTAGTATGAGTGGATGAGGAAATAACACCACTCAGCCTTATGTTATTGACAGGCTTGGCCAACCACACTTCTAGGATATTGGACTAGATCCCTGTAAAATAAATGCCAAACAGGACAGGGCCCAGCAGTGGCCCATATTTTATCCTACTAGTTACAAATTCATGAGAGGATATCAACAAATTTGTACACCTCATTCCTGTTCGATAGTTATTTGGATGTCAAATGGATAACATGCAGTTTTACATCAAGTTTGTGTAAATTTTAATAATGCCAGCATGGGGGTGTAGTGTCAAAAGCCTTGGAAAGATCAAAATAAACGGTGTGCACTGAACAACCTCTGCTCACAATCACTGTTGCCTTTCCAAAGAAGTTTGTTATGTTTAGAAGGAAGGACCAGCCCTTTCAAAAAATGATTGGTATCTAGATCAGTTAAGTTGCCTGTATCTGCAGAACGAAGCTCTGGTATGATATGCTCCATAAAATTTTCTAAAAGTCTGGGGAGGCTGACGACTGTATAATTGCCTGGATATGTAGTGAGGTCACCCTAATGAAGACCTGTGACAGAAGCCTTTCTCCAGACATCCGGTACAATACTTGTGGAGAGGCAGAGGATGGAGGTCTCAGATAACTCATACCTGCCATTAGAGTGCTGTCTGATGTGTTTTCTGTTCTTAGTTTTACTCTTTTCTGTAGTGCAATTGTGATGCATTTACATTATTTGCAGAGCAGTGACCTCCATGCTATTGCAGAGAGTGAGGGAGAGAGAAAGAGAGAGAGAGAGAGAGAGAGAGAGAGGAAAGGAAGGAAGTGTGAGATCATTCAAGACTGGAATAAAACAATTTTGAATTGTAGTGCTCTGATGTGATCTGTGTATATTAGGAAGTCATGAGTCTGATCCAGCCAGAGGACACGGTACTTCAAGGAATGTGACATTTACAGGCATGTGGGTAACAGAATAGACTATGACAGTCTGCAAAAATCTTATCTATTTTTCCCCAAGTTAGATATATGTGTGGGGTAGTCAGTCAGGTATTAAGCTAAGTGTTTTTTTTTTTTAAATTAATGCTGATAAATGATGAGTCTGCCCTAAATATGCCCGCTCATCTGCATATAGAGCTAAGAGGGATCTGTGAGAGGTTACGGCTAGTTTGTTCCTGAAAAGATAAAGTGCAGTGGGTACACCCTTGTCATAGTCCTTTTGTTAGTGCTAAAAAAGCTGAAGAAGTTAAACGTACTGTGTATGAATGAAGAGTCTAAAAGTATTAGAAAGTTCTCTGTCTACATTAAGACACTTTTCCTCAGTCATTCTCTGGAACTCAGACTTGGTTGTAGTTGGAAAATTGTGTTTATGAATTTTGTTAAGTGATTTTTGTTCTAGCTTTCCTAAAATTCTGCTCATGGTAGAAAGGAGCAAAATTGTCCCATATTTAGATGGCTGGCTGTACTTTTGTCTTCTTGGGAGAGGTTTTGTGATTACCATTTCCCAGATAGTAAGAAAGGAATTTAGACAGAAACCCTACTTTCTATTTACAGGTGTTCAAACAGGCATCAAGGCATATATAAAGAGGTATAAACCTGTCCTTTTGAATCTACAGTGAGGTGCCTATTTAATAAATCTAAGCTGTCACAAGATTTATGTGCAGTAAACTTCAAGAATGTGATGGTTGTTTCCATGTATATAATAAAATCATCTAGTTTCTGTTCAGTTCTTGTCCATAACATAAAAATATCTTCCACAAAACAATGATAGACTGTGATATTCCTGGAATACATACCCTTTTCCAAAACAATGTTTTTTTTCTTTTCTACTGCTCCTTACTACAGTAGCATATGAGTTTGCACAGGGTGTGCCTATGGGAACACCTCATCTCTGTAAATATGTGTTGTTTTCATACACAAAAACATTGTTTTCTAAAATAAGTTCAAAGAACAGATTGCCATGATGATATCATTGGAGTAGTCAGTCTTATAAATTAGTATATCCCTTATTGATTCACTATTAAGATCATTAGTGATGATGGTAAACAAAGTCTTAAAATCAAGGGTACCCATCAAATATCCATTTATACCATCAACTAAACTTATATGATCATATAGTTCATATAGAAAATGAGAGCTATATTTTAAAACCGTAGATATATTTGTTAGTACATTTTTCAGTTTTTCTTCAACAAAAATTGAGTAAAGTTCAGTGACCCATCTGCCCCCTGTAACAATAGAGCATAACAGAGAATTTATAGGGTCTTTGTGAATCTTTGATAACCCTGTAATGACAAGCAATGTTGGATTTGCAACATATAAAAACTGACAAACTATCCTTATGAATGATTCTAGTCATTAGAAAATCATATATGTTATCATGGACAGATTTTACAATCTACTTAACTGTTGAGTTGGTTATTTTTCTATACGTATTGTCATCTTCAAGGATGAATAACATGCACTGATGATAGTCATAAGTATTCATTAAAACAGTCGTGCCAGCTGCTATCTTGATAGATCTGAAGAAACTTTATTTTAACATGATAAAGCTAATCTGTGTTATTTTAACCTGATTGTTTTATTAAAGTTCTCAGCCGTGGAAGTTGATTTGCTTTATGCTTTATTTCACTATAGTGTATACAGTATCAGCTTTTATTTGCCTCTTGACCATTTGTTTTCTTCTTGAACATTACTTTTTATTTACAGGTGTTCAAACAGGCAGCTTGAGATCATCTACTGAAGTGACATCATCATCATCATCATCATCATCATCATCCTCGTCATCATCGTCATCATCATCATCATCATCATACTCGTCATCATCATCATCCTCGTCATCATCATCATCATCCTCGTCATCATCATCCTCGTCACCATCATCATCATCATCATCTTCATCATCATCATCATCACCAGTAACATCCACAACAAGTTAGTGCTTTATTTTTAATATTTTTCTCTTTGATGGATTACAGTACATAAATATTACTTCCTATTAAACAGATGTAGAAGAATTGAATTCACATTTTCTTAATCAAACATGGGTTTATGTAAGCAGTCATAACTAAAATACAGATATGAAACTTCTTCAATAAAAATGTATGATGTCAAAAGATAAAGTCATGATCTGAAGAAGCACCTCTTAGAATATAAAAGTGCTCACCTTTTAATAGCAGACTAATAGTCATTTTTACCCTGTTTTTGGTCATGTTGGGTGTGATCTTTGGAATATTACTGCTCTTAAAACTTACTTCTTTGAATTTCCTTAGGACATAAGTGTGATGACTATATCTGCTGTAATATGAATTTAGGTTACATTTTAATGTCATTTTTATAGTAAACATGCTATCAGTACATTTGCATTACACTGATTTAATTGTCAAGATACCTTGCAAACATGGGCAAAAAAAGTCATTATTATTTCGCTCTAGTGCTTCCATTCTACGATTAGCTGGAAACTCCTTAGAGCATTAACTAATATTACATCCTTTTCGTCTTATAAAATTCAATAAACTGTCAAAAAATGTTTGAAAAGAACATTACAATATAACCATTCCCTGTTCTTACCCATTGCTCCTTTGTGTTTAACTAATCTAAAATTAACAAAGGTTTTATTGTTATTCTCAAACATCACAGAGAAATAAGAATTAATTTGCTCACTACCAATGTGAATATAAACTAGACAACATTCATAATGTTTGATTTAATGCTAGCTGAGAAGAGAGTAGTATATAAGGTGTTATTATTGTGTGTATCAACAGGATTTATATGTTTTTCTGATCAGAGATTTTCAACATATCTTACCAAATCCAGACATTAAGTAAATAGAAAGGGGCATTATTTTCATTTTCAGATGTTACAGCACTTTCAGTATCATCCAGTGGAAAAGCACCGTTACTTACTGCTACTCCAACAAGTAAGAATACTTTATTTTTAATATATCATACTGTACTAGCATTCATATGAACTGTGGAACATAAAATCACATTTATTGGTACATACAGTATTATTTTGTTTTGACTTATTACAACAAAAACATTGCATCTCAACTAATGCTAAAATACCAGAATGCTAGTAATCTCAGAGTATATCTATATAGCTAATCATGGAGTAATAATTCTCAAAGAAGGTTACGGCTCGAATAAATGGATCCAGGAATAAAAAAACAAAAAGAAGTAAATACCACAGATGCATCCAGTAATCCAATCAAATGACAGGGAAGCCAATGCTGAATCTTCTTCTTCTTCTTCTTCTTTCGGGTTTTCCCAGTTAGGGGTCGCCACAGCGGATCATCTGCCTGCTCATGATTGGCAGTGGAGTTTTACAGTGTCGAGTTGCCAGCCTGGCGCCCAACCTTCCACAGAAGGCACACACATACACACACTCACACCTAAGGCCAATTTAGAGTGTCCAATCCACCTACTGCATGCCTTTGTGATGTGGGAGGAAACCGGAGCACCTGAAGGAAACCCACGTGACCACAGGGAGGACATGCAGACTCCGCACAGAAGGCACCCCAGCTTATTCGGTAAGCACTTTCATGGTGTTCAAACACCACTTCTTCAGACCTTTAACAACCATGCTTATAACATCACATTTAAATACCAAAACCAGTAAAAAGCAACCTATCGACACACTTCTCCTATTAAACAATTAAGAACTAATTGGTCCATACAAAGGCATACTACACCTTAGATTAGCCTATCCTTACCTTACTGAAGCACATTAACTGCACAAATGATGAACTATATAAAAATACATATATATAAAAAGAAGTATATACAAAACTATGTTCATATAAAAAAATCAATAACTTTCAAAGAATTTTTCTAAGTATAACAACTCATTACAACAGACATAAAAATGCACATTTATGGTGACATAACAATGCTAAAGGTTCCAGGCATAATCAATACTTAATATAACTATATACATAGTGTCCTATTTCTTAATATAGGCTTAATAGGAATCCTATCATTTAAGCCTCTGCCCCTGTCTGCCTATAATCTAATGATCCATCTGGTCTCTGAAGTCTCTGTCCTATTAATTAGATCACCTCTCCTTTCATTTTCCCTTACATTTTCTATGACTAAGAATCTAAATGTATGTAGGGGACCTTCAAGGGATACATGTTTGGCCAACGTTTTGGTTAGAGTTAAATTTCTGATATTTAATAGATGCTCTCTTATCCTGAACCTGAGTTCCTATTTGTCTTGCCTACATAGAATCCAGAACAATGGTTACATACAGCTAAGTAAACCATGTTCTTGCTATTGTAATTTGCTGTTACAGTAAACTTAAACTCTCTTTCAGTATTCGGATGTATAAAAGTGTTATTGGTGTAAATCCATCTATATTGATTACATCTGGTACATGGTAAAGTACCTCAAGTTTCAACTATAGTTCTCTCATTGGCAGAATAACATAAAGTCTCTTTAAAGAGGCTTTGTTCTTAAACAGGAAACTGGGTTCATCACCTACTATTCCTTTAATTTCTGGGTTATGTATAACTATGGGCCAATGTTTTTTACAATATCTATAATCTTGTTAGCATTGCTGGTATAATGGGTAGGTACTCTGATCACTTTCTCCTTACTGGCAATTGTTCTAGATTGTTCCCCTTGATCTAATGAAAAATAGGGTTTCCTAATAGTAGTTCTTAAAATTGGGATCTCATCTAATATACTTGTTGTGCTATTGTCTGTATACCCACTTTCTTTAAATCACTCTCTCTAAGATCATTCACCTCATTCCTAAAGTCTTCTTGTTGTGCTGTTAATCTAGACACTGTTAGAGCTTGACCTCTAACTACATTCTTAAATATATGTTTGGGGTGCATACTTTTTTATGTAAAAGTGTATTTCTATGACATTCTTTTCTATAAAACCTGGTAGAGAGACCTCCTTCAATGGTTAATTGTTTAATAAGAGAAGTGTGTCGATAGGTTCCTTTTTACTGGTTTTGGTATTTAGATGTGATGTTATAATCACGGTTGTTAAAGGTCTGAAGAAGTGGTGCTTGAACACCACAAAAGCACTTACTGAATAGAGAATTTTATTCAACAGTGGCTTCCCTGTCATTTGGTTGGATTACTGGATGCAACTGTGGTATGGAGTAATAAATGACTTGTTATGCTAGCAGAAACGTTTACTTTTTATTACTTTCACATTTTCAAGTGTGTTTAAGCCGCAGACAAATAGCATACTGGTTATTTCCCGTGCAGTGTATTGTACAAAAAACATTCATGGGTATTTCCATAACTTACCACTTCTCTGCTGTAAAATGTCATGTCAGTTTTATGTCAAGTACCATGATGACTTTTTAATGACTATGGTCTTCATCTGTCAGTTAACATTGCTCTGTGCAGTTTTCATATGTTTGGGTGCATCTCCAAAGAAATAGACTTTAGCAAGGAAAAAGAGAAATATTCACAGACAGACACCCCCATACACATACAGACACACACTTATATACTTGATCTCTTCATCTGACATAACCTAAAATAGTACTTACAGATTCAGCAAAGTTTTCTTGCAAATTGATCAGATACATTTTTGGTATCAAAAATGAGAGTCATTTTCATATTAAAACATGTCTCACTGCAAAAGTGAGTTTCAAACCATTCAAGCATACATCAAAAGTGTGGATGAACCTTGTGCTGCTTCATTTATGAAGACATGAAGTGCTTTCAATTTTCTTCAGAGGCATAAATAGCATGAAAAGATTTTTGAAAGAGATAAAAGATATTTTTGAGAACTATTTCTAATTTGTATAACTCATTACTTAGTGCTCTAAGAAAATATTTATTCAAAAGGAGAGCCATTAATGATGAATAACAACAGTGAAAGATACATATGTTTTCATTTAGTAGCACAGCACACAGAACGGTAACACACACTTGTTGAATATTGAAGATTTTGAGAGAAACCAAAAATACCAGAGGTACATGTAACAAAAAATATCTGTACATTTATTAGAGATTATTTTTAGTGCTTCAGCAGGTAGCTGGTAGTACACTTGCTTTTTATGCTAGATATATCAAAAGGAGGCTGTTTCCATCCATCCATGAGTACATCCATTTATTTTGACTTACTAAAATTTTGATATATTTTAAGGGGTTGCTGCATTGATGAAATACTGCCATTCGTATAACCCATTATACGTAAGTACATTCACTTCAAGCTGGAAGCATCTCAAGTTCTGTAAAAGATCCCATATCATTTAAACAATTAAAAAAAAAACTCACATACAAAAATCTTTATTTAGGCTGTAATCTTAATAAATACAAGTTAAGCAAGTAAAACGATAAAAAAGAGGAAGAAGCAAAATTGTATTTTTTCACAACACAAATAATATGTCCCCTGCAAAAATAAAAGTAGATTAATAAAAATCAGCTGAATGTTAACTTCCATTTCATTGTTCATATTCTAACCTCAAGCAAATATCATTATCTTAAAACAATTTAAATATCTCTACTAATCCTGTTCTTACAAAATTTAATGAAATTTGATGTCCAGATTTCCTATTTTTATTATATAATTCATGTGAACACATATATGCCTATATGACACAAATACACCTAATTTTCCATCCATGCCAAAATGACCTGTTGCACTATTTCCAAAACCAATTTTCTAAACTATGTATGGCTGACATTTAACATTTTCAGTTCCTTGTAACTCAACTTCCAACATACCATTCTTTAGACTGACATTATTATTTCATAGACTATTAATTCCTAGTCCTTTACATGATACTTTGACGCATTTAACATTTTGAAATGCATTTCAACTTTTCCTCACAGCTTGTTATGAAGCAACCTCCAAAGAAACATCGCATTTTCCCTATTAAACGTTAATTTCTTTTCTCTCAGTGTTTTATCAATCATGCTCTTATCATCCTGATAAATAATATTTTTGCCTCTTCTTCATATTATTATCTTGGATCTTCTGCCCAGATGCATGACAAGATTTTGATTTTATATTCATTTCTAACTGGTTATTTTCATAGGTTTCTCATATTCTAACTACTGGTACTCTATGTTTTACAAAATCTACCCTTAATAACATAGACTGTTTCTTCTGAAATGGATGCAAAAAGGCACATTTTACCTGTGATTGGCTCAGCCTTACTTCCTTTAATTTTACTTCTTTATCTCATATACCACTGAATCATGGTTTGCCAGTGTTTCCATACAACTTTAACAAAAAGCCCATTAATTCAAAATTTAAATTTTCTCATATCAGGTAAATCTTCCCTAAGTAACTTCATGCTTAAAAAGTATATATTAAATTAAAAATGCTTCCTTTTTTCCATGGCACAAGAAACCTTATGCAGCTGATTTATTGCATTAGTTTTTCCATTTTAGTAGCAATGTCTTTATTTCTAAAGACGGCTCTTAATGCTGTAACATGATTATATTTAAAATATAATGACTGAATTTAACCAATACATCCTTCCTTTTTACTTTTCTCTTTATTTAAATTCAAACCTATCAGTAATACTTTTCTAATACTGACCCTACAAAAAATTCAACATATTTCTCATTGTTGACCACTAAAATTATGCCATACACATAATTTAACTTTTAGAAGTATGTGATGTAACACATGATACATGAGAATTAAAAATCAATTAAGAATCGATGGAAGTGTCAACATTTTTAATTTTATTTCATAAGCTCATTTTCACCAGTCTTTGTAATTTCCCTGTCTTCCTCATAAGATCATAGGATCATAGGAAGTTACTAGGCTATTGGCCCTGAGGCCCTTAATAAACCTAGCCAAGAGTTTAGCCCATGTTTAGACAAGTCAACACCCAGAACCCCTGCCCAGCAGGGACACAGGTGGAATCCCAGGAGTGTATTTTCTGTTTCCCATCCACTTACCCAGGTTGTACTTAAAAAGGGATAATGATGCACTCTGCTTGACATGGAGAGTGAATAAATTCCCCAAATGGGTGAGTCTCTGGGGCACAATTCTGTCCCGCCAAGTCGTATTGATATCAAAGACCAGGTTGAGGTCACATGTACAGGTTGTTCGAGTGGAGCTTGACTTGCGGATATGCAGCAGTCCCATCAAGGCGCGGCCTGAGATTGCTTTGTGTACCAGAGAGAGGCAACCTCTGAGGAGTCTGTATGAAACTGAGTAGAGAGACAGGGCTTTTAGCCTATTTGTGTAGGGTTAGTGTTTGAGGCCCTGGATTTTCCTGTTGAGGAACCTCTGTGATCTCTCCAGCTGCTACATGTGCTTTGCAAGGTACATGCCAAAGATGGCATTTTACTCAATAATTGGCCATATAAAGGAAGAATGCAGGGATGTTATGACCTCTCTGTCCCTGGATGAGATGCCTTTACTTATGAGGTGAGCGATGTAGAAAGCTTTCCATATAGCGGAAACAACATGGTAGTCAAAAGTCAGGTTGTTATCAACCTGGGTGTCCAAATCCCTTACTACTGATTCTGTACTTAGGACATTGGTATTAATGTGATAATATGTGGGGACGTCACTCTCACCAAAGGGGATGATGATGCAATTTTTGGCATTCAGCTTGAGGTTATGTTTCAGGCACCAGTCATTTGTTTGGGTGAGACCCGGTTGGAAGACGTCCACATCTCTTTGGGAACTGATGACTTTGCCCTGCTTGCAGTCATCTGCAAACTTGGTCAGCCATAGCCCACTGGTTTTGGCCTGCACTTAAGAGAAGTATATCATGAACAACAGAGGCCCCGACATTGATCCCTGGGGTACACCACTTGTTACGGGTGTACTGCTTGAGGTGGCTTCCCCTATTTTGATTAGGTGGGTTCAGTCAGTGAGCCAGTTTGCTACCCATCTGGTAACATATGGAATGATGCATAGTTGAGAGAGTTTATTTACTATGTCCAAGTGGTGAATAGAGTCAAATGCTTTGGCCAGATCAAGGTAGGTGGTGTGTACCATCTTCCCCTCGTCCATGGCTTTGGTGACTATCTCAAAGATGTCAACCTGATTTAACAGACATGACCTCCCCTTGAAAAAGCCATACTGTGTAGGGTCGAGTGTTTGGAGGTTGCTAATGTCCCTGTTAATGAGGTCCATGATAATCCATTCCATGGCCTTGCAGATCAGACTAGTTAGGCTGATGGGTCTATAATTTCCTGGTTTGGTGGATGCTCCACCTTTGTGTAAAGAGATGACAGTGGCTGTCCTCCACTCGGCTTGAACAAAGCCAGTACTCATGCTTTGGTTGAATTGGGTGCCTAATGGTGCTGCAAGCTCATGCCTGAGTTCATGTAGGATGTAGCCTGGGATGTTATTGGGTCCCATGGAGGCTGTATTTTCTGCCTTTGAAAGGCTGGTGATGACCTGTTCCCTAGAGATAAGGGATGGAGGGCAGATACTGGGGATGTCCTGATTTACTGATGGGGCAACAGAGGGGAGAAGTTTTCACTGAATCTGGCAGCCAGTAGATTGTTTATATCTACAGCATTTGTGTATGTGGTGTCCTTGACCACCAATTCTGAACAGATCTGGATGCTTCCTTTGAGACTGCAGATATATTTGAAGAAGGCCTTATGATTGTCTCTAGTAGATGTGGCCAGTTTGGACTCAAAGTTGGCTTTAGAGAATTTCACTAGTGATCTTATTTGCTTGTTCAGGCTAAGGAAAGACTGCTTCCAATTGGGAACCTGCTCCTTCTTGGCCCTGGACAGCAATTTTTTCCTTTTGTTATATAGTTTATTTAATGCAGATGTCCACCAGCCATGTTTACTCTTCCTTGCGGAGGATGATTTTGTCCTGTCAGGTATTCCTGATTCCATGCATCTATATAAATACTTGTAAAGTACTTTGGAGTAGATTTGGACATTGATGCCAGATCCTACAGTGTGTGTGTGTGTGTGGGGGGGGGGCCTGTGATGCTGTTTATACCATCCCTCAGAAGGTTGAAATCAGCTTTGGAAATTTTTTTTGTTTGACCCTCGTTAGAGGGCGAGCAGGGGAGATGCTGATTTCAAAAGTGACCGCTTTATGGTTAGATCTTACCAGGGAGGATGATACCATAGGGGTGCTGCAGTGGTTACTCGTGTTGGTTAAAACAAGTCTAAGATATTATCACCTCTTGGGGTGGTATCGACTAGCTGTTCCAAGACATTTGCACTGATAAAATCGAGGGCTCTGAGCATTTGTGTTCTCGCTTGAGCAGTTTTCCAATCTATATTTGGGTAATTAAAGTAACTCAGGATCAGGGTAAAGGGTTGAATCATGACAGATTTGAAGAGGTCCAGATAGGTGGAGTGGGCATTTTGAGTTAAATTTGGGGGCCTGCAGCTAGCTATAATTTGAATAGGGGCCTTGTAAATGGTTATCTGCACCTGGATTGTCTCCTGTGCATCATACTGTTTGACCAGCCTGAAGACATGTTTGTCTTTAATATATTTTGAAACTCCACCTCCTTTGGCTTTGCTACCCACATTTTGGGGTCTGACTGTATGATAGGATGAGTAACCAGGTAAGGCTGGGGTGCTCGTCCCAGCTTTGAACCAAGTATCTGTGACTGCACAAATGTCAACATCTTCTAGGGTTAATAGTGCTTGCAATGAGTGTAGTTTCATGATTAGACTCCTAGCGTTTAGCAACATGATGTTTAATTTGTGTTTTGTTGACATTTTTATGTTGGTAGTATCGACCTCATGACTTTTCCTAAAAAAGGCACTAGAAGTCCATGTGAGACAGATGCAGGCCATCTCTAGCAAAGTATCATGGTCTGTCAATCATATCTTCACAGGCTGTCAGGCACTGGATCCCCTAGAATGACACCAGAAACTAAGCCAATTGCTAAAATCATCATTTTCTGTTTGTACTGAGGCATCATTCTGGGTGATGGTAGGATGCTGCTTAAGGCTAGGGACATACCTGCCTGGGACACATACTCAGTGAGCTTGATCATGTCTCTCTTCATATAGTCCAGGGAGGTACATCTCAAGTCATTCACGCCAACATGGACAATGGCATGGGTTCTATTACGGCACTATATTTTTAGTCTTAATGGATTCTGACATGAAGCTGTTGAAACCATAGACATTCACATTATTTAATGCTCATGACTAAATGTATGCAGGTATTTGCCATGTGATATTCAGCAACATGACAATAAATTACAAATCTTTTTTGTGATATAATTGTCAGGTGTCATAACAGGGAGATTTATTATGTCCAGCATAAAATTATAAAATGTTAAGTTTTATTAAGTGACATGCATCTTCATTCCATTTTTTAATATAATAATATTGTTACAATGCCGTGAATAGAAGAATCAGTTATCTATATGAAGTGATAGGGAAAAGCTGAAAAAGAATATTTAAGATTATAGCATTTTTAAGTCATTGCACCCAGCTCTGCATAGTGACATACATAAGTGTACATTTTCTGTACCCCTGATGCTGTTCAGTCTCGACTAGTTATCTGCTTTATTGTGAATGGTGATAGTGCTACCTTCACTATATCTTATAAAGTTCTTTATTTTTACAGCCATTTAATGGTTGTATTTATTGTAAAGAAAACTCTGATAATTATAAATTAAATGTTTTGTAAATACTTGGAAATTACTTTCACAAAGTATTTATAAATAATATCAGAGAACATATTTTTTGGCAATTAAAGTCAGAAATAAAAAAAATCTAATTTCTGGTGTTACTTGCAGCACAATGCATCTACTACATTAAAGGTCATTGTTAGCATTAAGTGGTTATTAGCATTCAATTCTTCAGTAAAAAGTCCTGAGATGGTTAAGCTTTGTCTTACCAACAATATTCTGTCCCCAGAAATTAGCATTTGTTTTGTACTTTGGGATATTGGTCTGAATGTTATCTCAGAACTGTTTTTATTTCATTCACTGGTTTATATCTGGCAGGTGACATTTAGTCTGGAACACTTCTTATGTTTCAATTCATAAAGATAGAAAGGTAAATCATATACAGTAACCCACAGTTATGCACATCTCCACATAGACATGGGTGTACAAACACATATTCATATTCAAAACACACACACACACACACACACACACACACACACACACACACACACACACACACACACACACACACACACACACACACACATTGGGCAAATGTTTTATCAGTTCTGCTAGTTTATTTATTGCTAGTGTTTCTAATATTCTATGTGAACTGGAAAGGATGGAAACTGGAATATAGTCGTGTGGAAAACTACATTCCAATGTTTTTAGTGAAGGTTTTAGTATTGCTTTTTGCAGACTGTAGGAATGGAACTAAACAGAAATTATATTCTCTTTTGACAGATGTCCCAACAGGTAGTTTTATATCATCCACTGATCCATCCTTACCACATACAGCATCCACACGGAGTAAGTGTGTTTTATTTCTAATATGTTAACAGTCTGCAAGTTACTGCATGCGATCTGTAATAGTAATAAAACATATCTAGTTGAA
Organism: Protopterus annectens; assembly: GCF_019279795.1. Lineage (NCBI taxonomy): Eukaryota > Metazoa > Chordata > Ceratodontiformes > Protopteridae > Protopterus > Protopterus annectens. The sequence continues at coordinate 306,969,531 of NC_056734.1, forward strand.
TAGAATTATAGGTTCATAGGTTCATAGTTTAGGTTCATAGTTTACATTTTGTTAATCACATACAATTTCCAAACCAGGTAGTTGGATTAGTTTTCTAGTATTGAATCTGTAGTGCAGCTTGAGGTGGGTGCTGTATTTCTGAGTGTGTGGATTGCATGTTCAAACAAGGCCCCTTCTGTCTGAGCTGGTGGTAGCACAGGTAGATATAAAAGATCCCATGGCACATATCGAAAAGAGTGCAGAACATCAGCAAAAGAGTTTGGAGGCACAGGCATTTCAGAGGCTACAGCTGCTGTGGGACAGACTCCTCATCTGCATAAAACACAATACATCTCTGTCCATATTCAAGTACAACTTAAATCTATGGATGGGAAACAAGAAATTTACCCCAGGAATGTCCCCGTACTACAGACAGACCCAGCTCCTAAATGCTTTATTCCATGCGTGGCTCCCCTTAAACTATCTATGGTATGATACCAAATTTTTCATAAGGAGTAGTATATAATTGTCAACCATGGGATGAGTAAGGCCACTCTGTAATCAAATGGGATAGGTTACTTCAAAAATAAAAATGGACCCTGGCTAGACTTAAAATGGCCTGCAAGGGCAGCTAGACTATACTTGCAACAGTATCATAAAATATGGAAATGTCACAGGCCAAAAGTAATTCATTTCCATTCTGAATTTCAACAATTATTTTAAGTAATAGGATCAGTCTGTCTTTTATATTTTTTTGCTGGTATCACAAAAAGAGCACACACTGCCATGCTCACAGCTTTAATAGCCAAATGTATGGCGGCAGAAAAAGTAATCAGTGTTGTGCTCAGTGTACAGTACATACTTATATAACTACAACATGTAGAAGAGTGCTACAGCATGGAGGAAATCCTGCAGGCTACTGTACTCACATTTATGCTCCAGTATGCATTTTAGGTAATGTTCACTAGACACTGTGAAGGAGGGTAGTGGTCCACATACTCCAAATATAAAGGCACTGCCTGTTGTGCACTGCATTTTTACTGCCACTGACATGCCCTTGGCCAGCCTGCTGCTGATGCCTGCCATATTGCCTGCTATCTCATGTTCCCTTTGGGTCCCTGAGCATTGTTTTCCCCCTATGCATTTGGTTATTAAAGCTGTGTGCATGGCAGTGTATGCTTCTCTTTGCCCACAGGGAATTTGCAAACACACATATTTCTCTGCAGCTGAATGTAACTTCAGCCATGTGTCCCCAGTCAAATGTACCACGGGGAAATGTCTCACTGCCTAGGTGCCTGAACCTATCACAAAGTTCCTATTATTAAGTAATTTAAAAGTTCATCAGATAGTCTTTGTTGCACAATTTTACAAAATATTTGGTAATAAGTGTTGTTGAGAATCAGGGTTAAACAGCTGGCCAAAGTAAATAACCCCCTTCCGTAGATATAAATATTAAACCCCCATCATAAACAGGAGCTGCTTTCTTAGAAACAGTTGTGAGTTCCTATTTAATTTATCCAAGGATATAGGCCATTCCAGAAAGTCATTATCAGCTTTACTTGGTTGCTGTACTTCCCATACTCTTGTACGGGTTAGTTTTTCTTTTTTTTAAGCATACATAAGTGATAGGTAATTTCACATATTCCATAACAGTGTCTTGACTAACAAAAAGAATACCATCAGTACCCTATAAGATTCCTCTTCTCCAAATATGTTGGGGTTCTAATACCATGATGGGAATAGACCCCTTTTCTAAGTCAAAGTATGATTAAAGTTCATGAAATTATTATTGTTTCAGTCTTTGATGTAGCCGGAAATACTCTTCGCAGCACCCACAGTATGCCTTTTTCAATTCATATGGAGTTATCTGCATTGGTAACATATGTAATTATGACTGTAAATTCTTTTTTATAAGACCCGCTGCTCCTACAACTATTGGAACTATCTGCATATCCTTCTACATTGCCCTCATTTCTGCCTGCAAATCCTGGTATTTTATGACTTTGTGTCTTTGTCTGTACATAAGACACTGTAATAACTGGGTGTAGCAATTTCAGTAATCAATGCTACTTTTGTCTTCTTTTCAGACTACTATATCTGGTTTTCTTCCCATGTGATGTAAACATCATCTTTTTATAATGCTTTGTGGCTTATGTTTCCAATGTTTTTCAGATAATTCAGTATTGTAATGACTGCACAATCATCAATGCAACAGTCTTGCCACATTATTATGTCATTCAGTATACAGTCCTTTTGCCATCAGTGTGTCACAACCAAGAGGAAGATGTGCAACTTTTTTCCAATTCTGTTTTGTAAAACCTACATTTGTCTGTGTCTCCCACATATTCAATGGACTTTGTAAACCAACGTGTACATAGTTCAATATCTTGTACCACCAATATTAACCTTTCATCTTTCAGATTAAATTCACCTCTCATTGCCATTCCTGCATTCAATCCTGATCAACATGAGGTTGTTCCAAGATTTTCTGTACATGCAACTATATTTATGCATTTTCCGCATTTCTTGCCTTCTCATCTGATCCTTCACCTTATATTTATTTATTTATTTTTTTGCATACTCATTTGCTGCCTGTTTTTCTATCTGTTTCTGGTTTGATTTCCATTCCTGACTGACACCAAAGTGCTTCTGCTAAACAAAGCAGGGAAGTCATGTTAAACGTATTCTCCTCATGTTTTAAAACTTTCACCAGACTTGGGTCTTGTGAGGTCAGCAGATATGTATGCAGTCCTACAATGTCAGATCTGTACATCTTATCAATTTCAAGGGGTCCCATACCTCCTTCAGAATGGGGAATATATTGTCTTGGTATACAATGATTTTTATAAATCGTTTGATGAGCATGAAGCATCCTTCTTGTTTTCCTGTCCATCCAGTCCAGCACCTTTTGCAGCCAGTCAATTACTCCAAAACTACAAGTTAGGACAGGGAAATCAAATTGGTTTTTAGCTTGGACTTTGGTCTAGATGTCAGAATTGTTTTCAGTATTAATTTTAGTCTTCTAAAATATTCCTTTCTAAGTTTTATTTGTCTTTGTTCATGTTTTATTGTTGATCCTTCATCAGTTCCCAGGTATTTATACATTCCCTCTTGCTCAAGTTCTTTTATATCACACTCCTGTTCAGGGCTGCTGTTTTCTTGGGGCTGCACCTTTCCTGCTTTAAAGATTGCTTTTGCACATTTATCAAGATCATATGACATTCTTATTTCATCAGAAAAAGTTTTGACCACCTACAGTTCTTCTATCAGGTCCTTATGTGATGAATTATACCGTTTTAAATCATCCACAAATGAGGATGAGAAGTCTTTACACTTTGTTGTTTTCTGTGTGCCAAACTGAAGCCATGACCTAATCTGTTAAGCAGACAGCTTAATGGGTTAAGGGCAATACAAAGGAGCAGTAGTGACAGAGAGTGACCCTGGAATATCCCACTTTAAAATTTTATCCCTGGAATAATAATTTGTCCTTTATTGTGACTTAACTGCAAAGTGGTTTGCCACTGTTTCATGGTCATTGTTATGTAATCAATCAGTGTCACATGTATCTTATACATTTTTAAGCACAATTTTTTCATCCATGAATGTGGGATAATGTGAAATGCTTCTTTGTAGTCTATCCATGACATACTTACATTATTCACCTTTTTTCACTTCTCAGTAATTTTATTTAACAACAAATGAGTGTCTGCTCATATCACTTTCTTTTGTTACCCTTTTGTTCTATCGCCATAATTGATTTTTCTTCTACATTACTATAATCTCTATCAGCATCACTTTGAGTGCATAGTTTAAACATTGTTTGAAGGCAAATTTTTGGTCTATAGCTGTTAGGATATATTGCAGGTTCGATCTTAAGTAGGAGTATTGTTTTTCCTGTTAAAGAGGTTGGTGTCTGTTCAGTGTACACATAAAAATAGTTCTCACTCATGGTTAAATCTTCATGTAAAGATGTTAATTCTTTTAGACAAAAGTTAGCTACTGTATCTCAGCCTTGGGGATTTCAAATTAGAATCATTTCTTAACTCTGTATCAATTTCTCTGGCCATTACTTCATCCCATTTCATATCCTATACATTTGAACTTCTTATTCTTTCTTTTACTTCTTTGATCCATTCAGCATCTTTGTTTTGTTCCATAACATTCACAGATATTTCTTCTTGTTTTGGTTGTGTTTCAATTCCCTTTGCTTTCTTTTCCAGTTCTCTATTACCCTTTTTGGGTCATCAATCTCTTAGGTCAAGTTCTTCTAAACTGAGGGCACATTCTTTGTTCTTCATTTCCTGTGGGCAGTCTGTAGAAAGCTCCAGAGCTTTCTGCACCACATTCTCTTCAGTTTCATCTTGTGTCATCTGTTGCTCTTTCATATGGGAACTCACTGGCCTATCACTCCACAGCACTGACTGAGGCAGAGTTGCCAAAGTTTCCTGTTCCTTACCTTGTTGTACAACTCCAACTGAACTTTTCTACTGGTTTCCAAAGGAAGGATCCAAAGTATCTTTATATATCGCAACTGTTCAGATGTTTTCTGCTGCACTAGTTTCTCCCTAAATAGGGGATCCATTGCGCTATCCTGCTGTGATGTTATCAGAGTTAGATTTTCTAAACTAAATCCTTGCTTCACAGGTAATCCATGACCTCAGTTTCTATCTCTTTAACTTCACCATTACTAATCCTCTTACATACTTTTCCTCTTTGTTTCCTTATTTTTTGTATTGAACATTTTTCCATACTTGAATGCCTTTGCCTGTATTTCTCATCAGATATCTTTGGTGCTGCTCTATTTGTATTGATTTGTTTTGCTTTCTCCCGTGCATAAATATTGCACAATATTATATCTCTTTTTCTTTCCCAAATCAATATTTCTTCAGATGTCTCCTGTTCCTCCTGTTTCTCATCACTTGGGGACTTGTTCCTTCATGCTGTGATATAACCTATGTTAAACTTTCTATACTAAAGTCTTTACTTCACAAGTATTCCATAATTTTGCCTTCTGTTTTTGTAATTTCTGCTTTACTAATCTTTTTCACATTTCCACTTTGTGATCATATTTTTTGTATCATGACATTTTCTATATCTGGATGCCTTTGTAGTTCTCTTTGAATATCTTTGGGGCAGCTTTTTTCTGTTGATTAATTTGGCGTTCTTTTTTGTTCAAATATTGCACCATATCATATTTCTTTCCCATGTCCAGCTTTCTTTTTTATACATCTCAGTGATCTCTAGAATTTGTTCTTTAAATTTTCCCACTTCCTCAGTTGTTTCTTTTTCCAAATGGCCAAACGTGTTTTGTCTATATAATATAGTTTTTCATAAATCTTTTGTATTACCAAAAATTTGCATTTGAAGCTTTTGACAGTTTTTCTTGTGCAAGCATTTTTCTTTCCTCTAATTTCTCTCTTAATCTTTTTGTATATCTTCTCTCCAGAAATTCTGGACTTCTTGCATAATAGTAACAATATATAATTTCTTTCTTTGTTATCCTCAAAAGTCCACTCTGTCATCTTTATGGCACTTTTTTGGCCTATCATTCTTTTTGTGATTGTTGTAGACTACTACTTCCTTCTACAACATGGGGCCATCCTCCATATCTGCCCCATACATTTTCCATATAAGTTTTGTAATTTTCCCTAGAAAATGGAAACTTCTGCCTTCATCTCTTAAGCAACATATTTTTATCTATATAATACAGACTACATTTTTCTTTAGTAATGCCTTGCAGCTTTTTTTCTCAAATTTGTATAGCATGTGCATTTTTACATCTTATAACAGATTCATAATCCTGTAAGAAATTACCATACAGAGTTTTCAATGGTTTTATCTAGATGTTTTATCATTTTTAATTCCCTTATCTAATAGGGCTTGCTTATTAAATTCTCCAAGGAGTAAGAATAATGTTTTAAAGTCTGAAACATCAAAATGAATATGTTTACACTCACGTAAGAACAAAGTATCAGTATAAGCAAAACAATCAATCTCAGTAGCTAAAGATCTCCTCAAATAAGTGTGCTCTGCCCTGGCTTAAGTTTTTCTCTGCAAAACCTGCCAAAAACATTTAACAACATTATTAAGCTTTCCAGTACTTTCTTGTAAGTGACACTTTAGATAAAAAATAATGATAAGCGATAAAGAGCCTAATATTTATGCCTCAAGGTCCTAAATAAATATTCATGTTATTTTTGCAAAAGTAGGGGCATATATAGAAATAAGGTGAAATATACCAAAAGACCAAAACATCATAGACAACTAAACATCCTGGAAGGGAGACTGTCAAATCATTAAGTTCAAATGTTTTGTATAATATTGCAATGCCACAACATAGGTCTTTCCTAAAAAGATCATTAAAATATTGTTACCCCAAGCAACTGATACTTGTTTCTGTTGTATTTCAGTTAATAATCTAACATCAAGAAAAAAATATTTTTGTAGGAAGAAGTTTAAATTATTTTTAAGACTGCAAGATGCCTGCATTCATTTATAAGACAGTAAACATTAAGACAACATACTTATAAATTATTCTTTCTCCTTTTTTGCAATGCGGTTTGTCCTGCATTTTAACTTGCATTTTCTATCCCATTCTCCAATAGAATTAACACTGTTGATGTTACCATCACTGGCATGTTTATCAATATATTCACTATTAGCAGTATCACCTTTTCCATTTTCATCATCAGTGCCCATAACACCAAGGGAAGATTATTCATCAATATCACTTTCATGGCTAACAGTAGTATGTGCAAGTTCATTTCTTGACAAAGAACAGATAAAGGATTTAATCATAGAAAGAGCTCACCAATCACTTAGATGTACTCCAATGGTGGAAACCCCAAGGCAAATATATGTTAGGCTCCTTAACTCAGCACATGTTCAAAATCTACTTACGGCCTTCAAATCAAAGAAGAATATTACCTGGAGGGGCCATAAAATTACCATCCTGCAAGGTTTGCCATTGGAAATTAAGCAAAAGAGGCAGAATTTATCTAAGCACTGTGCCTACTTTATCGATAACAAAATCTGTTTTCAGATGAAATATCCTGCTACCTTAATCTTTCATCACAAAGGCATGAAGTATCAAATAAATAGCCCCAAGGAGGCTAAATCCACCTTTCTACATATTTTTAAGGTTAACCCTGTGTGAAATAATGCACCTAGTGCATTCGCTAGGTGTAAAAAGCTATTCAACGCTGTTCTGGATGTTTAATACCCCCAAAATACTTACCCTAAAAGTTTTTATTTTCTAATAAATCCATTTTTGTGGTGTGGATCATCGTTGCGACATTCTATCTCCCAAAAGACACTTCTCCATCAGATGTATTGCTGAACTTTAACCTTTTCCCTTTCCCAGAGCTACCTGGACTGGCTTTCATACTTCCTCATTGAACCGTTGACTTTTGATGCATGGAATCTTGGCTTCTGGCTTGTGAAAATCCATAAAGGAGCTTGAAAAGTAACAGAACTGGAAGGTCAGTTTTAAAGAGGTACTGCAAATATATCTGCTGAAGATGTTAGCTGCCTTTGATCAAGGATGTCTATCTCCTTATTAGAATCATCACTTTTGTTGAGCCACATAAACATCTAAGCTCTTCTTGTTTAAAAAGCCGATAACTTTAACAATGACCATTTATATTGTAATATAAAACATTGCGATACAGTTGTTATTGTTTTTTTTTTTTTCCTTGTAAAACTTCTCCGTCTGCCCAAGTAAGATACCCAGGATATGTTTTGGCAAGGTTATCTATGAAAACCTGTTTGACCCATGGATTCTGTGAAACTGTTAATAGATGACTATTACTTATAGATCTGGACAATAATTACTAAGAGGCTTGCATAACAAAGGTCAGAACATTGCCTTTGCTATTGGAAGAGAAAAGAAAAGAGAAGGATGAGAAAAAAGAGAAGGAAAGAGAAAAAAAGGAAAAAGCTAATAGTCAATTTTCTTTGTATAAGGTTTAGTGTTTTACACCTGCATGTCACCTATACCAACCATTTTTTTTATTTGCTTTTGTGTTTCATAATACTGAATGGGTAATATTTGGCTTGGTATTGTTGACCATATCAGCACAGTCATGTTTCACAGAGTTTTCATCAACTATGGAATGCCAGTATCTAATAAATAAACATGTCTTCAAGCAGGAAAAGTATCAGGTTGTCAGGATCAGTAAATAAAAGTATCTTACAAGCTGACCATTATCCGTTATCATTTCCATTAACCGATTCCATTAAGCAGTAGTCCTGAGTGACTATTATTGGACCAGTTCACAGTTTGAAACTTAACTTGTCTGTTTATTGATAAACCATTGTTTGTTTTCAACATTATGACAGTAATTGTTTGCGCTGTACTAATAATCTTTGATTTTCTACTCCCTGGCTCCCCATCTTAGCATACTGTTAAGATAACAAGGTGTTTTTCAGTTGCAAATATCTTATTTTATGGTTTTTGTTTCATTTTAATAACTTGACAGACTGTAGAAGGCTTTAGACATCTATAATTCACTTTCATCTTTCTCTTATTTGATGAATAAGACAAGCTGTTGGAAAAACTGACAATATTTTCCAAATAATGCAGTCTTACTAAATGGTTACACAGACACCACTTCTAGAAGTTGCTTCTGTCTAAAATTCACATTTTTAGGGTAGTTCTGAGTAGTTAAGGGGATTGCACAAAAAAGTTTATTTCTGGTTAAAGTTACCATGTTAAAGCAAGAGCATGTGCAAAGGGATTTTATGGGCCAGAATCTGGTTGAAAACCAGGTATCTTTTTTTTAGAAGTAACTTCTGTGCCAGATGTAATGCAGATTTTTGAACCCTTTATTTTTCCCAAAGCTAGACCATTCATGTTTCCCAGATTTGCCACTAATATGGAAATGTCAAATGCATCAGCTTTGAAGTCTGCACTCAAAGAAATCTTCCCTGTTTATAGCAAACTTCAGAGGAAAGTAAGGTATTAAACCACCTTTCCAGGATCAGTGATACCTACCATCTGATATTTTTGATGTACATTTTTTCCACTCCAGGGTTATTAAAGTTTAATATTTTATACTTTAACTGACACTTCAATAAAAGAACTGTAGTTTCATAGCAAAATCTTATTTCAAGATTGTAATAACTACTGTTAAAAACAGTAATGCTGGAAGGTTTATAAAACTTCTTTTGACATCGTCACATGAGTGAATGTTTATTTTCCTAGCTCTCTATGATGTTCCTAACTGTTCATTGTTTTGGGCAAGGCTTGATCTGTGTTTTATTCAATGTTTTGTCTACATTTGGAACAAGTTAGGTGTTTTTTTTTCTATCCCTCTGCTATTTAGCCTCTTTTTCAATGCCATATACCCTTTAAACTCCTCTGTCTCATCAAAGTGTTCTGTACCTTCTCAGAGGGATTGGTGGCTAGGCACCTGCATGTCTTGATGTCCCTTTAATAAAAAATTACTCAAATGTCTATGCTTTAATTTTACCTAACTTACTTTTCAGGTTTAACACAATTAATAGCTATAAAGGAAGGCTTGATAGTAGTAATGATCACAATTGATTCATGGAATATAAAAGGACTCCAGGATAAAAAAAAAAAGAATTTAATTATGCATCTCATATATCAAAGTAAAAGTAACATAACATATCTACAAGAGATTCACATGCTAAATGAGCTCTGGAATATTGATAGGAAAAGGAAATGGGTCAAGAATATTATTGCATCTGGCTATAATTTGACTTCCAGGGGGGTAGCAATTATAATTAAGAATTTGTTTCATGGAGATTTCCTTTTTTCAAAAAGTGACCCTAACGGCAGATGGTGTTTATTTATTAGCTCATATCCCACAATAGATAAACCCATACTTTTCCTAAACATTTATGCTCCCTGTTCTAATCAGTATATCTTTATATATGATATCTTCAATGTTCTTTCAAAGTATCAAAACCACTATTATATCTTAGGAGGTCACTGGAATGCCCTACCTAACCCTATTAAGGATAGGTCACATAAAGAAGTTAGACAGTCACAACATACCTCATTAGCACTAGAAGAACTACAGAATGTCTTTGATTTAATGGACCCCCTACACAAGTTTTCAACAGGACAATTCAAGAAATAGATTCACTTTCTTCTCTCGTAGACACAAATCCTGGTCAAGAATAGAAGCCATTTTGATATCACACTTTTTCACCCGCCACAAGCTCTATTATAAGGTTCATCCAAGAACTATCTCTGACCACTCTAAAATACATTTCTCTATTAATACTTTTAGTACTAACCTAAGGGCCTCCACTTTTAACAAGTGGACCTTAAACTCAAATATTATTCAAGTAGAAGAGGTAATACAAGAAATCAATGCTAGTCTTGCCCAGCTTGACAACAACCTCTTGTCTTCTCAAATTCTATACGACATACAATGGGCAGCCAACAAAGCAATTATAAGAGGATACATCATCCAAAAATCTTCATGGTTTAAGAAAAATCAAATCCTCTCCAAAAGCAAGTTAGAACACCAACTAAATGAACCTGAATTAAAACTCCAACAAAACTATTCTAAGGATTTGGAGGATAAAATGATTGAATTAAAAAAGCAGTTTTATAATTTATACTCAAAAAACCATACCCTAGCTGAAGTGAAAATGGTATACAGATTTTCAGAATGGGCACAGATTCCTTCAAAAACTCTTGCCAGGCTAATTAATATAAAAAAGTACCCCCCCCCAAGGATTAATGAAATTAATATAAAGGCAAGACAAAACAAAATTATGAAGATATTGTTAATACTTTTGAAGAAATTTACAAAAACATATATCTCCCTGTGACACTACATTTAAATTGAATGACTTTATACATAACCTAAACTTCCCACAACTCAATAACTCCCAAATGTTTGACCAAAAAACCCCTTTCAACTTAGAGGAAATCAAACTCACTATTAACAACCTTAAATTAGGTAAAGCCCCAGGACCTGATGGGTATACAGCAGAGTTCTACAAGAATTTTTCTGATCATATCTCTAAAATTCTGCTTAAAACCTTTAACTATATTATCCTGTTTGGTATAACCAACTGCCACCTCAACAACTTGAAAAGCATCCTATTCCATAAACCAAACTGTGATCCTCTAGATCCAGATAGCTATATACCTATTACTCTTATTAATACTGACCTTAAGATTTTAGACTATGCGATTGCTAATAGATTAAAAAAGATATTTCCTCACATTGTATTGCAAGAGCGACTTGGTTTTATGCACAACAGGCATTTTTTTTTTAAATACCCTCCTCTTGGACAGCCTAATTAGGATTCTTGGAATGGATAAGCACTTCAGATACATTCTGACTGTGGATGCCAGTAAAGCTTTCAACAGATTAGATCAAAACTTTCTATTCAATATTCTTTCTTGTTTCAGGAAACCACAGGAATTTATAAACATCACAAAAGTTCTGTATCAGAAAGCCTCAACTACTCTTTATATTAAGAAAACCACTTCTAACCCCAGTATAATTTCCAATGGTACTATAAGACAAAGTTGTCCCCTCTCACCCTACCTTTTTACAGTATACCTGGAACCCTTGTTATTATTTTTATCCCAAAAAACTTTCCACCACATACCAAAAATTTTAAATATTAATCTCTTATACTCAGCTTTTATAGATGATTTAAACTTGTACTTTCAACTACCTAACACTGACCTTCAAAAATTGCTAAATTCTCTAGTGTCTTACTCAAATGTATCTAATTATTAGGTCAATCCCAACAAATCATCTATTTTCCCTATTAATCCATTAGGTCACAAAGAGTTCTATTTCCTGGATAGCGAGATCAATACCAATTATCAAATAAAATTCCAGGTATTAACTTTACCCACAACCTCAATGAGATCATTAAAATAAATTTGTTTCACACGTGGTCAAATATTGAAAGAGACATTATGAGATGGAAGAACATCAATCTATCCTTGTTATCAAAAGCTAGCATCATCAAAATGAATGTCTTGCCTAAAATTCTCTTTCATCTAAATACTATATTCCTGACCATACCCCAAAACTTTTTTATAATGGTAGAAAAGGTCCTTTCCAAATTCTTATGGTACCCCAAATCAGTCAGAATAAAATATGAGAAATGTGCATTACCAAAAGACAAAGGGAGCCTGGGCCTTCCAGACCTTAAGTATACTATTCTATTATAAGCTCTGGCAGATTGATACAAATAGCTAATAATTACCTGACCTCAGGATGCTGGACACCTCAATTGATCAAGATGTGGTCCAATCTACTAAAATCCTATAATATAAACACAAAAACCCTCCCTTTCCTTAACATGAAATGCACCCCCTTAATTAAACTATACCCCCTTGACAAACATATGATCCTTACTTTTCAGAATTTGTTCATATCAATACAGTTATCAAATACTCTTGACGTCATTTAACCTATTCACCTAAATCCCAACCAACCAACAAACTTATGTGATTTCCCACTAATTAAAGATATCACAGTCTGGGATTTAATCAAATTAAACAACTACAACATACCAGACCTAAGAGATAAGCTAAAGGTTTCAAAGAAATATGATATTATCCTTAGACTGATTATGTATATTTTAAAATCTAAGTTTTCTCTGACTAAAATTGATGAACATGTCATACAAACAGCCATCCTAATTCTAAAATCAAGAATAAAATGATATCTAAGACTTATAAATTAATCACAGCTATAACAAACTCAAAATTCTCTCCTATTTTCAACCTACTGGCAAGGTAAAAGTCAAATGTTATCAGTCAAAGACAAAGAATTTGCTATAAAAAATACCCTAAGCTCACCCCCTTCAAATGCTTAATATATACTCAGATCATGATCAACAATAATGCTTACTATACACCTTACACTCTGAGTAAATTTAACACCAATTACTCACCTCATTGCCCTTTTTGTCCTAATGAAGAAGCAGATAATTTACACATCTTCTGTAGTTGTAAAAATGTTTGCAAATTGTGGTGCTCCCTAAGAGTCAAATTGAAAAAAATAGGCTACGAAAAATCTACCTTCTCTTGGGAAACTGCTATTTTACACATTATTCCTGGTAAACTCCCTACTATTCTAATCCATATTGTCATTACTATGTGTGCCCTCATTAAATACTACATTACTAAAAACTGGGTGGATAAATATTCTGTTTCTTGGGAAGATTTCGAAAATCTTGCTATTAAATTTATATCCTCCCACAAACTAGCCAACACCTCCATAAAAAAAATAGACTATCAGAAATATCGGGGTTACTTATTAGACTTAATTCTAAAAGACTAAATGTTGCCTCACTATTACCTCTGATCCAAACTTGTAATAAATCATTATCATGACTCCTATTAGTCTAGCACTGCTGTTATGTCTATTGACTCTATAATCTATCTCCATTACCTGTCCTGGAAGCTTTATACAACCATGCCATAAACTATTTCCTTCTTGGCTTTCCTGCCTTTCACCTTTACCTGCTACTATACTTTTATATAATTTGTGTAACATCTCTTGTATATATTGTATATAGGTTAGTCTAGTTTTGGTAGATGTTATATTTATTATATCATGTACTGTGTTTATATAGCAATTTCCAGGATAACCATGTGTCTTTCTATATATTATCTTATTATCTGCTTGCACAGACCATTCTGAACCCCAGACAGAATCAGTAAAAGTAGTTCTTCCATAAAAGAAATATGTTGGAGAAGTGAGGAAGTACACAATGCAGATCGGAACCACATTTCTTTGATTGTGTTAAAATTAAGCCATTTTAGAATGGTATTAATAACTTTCTACAATCTTTATTTAATGAATCATTTTATTTAACTAAAGCTATTGTATTATTAAATGTGAACAAAGGTCCTCATTTGAATAGGTCAAACATGAATCTAGTATGGACTATACTTTCAATTTCAAGTAAGTGTATAACAAGAAGATGGAATACAAACACAATACCAACTTTGGAAGACTTCTACAGCCTACTGAAGACCACAGCATGATTGGAAACTAAAATGAAAGAACTTAGAATTTATCCAAAGTCATTTATCAACAACCCTTGGGGAAAAGTCTTATCATTGATTGACACTATGCACTAATTGATCACTCATTCTAACAATGGATTGGACATACTTATAAAGTAACTGAATACATTAAGATATGTTATAGTGTCAGGCTAATGTAAATAGTGTACATAGTTATTTAAGATGTTATATATAAATACTATGGAATTCATTAAAATGTATTTGAAAAATAGAAGATTTTTGAGAAAAAAAAACTGGAATGTTTCTTGCAATTGATCTATGTAGATATACTTCAGCATAGAGTGTTAGGTGGCATATTTGCTCAAAATTTTCAAATGAATATATATATATATATATATATATATATATATATATATATATATATATATATCTATATACATATATATATATATATATATATATATATATATATATATATAGATCCGTGCAGATGTTTGAAGTTTCACTACTTCAAACCCACTTTACCGAGTCCACTTGTTCGAAGTAGTGAAACTTCGACCATTGACTTTGGCAGTCACGCTACAGCATGGAATGGGAATATCCCCTTTTCCTTTTCTTGGAGTTGGTATATTTAAGTAGGGGGGGTGTGGGTGTGCAGAGGGATATGATCCCCTGCAAAAACATGTTTTAGTGTTTTTTTTTGGGGGGGGGGGGTTGCATGGGGAACTAGACTTCAACGAAAGTGCACTTTCATTGAAGTGAACTTTCACTGAAGTGTGGGTTTCCTGCTGTATTTCAAAGAAGAGTTCTTTCGATGTAGAGGAGTTGACCCATACATATATATATATATATATATATATATATATATATATATATATATATATATATATATATATATATACCTTCATTTCTCTCAATTGGCCACTTTATTGTAAGTGTATCACACCTGGAAGAAAAACACTTTTGGATTTGTAACAATTCACAAATGATTTTTAACTGATTACATTCTTAACTACATTGCATTGCAATTCATTTATTAGCCTTTTTACACGTATACTTAATCCACTTTTCATTTTCACTCCTGTTTGTGATTTATAATGTAAAAACAGACTTAATATGTTCAACACAGAGAGTATATTAACACCAGAGAAACATGGTCCTCTAGCTACATCTAAGGCATTGAATACATGAAACAAGTTAATAAAACTTTTTAGGGGTGGTACATTCCTTTTAGTCATCTCAACCTGTACATGAGAGTTATATCCTGAAATATTTCTGTTGTGTTATTGTAAATACATAAATCTTCTGCATCATTTTGGGACATAACCCTTGTAAATCTAATATATTTTCAAAATAAATTATTTATTTGTTTACACTGTTCTTCATTTATTTGGAAATAATGTAAAAAATGAGATGTGACTTTTAAGTGTTACAATATTTAGAAGCACATAGCACAGGTGAAAGTTACAATATGTTTAACTATATACAAATGTGTTATATCATAAAAATAGTTTAACTAATGCTTAAGAATTACTATAGACAATAAGTGAGAAATACATTTTTATCTTATGATGTTCTTTACAAGTTTATATCACTGTAGATCTTATACATTGTTATTGCTGATTGATATTTAATTTAACTAACTGTTGAGCTGTTGTGGAAATCCTCTTTAGATGATTTTATTAGTATTAGCTTTTCCCTTCCCACAGCATTTTTGGTGTTTCAAAAAACATTTTTTTGAGTACGGCTCTCCATTCTGCAGCTTTATTAATTTAAAATGATGGTAGTTGTTGGATGTAATATTTATTTGTAGAAATTTAGTTTAGAGTATCAGAAAGTTGTTTTTAAAGTGTTCTCTATAGTTTGTACAATTCTCCTTTTAACTGTAAGTACTACTTAAATTGCCTTTGTAGTCCTTCTCATAAAGCCAAGGATTGTAACAATAAGTTGCAAAATGCTGGAACTTTCTATTGTAAAACTAAAGCATTTCTTCTGGGGGGGTGCACTCTTTGCACCCAAATGCCTGTATATGCAAAGTGGAAGATTTACTACAAGATGGCACAGCCATTATTCATTCTTAATGTTAAAACATTCCGAATACCCCAGTTGTCCTTTCCTTGGAACAAACACGTTTGCTTTTGTAAAGCCTGAAAGTTAGCTGAAGGTCCTCATATTTTATTTGCTTTTCTGTCAGTTCAGCACATCAGGTTTTCTGATATTCCAGACAAAGTTTTTCTTTGATCTGTGACAGATAAAACAGACTAAGTGAATTGTGAACCACAATAAAAATTCAAAAGCTTTTAAGGGAGGTAGAAAGACAAAAGGTCTACTTTCTTATTCCCATCCTGGCCAAAGATCTTAAAAGAAGTGATGAAAGTTTAGTGACAGATTAACCTGTCCTAGCATCTTCCACTCAGGTTCTTAAACAATACTGAATGACTACACAAAGTAAAATTCTGCTAAGCCTTGCTTTATTTATAAGCAGCTCTGAAGGGGAAATCTGGTAGGAAAGAAAACCTATTCTAAAATAAAGTGATTGTGTTTAGCATGTAGATGTAGTTAATGATGGCATGCAAGTGTGTCTGTATGTGTGTGTGTGTGTGTGTGTGTGTGTGTGTGTGTGTGTGTGTGTGTGTGTGTGTGTGCGTGTTTCATATAGTATTACTTTTGCATGCTAAATCCAGAGCGCATAATTTCATATTCATGTGTCAAATTGGATGTACAAGCCATATGACTCCAGCAAATAATAAAAGTGGCTTGACTGAAACATAATTTTTCTTTTGCAGATGTTACGGTAACAAGTTCAAGATCACCCACTGAGGCACTCCTATCAAGTACAGTGGTAGAAACAAGTAAGCACCATCACCTTTTCCATATCACATTTCTGTCTGATGCTGTATTTGACCTTTGTGACTTGTATAGGAATCGAGAATACAGTTTGTGTTAAACAAATATGACCTGCATATTCTTCCTTATTTAAGTCACATACTTCATAGTTCTTATCTTAGAAGTCAAACAATGGTAAAGTCAGATATAATCATAACTTTTGACTTGCCATCTCCAAGACGTGCAACACTACCTCTAAGAGAGTGGAACAAATGGTCAAAATGTGAAACACCTACTAAGAACTTAAAACTAAGACATTCATAACATTTATTTATTTATTTATTTATTTATTTATTTATTTATGTATGTTACATTAGTTTACCGGGAAGGTATGAGTGGGCGAGAGTCCATTTTTAGCGGAAGCCTGGGGAGAAAAGCTCCAGAGACAAACAACAAAAATTACATGGTTATAAAATGGTAACATGGTTATTATATGTTTCTGTATATTTAAAAAGCAAACTTTTGATGAACAAATACAAGTTAGTATTATTCAATATTATTTACTATGAGTACTTGTAAATAAAATTCTGAATTTTTGCAAAGCTCGTTCAGTGTTCAGTGTGGAGCAATGTAGAACATACATTTTTTAAGACTGAAAATCTGAAACATCCTTCTAATGAGATGCAGATAAGAGATATAGAAACAACTATATAGTTATCTATGAAGTAGCAAAACACAACACATAAAGACTATGGCTAATTACCTTCTTTCAACTTTGATAGTTTAAAAACTTTCCAGAAAAAGTAACTTGATATTCAGAATAGTATAGTTGTTTTTCCAAATATATTGAGGAACATTCATAAGACTTGCTTGGTAAGATTTGGTCTCAGTCATTCTTAAAAGTATAATTAGCAGCCGACATCCACACAGCAGTAATTATTCTGTTTAGACCACATTCATTCCTAGACAATATATGATATATGTATATATATATATATATATATATATATATATATGTATATATAAAATGGTAATCCTTAGTTTCTTACAGTAGTGTTCTACTGCTATATAAAATCAGTACAAATGTGTCAAAGACTGGGGGGAAGGATGGTTAATGCCTTAAAAAAGCAGTGGCTTCCAAATGATTTGGATGCTATCAAAAAAGCAACCACTAGCTTGTTCTGTTACTTTTATTATGAGGGCCAGTGAACTGCTCTTAGTTCAGAGTCATACATTGTAATAGGCTGAGCTGCATTATGAGACTGGACTATCATTTTTGAAGAAGGCAACCTAGTCCTGATACATTATAATCGTAACTCCACTGAAAGACTTCTGCAATATTAGAAGATTAAAAATAGTCAGAAAATGATCCTGGGTTTGAACTACTACACATGTGATGCATAAATGATTTAGCCTTGGATGTGGTTATTTCATGCAAAGGGAATGTACTTCTTACAGTCCATTATAAATAGGAGTGATATACTTCATTAATGTATGCATGAAGCAGAAACTAACATAAAGTGTAATCTTGGAATAAATTAAAAATATGCCTGCAGTTTACAATGACTTTCACTGACATTGTGAACATTATAACATCAGTTTCAGAAATGCCATTTTCCCACTCATGCTCTAATGTTATTTTTATTATTTTCATGGATGCATTTTAAATCATTTTCTATATCATGCTGGCTACTGAGCATCCACTCTTCACAATCGATTAGCTCATCTTCACCTCATGGGTTGAGAAATATTCATTGCTCACTTGTTCCCCATAAGGTAATAGTTGATCATGCAGCTATCAATCTGGCAGCCATTTCGACATATTGTTCATTGTTATGCAGCCCTAACCATGCCCTGGGGATCTCACAGCTTTCACTTCACCATGTGGAGACCATCAATAACATTATTACTGAACTGTGGACAGGCTAACATTATTGGCTGACCCACTTCCCTCCCATCAAGTTCCTCACAGTGTGAGGAACTACAACAATGCTCCTTTCCAGTCAAGCTTGCCATTATAATCCAAACATCTCTCATGTATCCTCCATCTTCCAGCTTCCTGAGCCTCTAGTCAATCTCATCTCATATGGATTATAGTCAGGACTTTACCCTCTGTGTCATAGAGGTGGGGTTACTCATGTGAATTTAATGTTTTTTTGACATGGACAAAACTTGTTTTTTTACTGCTGTTTCCACTGAAGCCCATATAAGGAATGACTTGAGAATGATGTAATTTAGCCCTTTTCCCATCACTATGCTTTCTCTAGTAATATTTAAAATGTGCACATCAATTATAATACTGTAGATTATAGTAATCAATACAGACCTCACAATGTTTTCTTGCAAACTGAAAAGATGCTGCGTTTTATGCCAACACTGAGGGCCACCTTCTTCTCTAGTCCACTGGCAGACCTAATACCTATCACAGCATTAGCCCGAGGCCCAAGCTGAACCACTGTTGACTTTATCTGCAGTATACAGTGACACAAATTCTACAGCTTAACATACAAGCAGAAATGTTATTATAACATAGTACTTTATTTTATTTATTTTTCAATTTTCTCCTGCTCCCCTTGCATGTGTGTGAGAAGGGAAATCTCTGCCCTGCCCTCATACCTCCCTAACAACTAATCCCATTAAACCACCCCAAGTGTGCTCATGAGTTTGAAGACCTGAAGGAAGTGTTACTTGGTTAAAAGTTCCGAATGTCCTTCCTCGTGTTTCCATATAGTGAGAGGGAGAACTTCACTTATTCTATTACTAAGTAATTAATTTTACTTATTTATAGCTCATTAAATTATTTATTTGTTTGTTTGTTTGCCTGTTGTACAGTTTTAGATGCCTAGTTGTATCATTAAACAGGTAAGATTTGGTCATGAGTGAAATATTGCAATTTTTTTTTTATAAGGCATCTGTAAGGGAGTATGTTGCATTGATGTTTAACTGTGCATTTATTAATTGTAGATTTATTGATCAGTGGCCGAGATTTGCAGTTAACATTGAGTTATTCATCTAGAGGCTCATTCATTCTCCTTTTTATGTAATATTTAGAATCTATGTGAAAATCCATGTTTTTCAAGGCAGCACGTTTGATTCAAAAATGTTATACAACATGATTAAAGGCAATCAGCACTGCAGAAATTCTAGAAACTATTTCTTAACAGTTAAAAACAGTTATACCTTTAGAACTGCATATAATGTAAGACCAAAGCTTTCCTAAAGACTGATAAAATTAAATGGTACAAACAATTATCAACCAAATGGAGACACTAGCAGCAATATAGAAACAGAAGGCTTTCAATAATGCAACATATGGCTCACTTTAAAGTAAAAAAGCATATATTTTAGTTCTCAAAATCTGGTTTAGAAGATGAAAAACTTAAATATAGACAAAACTTCTAAAACCATGCAAGAAGGAAAATAACAAAAACAGAGCCAGTGTTTAGCACTTTTCTTCTTTATTAGTGAAAAGAACTTCATCAGAAAATAGTCGTACCGAATCAAAAACAGCTGTGCAGTTAAATAAATATGTTTTCAGCTCCACCCAATCTGCCAATGAAGACCAAAGACTTCCTGAAATAAAACATAAAAGTAGCAAAAGTAGGAATGAGTCATGGAAGAGTTCAAGTAATAAAAACTCTTGAAGCAATGAAGTGTATGCACTGACAACTTCAAACATAAACTAAAGTGAACAACTAGGCAATGGTTAACATGTTATCTTAGCCATCGTAAAGCATGTTTAATGCTAAGAGACTCATTCAATCCTGGCTGCAAATCTGCATTATGAAGCAGCTGCCAATTTAATTCACGCACCTCTAGTAAAGTGTTTGTGTCACCAAAAGATAAGGCTATATGTTCTAGTACTAAGAATTTAAATTGAGCAAAACCTGGGCATGACAAGCTATGTTTAGCTAAAGCATTTCTGTTGTCAACATTACGTATAGCTGCACAGTACTCTTTAATATGGCTTGAATGTCTTCATATAGTTTTACTAATATAGAAATTGCCACAAGTTACACAGACCCCTGCATAAACTACATTTGAACTGTGACAGTCATAGAATCTTTGCAACTCAACCTTAAAAATCACAGTGTTGAAATAAGTAATGTGAACCCACATCTATATAGTCACAGACCACACATAAAGCGCAAGAGTACATGCCTGGAGGTTTATCGGTGTTACATGATGGTTCCAGTGGAAAGGGCTTATCTGACTGCTCAAAAGATGCTCGCAAGGACTTTGTTTTTATATGAAAAAGCATCTGTAGGTCCAAGAATAGTAGCGATATTCCTGCTATTCAAAATAATGTCCCAGTTCTGTAAAATAATGTTTCTTATCTCCTTGTGGTCCGAGCAAATGTGAAGTGGAAACTGAGGTTTCATTGGAAACTGTGGTTCTGATTGGCTTTGTGAGGTGCTTGGTAGCAACCAGAATTCTGACTGGTTGCAGTGGAAGTTTGGGCAAAAGAAACATTTTGGTTGGGTGTTTGTAGTAATCCATATTTAAGTATCGGTCGTAGTTTTGACTGCCGTGATTCATTGACCTCAGTAAAAATGTTATTAATCAAGTCCATAGGGTAGTGTCTATTAGCAAAAAGGAAACTTAAGAAGCATCTTTCTTTGAGGAACCCATCATCTTCACTTATAATCCTGGAATATCTAATGAATTGTCCTATGGCTATATTCTTTTTCATAAAAAAGGATGCTGGCTGTCAAAGTCTAAGTAATTGTTCCAATAAGAATTTTTGTGATAAATATTAGACTTCCATGTAAGAGTATGAGTATGCAGTGCAATATGTGTATCAAGAAACTGCAGTACTGAGCCACAACTTGAAAGTTTAAAGTTAAGAAAAGGAATGCTGTCAGACAGTGATTAAATGAAGCAATCAAGTTCTTGTTGTGTAGTTTGCCATGCAAATATCAATCATCAGTCTAATGTTTGTAGAGTCTAATTTTTCTAAAACCTGGCAAATGGATAAGAGTGTGAGCTTCCCATGCACTCAGTATGAGATTGCTGAAAGCTGGGGCCATTTTGGTGCCCATTGCAACACCCTTTATTTACAGGTATATAACCCCGTTAAAATGGAAAAAAAATACTTTCAGGTACAGTGGTGATTAACACCCAAATAGTGTCTATTTTGGTGCTGGAGAAAGTGGAAAACTCTTGAAGAAAAGATTTGACATATTCCAACCCATGTGGGATGTTGGTATAAAGTGACTCTATATGTAAAGTCACAAGCATTTTATCTGCACTTATTGGTGGATGCAAAAAAGTTCATGTAAAAACATCACTTCTATTGCTATATAAAAATCTACTTTTAAAAATGTATGCTATGATATGTAATACATGAGAATTACAAGTCAAGAAAGAATTAGTGGATTCCCAGATTCTTATTTTTATTCTCACACCTAATTTTAGCACCCTTAATTATGTATTAATATTGTATAATATGAATCAAATTTCAAAGTGCTTCTGTTTAATAAACGTGTCTGTTTCACTTAGCCTGCTGTTAACCAGAGCAGTATATTCTGGTATACCCTTAAATAATTCACTGCTGGGTATAAGGAATGCAGGATATACCCACAGGTGGCATGCCTTAATCATAAGGGTGAAGCCTGTGTAATTAAACAGTGATTAAACAGAGCAAATTGTGGCTAAATCTCATATTACCAACACACAGAAGTAGATTATTGCTGTTATACAATGATATTATTTAAGACACACATGCTTACCTTTTCTATATAATGGCACTGCATAAAACAAGCCAATGTTCTTCAGTGTTTAGCATGTATGTTCCAGTGTTTTACAGTATGTCTCAATGCCTGCTGTGTGCATTGTTTTAAATATATAGTTCCCTGTAAGTGAGAGTCATGGTGCTCATTTTTTAACACAGCACCTTGTAAATACTAGAGCTGCTGTGTTTTATTTGTCTTAAAAAGCCTTCTGTCTAAGATCTGTGAACAGATATATATCAGCTGTAATGTTTAGTAGCCCATAAAGTGCTGAGAAATAAGTATTATGGCTGTGGGCTACATATTGCAAAGATGAATTTATAATTGGCATATGCTGCACTTTCTTTTTAACATACTTTTGAGTTCATGCCGACACTGAGACTCTTGATTTATGCTTTATTACTTTTAGTAGTTTGTAATTATTTTTCTCAATAAAACAGTTTTGTAGTGTAAATGGGGGGGGCAGGCAAGGAGATAAGTCTCCACCGAGTAAAATGGCCCCCGTACTGAATAAATGCCAGGACTCATTTCTGTTGCTAATGCTCAATTTACAATAAGCATGCAGACTGGATTCTCCAACTAGTGTGTGTTTTGGAATAGTAATTAGTTACAATTGTATAGTTTATTGTCATGTTCTTCTGTGATTAATAATACAGTGAATAATAATAATTAATAATCATAATAATAAAATGAATGCTCATGATCGTATATGCGTTATGTAAACCAGAGATCCAGGTTGTACTGAGTAGGAGTTTACATTTACTGCTACTCTGGTTTTGCAGGCTATGCTTAATGTTACAGTGGATGTTGCATCTTTCTGTTGTATTGAATTGATATACTAAGACCATTGACTAATGGCAGATGTAGCCACCTTGGGATTACTTGACCTGTATTAGACCAAGATTAAGAAAGTCAGAGAGTATGCACTTAAAATATTAAACTGCTTTGTGCAGTTACCTAGGCTGAAGCTGTATGCTATTACAAACTGAAATAAAACAGTACAGTAGTTGCATCAGTTGTAGTAAAAGGATGGGTTAAGTAGTTTGTAGCTGGTTGGGGGAGGCTCCTAGACTTCTCAGTGGTTTAAGTGAGCCTATTTTTGACAGTCTGAGAATTCCCCTCTTAGGCAAAGTGACTCGTTGTAAAAATGCTCTAGTGTAACACAGCATTACCTTTCACTGTCTGATACTGTTTGCGTGGTCTTGGCATATAGGTTATATCCACTAGTTTGCAGTAATGTAGGGTTTAAAGGCTGCTGTTGGTAGAGGCCATGTATCCTCATCGATCCCATCCTGCATCGTTGGTCTCTAATGTAGCATTCCTTACCCATTTATGTTGGTCTCCCAAAGGAATGGGAAAGCTCCTTCTGTGTGTGCTAAAAGTACAGTGTCTCATGTAGATGTCACATGCTTTCTTATAGCTGAAGCCACTACTGCTGGTACATTGTAGTGTAATGTAGGTATTCTTTGAGACAACTCCTACATAACTAAGGAGCACTTTTGCCTCTACTTTTGCCTTTACCTGCATTTCAACATGCCATGCATGTTAACATGCCATGCATTGCACTATGTTGTAAAGAGCACATTGGGCTTCATGCATAAAAGCCTTCCTTATTACTGCATCTTGTGAAACTGCAGGACATTTGCTGCTGAAGAAATCAACCAGGGTACTTATCAAGAAAACAGGCAAACTTCATATATTACAGATTCTGCGACAGAATCAAATGTGAGTAATGCACATTTATGTGAAATTACACCTATCAACAGAAGACATGAAAATAAAATAAAGGTTACTCTACATGGAGCTGTAAACCATTAATAGTGGCTTAGATTAAACCAGCCGTGAAGAAGTTGTAAATGTTTTATTCCCATCTCTAACAATGAGCTCGGGTTTGGCATCAGTCATGATGTGGATGCTACCAATCATAACATAACCTGAACTGGCTGCAGTCCAATGATGTGGTGAGGAAAACGATGGCTCCACACTTTAACCAATTAGGAGATGCTGACAGTACAGCTGAAGTAATAAACTACCATGTGACTCTAAAGTCACTTGAAACAATTGCAGCGAATGGGCAGGGCTAAACAATGATGAATCACAGCAAAGCTCAGCTGTGGTCATGAGAAAGGTCTCACACCTGCAGCCATTTGCAAACAGCTGTGATACATAACAAGTGATACAGATCATGTAACATTGCTTGTTCTTCTGCATCAACTCCAGTAAGCATCTTCTGAGGCTCACATTGGTACTGCTGCAGAAGGACAATGCATCACAAGACCCAATAGTCATGATGGTATGTATCAGTAAATATGCTCAACTGAATTCTAAGTGCACAGGTCTTCTGCACATGCCAATGCAATAGTCTCCTAAAGTGGTAGTGAACTACTAATTATGTGAATAGGCATAGATTTTTTAATGGCTGGCTGCTGTAAATACTGTAAATGTATGGTGGTTTTATGATTATGCACATTACAGGTTTGCAGAACACACTATCCAACAGTACATTCTGAGCAGCATAAAACATCAATTTCACTGCAGGAACTCCCATGTTTCATGCACTTCAAGTGTGAACAGAGGAGCATACAATGTGTAACCACAAAGATCCTCCCAACAGTATCAGTTTTGTACATCATAATGTACAGAACAAGTGTGCCAGTACCAGTCAGATTATGCATCAGTGGGATACTGCACAGCCCCCTTTCTATCTAGTGAGCTTTGTGGCAGATGGACCCAAAACTTACATGATCATTGAAAAAGTACAAGATGTATTCCAGTAATGCTTTTTCCCTGTATCAGTTGTTGTTGTTGTGTCTTTCGGCTTTTCCCGGTTAAGGGTTGCCACAGCGGAACTCCGGTCCGCTAATGATTGGTAGTTGATTTTTAAGAGCTGATTCGCTGTATCAGTGTATAACAAAATTAAAGATGAGATTAACTGCTATACTAGACACTGTCAACCAGCTACAGCAAAAGTGAGCACATAGTAGGCACCATAATATTCAAAAATGTACCGTAAAACCTAGTTGCATGTCAACTGGTGAAGTTTCAGAGTATAAGTAGTATAGACACATATAAAGCTGATGTGGCAATTACCCGACTGAGACGTTATTACCTATATGAGGAATAAAATAAATTCGTCAGTGTTTTACCTAAGTGAGAGCACTGCTTTCCAATTCAAGAGTCAGCCTGGCCATTGAAAGTCACACTTTTCCCAGCATGTACTAGATGTAGAACATAGGACATGCAAAACATAATGTGACCTCCTTATCTGTGAACAAGGTGAAATTAGCATTTGAGTATATTGGTATCTATCATCTCCTTGCCATCAAATTCTCAAAGTATGGCAGTGGGGTCTGGTGACTTTAAATCAAAGGAGGGCTGCAGGAGACAGCTGGATGGGTGGGTGTCAATGGAAAGGGGTGTGGTCAACTAGAAAGGGGTGGAGCTATGCTCAAATCCACAAAAACATGGACTTTAATTAAATACGCTGCCCTGGGTGCCAAGCTGTCATTATAAGAGTCCAATCACGACAAAATGAAGTGGAGAAGAAAAAATGTTTCAATGCATTGACTACACGACAGCTTACTTAGTATCTAGATGGAGACAAAGGTTGTGAGGCATGAAAACATAAATTACTTTTTAAATACATTACTGGAATGCCAGGTGAAATCAACTATAAAAAAACAAGCAGCACTCAACTCAAATCACTTCTCCTTGCACTGCATTTCTAATTATAATTTATATTCAGCTTTATAAAATTACCAAGTAACATGCTGAAAGTAACAATCTCTATGATACTGATTACCCAACTTGTAAACGTGTTTGTTATCCAAAAAAGACCTGCTGCCTGACAACAACTATCTATTTGTTTCGTGGTGAAAACATAATCAAAGTAAAAAATGAACAGTAAACAACAAGCTCAAGATAAATTGCTTAAAGGATTACTGCACAGGTTATGGACCACGCATGATAGATTGCCATTCTGTTTAGTTTAGGGGTAAAGCCTGCAAAGATGACTGCAAGTCTCCAACAAATGTAATGAGCTTTTGAAAATACATTAATCATATCCTTTATTACAAATACTGCCATATGCATTTCAATACCCAAGGCTTATATGTTATCTAAAAGGCAAAAAGGTTTCAATGTTGATAATTCTACTTAGTATGCTTATTAAAAGCTTACTTGCATCTTATAATCTCAGAAATCTTACCTGATGGTCATTAAAGCATTGCTACTTAAACACAGAACAACAGGCACTGCCACAACATGCATTTACTGAATAATAAGAAGCATAAATCAACAATATAAAAATATAACAGAAAACCAGGACATTCTGCAAAATCAAGGACAAATGAAAAGCCACTGTAGTACTTGTGTCTACCTTGGATGTGTGGATAATTTGCACACTTACACTGCATAACTGCTCCGTCCCTTGATTGGACACATCCAGATTCACTACATGGGGGAGTGGGGTACAACAAGTATGACACAATTTGAAATGTCTCTGACTGACGGTGATGGTCCTGACACATTTGTCATACCTCTCAACCTCAAACCAAGAAATCTGGAAAAAGCCATAAAGAGAAGTGGGTCAAAGGCACATTATTTTTTAACTTCAGTCTTTAATGATTTGCCAGAAAACCACAATTTTATGAAAAATGAACCAAAAATGTGATGCAAAAATATAAAATAGCCACACAATACAGCTGGGAACCTGTCAAAGAAGGGACACTTTTTTTTTAATATTAGTACATGAATATCTAAAGGAAAAGTAATCTGTAACGCTGATCATTACAATTATTTATTAACTGTAAACCTCCACATTTCTTCCAAAATTGCCATTTTGCGAAGGATTATTAGGGGAGAGCAAAATTTTGAGCCAAAATTGGGAACAGTTGAGAGGTTTGGATATACCTAATTCTATAAAGTGATTCATTTCCGCAAACCTCTTAAACTCTTAATGCAGAAAATCCAGACAAGACCAAATATATTGGGAGAACAATCATACAGTACTAAAATTACTCTTATATAAACTTAGACAGCTGATAGAATAACAGGTCTTGCTTTAGCATGCATTTTTCTGAAGATTATGAAGTCTGAAACTCAATGTCTGTCATTATTAAGTGACTTCATTCCTTAATGATTTGCCAGAAAACCCACAAATTTTATGAGGAACAAACCAAAAATAAGAAGCAAAAATCTATAAATTCTGCAAAAATCTGGACAATTGAGAGGTATAATTCAGCCGGGAGAATTGTGCAGCAGAAATCCTACATGACAGACTTAGCTCCCTAGGTGTGGACAATAAGTACTCCCCCCCAAAAAAAATGAAGATCTATGAGAAATGATTGCTTCAATATGGCTTCATCACTTTTAGTAGCATACAGACTCAATCAGTGAAAATATTCAGTAGAAAAAAAAGTCTGTACTTGTAGACAGTTGATTTAACTGGTTCCTAATCAAACACATCCAACCAAGAACTGGGAGGGGGCATACCTGAGCTAATCAGATAATCAATAAACACCTTCCTGATTGTATTAAATTATATTCCTTGTATAATACAGCATAGTTGTTAGAGGGTGTTTTAAATTTATTGTTTTGAACATTTTTCCAGTAAACAATGAAACAAAATGCATGCACCAGTAATGACAAAACTGTCCAAGTCAGAACATTTCCATCATAAAAGTCTACTCAAACTTCTACAATCTGCCAGTATCAGTAAATATGCACAATCTCCGCAGAAGTAAATGTCAATTAAATAATTCCTCATTAAATAGATATATAACTAATGAAAAGGTTGCTGCTGCAAACAACTTTATATTTCATTGTTTCATCTACAAAAAGTACCCGTTGTCCTTGAGGAATAAATTGCCTATGTTACACTAAAAAAATGATAAGCTAGTAATATTGCAATAGGAATGGATGGCAAACTGATAACAGGTTCATAATTACTAGGTATCTCCGCCAAAGAGGACATTCTCAGGACTGCAGCATCCACCCCCTTTAAAAGTAAAACACAGAACAGTATCAGCACCGCATCTAAATACTGTGGAAGCAGAATTTACAGCCTCCTGCATCCAAAGCAAGTATTCAACCTGTTATGCTATTAACAATGCAAGTAAACTCAGCATAAACAGCACTAAACTTCTCTTCCCCTGAAGCTCTCAGCTCCTTGTAAAATGCACTTGACATTCAACTGTATCTCTCAACTTTGCAGCACAAGAAATCAGGAAAAAGCCAACATTTATTGGGGGGGCAGGGACACAGTTTAAACATTGCTTGTATAATCTTGGAAAGTTGCTAGAATAAAATGTTGTGTTACCAACATGCAGTTCACTGCCAAGTATAGAACCCAAACCCTCTACACTACAGTCAGTACAACATACCACTATGCCAAATCGGCTGTTTCTTGAAAGATGGGAAGAGTGAAACTTAAATGACTATCATTTAGTGAATTGAGTTCTTACCATAGCTCTCAACCTTTTAGCACAAAATACCTAGTCAAAGCCAATAATGGGGGAATGCAGCCCCCAGACATATTCAGTGAATTCAGTTATCAACATAGCTCTCAACCTCTTAGCACAAAAAACTTGAACAAAGCCAATAATGGGGGAATACAGTTCCAAAAATAGGGACAATTAAAAAAATATATATATTGATCTTATAAACTTAGAAAATTGCTAGAATAAAAGATTGAAGTCTGAAATTCAAATGCCGTCATTCACTAATTACAAAATCCAGAAAAAACACAGATTTTATGAGGAACAGAACAGAACATAACAAAAATATGAGGCAAAAATCTCAACAGTTTTCACAAGTGGTGGTGGGTAGGGAATTCAGGCTGCTGATACCTGTACCCACGGTACAGGGTTTGAGCCTGAGTAACTCTAGCCACCAGGTATAGTTAACTGGGGTATTACACACACACACACACACACACACACACACACACACACACACACACACACACACACACACACACACACACACACACACACCAAATAAAATTCCCTTCCTTCCTGGGAGCCAGTCAGCAGACATTCTCACGTAAGTGACTGCAGATGTTGCAGTCCAATCTCCTTCCAGTCTATATGGTTACAAACCACATAGACCTCTGGGCATTGGTGTACAAATGCCTCTCTTTATAATCTGGACTGGTGAAATGGCAGTCCGGATGAGCATACATGCGCAGTAACCATTCTGGATTGGAACTCGCCAATCATGCATGTGCAGTTCCAGGACTTGCAGTTATCTTCTTTGTAAAGCTGGTGGGGCTGCATTCCTGCAGTCCAAAAGCACAAGCCACCACTGAAGTATGGTATAAGACAACTTAACAGTCACCACAAAAGCTATGTCAGTTACTTCCCTCTGTTCACTGAAAAGTGTTAAGGAATCCCTAAAGATGGAGTTGTACAACTTGCAGTAATTGATATCATAAAGACCTTATGTGGTAGAAATCATCAAGCACATAGATAACTTCTTGTACATGTGAATCAGACTAAAGCATTACCTGACAGAGAATTTACTGTCATGTTACTATGTGTACAGATCATGCTGTCTGACTATGTGACCACTGAAATAAGTCCAGCTGTAATCTCCATTCAGCAACAAAATTAACTCTTGCTTGCAACACCATAGAAGATTATGCTGTCATCGGACCCAGACCCCAAAGAACTGCTTGCCACTCCGAGAAGAACACAGCAGGACAACATGTATATTTTTATTCCCTATACATGACATTTCTCATGGTATAAACATTAATTCCGTGGTGTGAATATTTTAAACAAGTTGTGGTGGTAATATCTTTGGGCTGAAGAGTAATTAATGGCTATGTATGCACCTTCTGTTTTTATGGGAAGCCGCAAACATATTCATACTGTTTCATGACAGTAGTAACCACCCAGTATCTTCACACTTATACAGATACATGTATGTGCCCATGTGCATGTACATACGTACACACACACACACACACACACACACACACACACACACACACTCGCACAGAGAGACTGTGAGGGAAAAACAAATAGTATAATTAGGTTATATGACCCTTAGGGATGTACTGGCATATGGCCTCAATTTTAACATGCTTTTTAAGGGTGCCTGGAATTCAGGGGTAAGAAGTGTCATTAAGATTGGAGGGGAGGGATCCCCAACTTCTGGTGCTTAATATTAACAATGAATGATCAGATATTTGCAGTCTTGATTTGAGGGGGTTGCAGCAAAGGACCTTAATGATTATGATGTCTCAGGTTGTAGGAGATCTGAACTGTTGCTTTCAAGTTTGTTTTATGTTATTTGACCTTCATCTTACTCTTTAGAATTATTCTTGTTCTTCATCTTTATTTTTGTTCTAGTCCTTAGAAAGAGTTTAATCTATATATTTTTTCTCTTTTATCACATCTTAAATACTTGAATATGTTTAGTCATGAGCACTAAATGGTTAAACTCAATGGTCTGTACAACTCGATGTTAGTATCTGTTATGCTGAAAAACATAGTGTTACAAAAGAACACATAACCACCACCCACAAGTAAGAGCTCTGTGCCTGCTTAAACATAGCATATATCATAAAGGTGTTGGTTCAGTCAAAAGAAATACCATACACAAGAACTGCAGCTTACAAACGGACACTGTGACAAACCTTGTCCCTTTAAGAAACAACAGCACTGTATGTGACCAAAGTAATAAAATAAAATAGCTTTATTCCATAAAGATCACTTCAGCACTTCTACTCAAGTAATGTGTAAATAATGAAATAAAACATATATGTATGTTCTACACAAGTGATTTGTAAATACCTAAATAAAACAAATATATATTATACTCAAGTGATGTATAAATACCTAAATAAAACACATATGTATGCTCTACTCAAGTGATGTGTAAATAATTAAAAAGACATATGTATGTTCTACTCAAGTGATGTGTAAATAACTAAATAAAACACATATGTATGTTCTACTCAAGTGACGTATAAATACCAAAATAAAAGATACATACATGTTGTATTGAAGTGACGTGCAAAAACCTAAATAAAACACATATGTATGTTCTACTGAAGTGATGTGTAAATAAGTAAATAAAACACATATGTATGTTCTGCTCAAGTGATTTATAAATAACTAAATAAAACATATATGTATGTGCTACTCAAGTGACGTGTAAATAACTAAATAAAACACATATGTATGTTCGAGTCAAGTGTTGTGTAAATAACTAAATAAAACGCATATGAATGTTCTACTCACGTGATGTGTAAATACCTAAATAAAACACATATGTATGTTCTAGTCATGTGCTTTATAAATACCTAAATAAAACACATATGCATGTTCTACTGAAGTGGTGTGTAAATAACTAAAAAAACACATATGTATGTTCTACTCAAGTGATGTGTAAATACCTAAATAAAACACATATTTATTTTCTACTCAAATGACTTGTGAATATGTAAATTATGTTCTACTCAAGTGATGCATAAATGACTAAATAAAACACAAATGCATGTGCTGCTAAAGTGCTACTAAAGTGATGTATAAATAACTAAATAAAACACATATGTGTGTTATACTCAAGCGATGTGTAAATAACTAAGTAAAACACATATGAATGTTAACCTCATGTGATGGTAAATACTTTTACAGTGTGGATTCTGTCAGTAAGCCATTTGACAACCCACCAAATGACGTAGGGATTAATGCCTAGCTTAATAGGTTTCTCTAGGATTCTAGAGTGGGGGATGGTGGTGAAGGCTTTGGCGAGGTCCAGATAGGCTCTGTGGACCACCTTACCCTTGTCAAACGGCTCTGGAGACTGATTTGAAGAAGTCAATCAGGTTCAGGAGACAAGTCAGCCCTTCACAAACCCAAAGTGCATGGGGTTCAGTGTTTGAAGGTTGCCAATGTCTTTGTTTATAAGTTCCATGATAATACGTTCCATGGCCTTGCAGATCAGGCTCTTCAGACCGATGGGGTGGTAGTTCCTGGGATCCAAGGTGGATCCCCCCTTGTGGAGTGGGATAACTGTTGCTGTGCACCACTCAGTGGGCATTAAGCTGGAGGAGAGGCTATGATTAAACATGACACTTAGGTGAGGTGCCAGTTCATTTTTTAGTTCATGTAGTAAACAGCCTTGGATGTCGTCTGGTCCCATGGATGCTGCAATTTTAGTTTTGGAGAGTGCATTTTTTACCTTTGTGGCCATTATTACCAGAATTTGGCAATCATTTGGTATTGAGATGGGCCCTTTAAGGGGTGAGAGAGCAGCTTAACCTGTATGTAGGGGAATGTGCAGGCTTTTCTACTGCATTTAGGTTTGTTTGTTTTTTCATATTTTGATAATTCAATTAAAATTGCAAACCTTTTCCTTAAGCACTCTCGCTGCCCTATGGAGGTGCTATTACTGACTTTCAACATTGCTAGTCAAGTCATAATAGCATGTATTTTAAGGACATACTATGTTTTGTGACTGATGGTCTGTGCTCTTTGACTGTGCTCCCCTGTTCAGTTTGGGTAAGTGCTGTCTTTCAACATTTTCAGCATGAAAATCCATGCCACTGGTATTAGTGGCCTATTATGTTCTTGGCTTTTCCAAGGCATTGTTTAAGTATAATTTATAAACTTTTTGTCAGTGCATTCAGTAACTTAGAATGGTAAACGTAGTGCATATTTGTGTTTGTTGTTTGAAAACTGAGTTTCTGTACTGGTTGGATTAGGGTTCTTAACTTTCCTCAAATAAATAGTAATTTACATAAAGCATACACCTGAGATCTTAATGTCTCAAGACCGGCAACCACCATCTGGTAAATACTTCCCCACTCTGCAAAAAAATAAGTACAGCTCATACTTCAGGAAACTGCCATGCTGCATGCAGCAGTATACCAATGTATTTTAAATCCATTTATCAATACTTGTGATTGCACATGAAGTCTACCCAAAGCTCCCGAACTATGAGATGATGCAGTTTGCTGCAGATGGCATCTTTACTACAAGCAGCCCAGACAAGGCATTAAAACAACTGCAAGGGGATAGCTAAACAGTCTGCTATTATTAATCCTGTTAAAGAAGCCAAAAACAATAGAATATCACAGCAACTCATGTAGGCATATTAAGCATAGTTTATGTAAAAACCATCCTGCAAAAATAAGCGCAAATTCTATGCAACAATAGGAGAACAGATGTCAGTAATGTTCACTTATTAGTACAACATAGACAAGTGTAGAATTGAGGATTTTAGTATCACTTCAGTAGCAGTGCCAGCCCCAAGCCAGAGAATCTGATATCCCCATAGTCAAAATGTGCTGTCATTAAATGAAAAGTCAATGGCAAATAAGTGAAGCTTAACACAAGTAGTGAATGTAGCCACCCATTCTAAAATATGAAGTTCTGTAATATATTGTAGGTGACTTCTTTACCATAACCAGTCAAAATAGGATGTCAGAGACAAGTAGCACAGAAAAAGACACTGTCCAAGTATGAATCTTATCATTCCAGCCAAAAGCAGCAAAAAAGACATACTGACGAGTAAGTTAATCTGCCCCCTGTGAGCCTCAGTGCAGATTTTGATGGCAGTCACAAACACAGACTTGAATAATGCAGTATATTACACCAATATCAGGCACACATGAGTGTGCACTTCTTAACTTGTATAGTGATGCATGTTTTCCAGTTACTTGACCATACACTGATACATCTTTTCTCATGGAAGTTTCCATTCCCACCAGTAGATGTATGCCATAATTCAGTACAAGATCTGTTGTATAATCAACAAGGCTTGGTAGTAATGCTGAATGTTCAATGATTTTGTCTCAGCTCTTTCACTAAGGAAAACCAGATATTCTGTAAAGTACTGGCGATGGCACCTTTACCACTTCTAGGCCACAAAGGGAAATATACAGTGGGTTGTAAAAGATAACCAGCATAGAGTTACAGTAAGGGCATGTCCCAAGCCCTCATGGCAGCAATAAGCAAGTCAGGAAAACAGACATGAAGAGCAGATTAAATAGTAACAGAAAGCTGAACACATTTTCATCCTTTCAAAAGTCTGTCTCTTAACAACTAGAACTTTATCCACCTGCATTTGCCATCCCCATCGGTTGAAGTTATTTCTATTATAATGCAAGTTAAATAATAAAGTCTACAATGAGGTCCTTGTTGTCCTACATTGTACAGTACTTTACCAGTTTAGCATATCCAGACCACAGAAAATAGTATTCAGGTATTGACAAACATGGGCCTTGCTAGGTAACACAATGACAAACTTACCAGTGTACAAACAGCACTCTGTATCTGCTATGTCACCTAGTAACAAGAAATCTAAGTCCACTGTCAAGCCAGCATCACAAGTGGTTGAATGGCAGTTGGAAGTGCAGATATGATTTGTATAACCAGATATGTAGATAGATTATCCAGTGACACGGGCAGTTTCTCAAACAGATACCACTCTCTATCCAAACTTGAGGAACATTATATCTTTCCAAAGTGACAAATATAAATACATACATACATGCATACATACATAAATAAATAAATAAATACAGCTTCTTGACACAAGAATTTACAAGCATGTTAAACTAACTGCTAATGTCATACTGACATCCCATTAAGAAGCCTCGGTATCATATGATCTCTTAAATCAACTATTGTAAGTACTTAAATCCCACTGGCACTAATCAGAGCAGCTATCTCCTTTGCTCATGTTTAGTTATGTTATGACTTTGTTCTGGTCACTGTGCCAGAAGACACAGCTGAGCAACAGAATAGAGCAGTAAAAACAAAACAAACAAAAAAAAAAAAAAGAACTTTATTGCATTTTTAAAAAAAACCCTACTGGCAATGATGTTCTTAGTGGAGCAGGCAACCCACTATCAAGACTGACCCTGTTCCACCCCCTGTTAGAGATGCTGACAAGTTCTTGTTAAGGAGAGGTCCCAAAGCCCTTGATCCCATCAATTCTGCAATGTACTAATCAACTCCAGTCCACCATCATGATGATTACCTGTGACTACTTTATGAATCACAGATGCCAGAGATTGCAGACCAAAGCACATCAGGCAAGACAGTTTAAATGTATAATCTATGCCTTCCCAAGTAACTGCACATGCTGCATTTATTTATTTATTTATTTATTTATTTATTTATACCTGTTGTCCGGGAGTGTCTGACTGGACGTAGGTCCATTTTCAGCGAGGCCTGGGTTGAAAATCTCCACAATTAAAATAAACAGACAGTAGTTACATTGGATTACATAGCGATTAACAATTTACATAGCAATTACTTACAACTTATTTACAGATGAAGAACATAGTACATCAGTAGACAACTAGAATCTTTATCTGTGAAGTACATAACAGACATTAACAAATGTTACAATAAGAAGTTCCTGCTGTATAATAAGTACTAGGTTTATGAGCATCTGAGCTTGCTATAATCAAGGTTGTTAGTGGAGTGGAAAGAAAGGCAGTAGTTGGATGGGGTGGTGATATTAGAGTGGGAGTTGCAAGGGCATAGCTAGCATGTTTTTAGGTGCACTTTTAGTAAAGTTTTGAGGTGGGTGCATGATGGTATGGAGGGAATTGTGGGTGGGAGGGAGTTCCATAATTTGGCTATGGAGCAAGAGAATAGTGCTTCACCAGCAGAGTTATTGGCTTTAGTAATCCGCAAGTGATTTTTGTTGCTGGATCTTAGTGGTCTGGTGGTGCGATAGGGTTGGAGTAGATTCTGGAGGGATGGGACATTTAGTGGATGGTTTACTAGTTTGTGGGCAAGTGAGAGTTGATACCATTGAAGGAGGTGAGGGAGTTCAAGCCAGCCCAGTTCAGCAAGTGAGAGACAGTGGTGACTACGGCAGGATGCCCCTGTGGTGAATTTGGTGATTTTGTTGTAGCAGGTCTCTAGCTTGTTTAGATCGCATTGCCTTAGGTTGGTATATATTGGAGAGGCATAAAGTAGGGTGGAGATAAGGTGGGAATTTTCTATTGAAATCTTTGCTGCTTTGGTGAGAAGTTGCTTATTTCTGTATAACTCTCCTAGTTTTTTGTGGACTTTTTTATGGTCATGGATATGTGAATGTCAAATTTTAGTTTATTATCTATTTCCACTCATAGCAATTTGGTGGGTTCAGTTGGGTATATAGTGGTGTTGTCTTTTGCTGTGATGTTAAAGAGAGAGTTGTTTTGAGTATGTTTTGTGGGTTGGAAGATGAGTAGTTTAGTTTTGTTTGGGTTGAGTATTAATTGGGCATTGGATAACCAAGTTTCAACAGAGGAAAAGGCTTCCTGTGTGACTTTTTGCAGTTTATGTAGGGACTGGGCTGAGCAGATGATGGTTGAGCCATCTGCATATTGTATGAGTGTGCCATGTTTCGTGGCAGAGGCTAGATTATTGATGAAAACAGAGAAGAGTAGGGGTCCAAGGATGGATCCTTGGGGAACCCCGATGGAGACAGGTAGTTGGGGAGGTACGTCATTCTGCCATACAACGTATTGTTGGCGGTCAGACAGATAACTCTGAAACCAGTTGGTGACTGATTGTGAGAAGGATAGGTTATTGAGGACAGAGATAAGTTGTTTGTGTGGGACCATGTCAAATGCTTTAGATAGGTCTAGGAAAGTAGCAGAGGAGAGATAGCCATTGTTTTTATGCTGAAGGATAGTGTTAGTAAAGGAAAGTAAGGCAGTGGTGGTGCTATGGTTTGGTCGGAAACCATGCTGAGTATTGGAAAGGAGGTTATTAGTAAGGAGGTAGTCTGAGACCTGAGAGTGTATGCATCTCTCTAGTATTTTGGAGAGTGGAGAGAGAATAGCTATGGGGCGGTAATTGGTTAGTTCTGTGGAGGGTCTGCCTTTGTGGAGAGGAATTATATCTGATACTTTCCACAGTGTGGGAATATAACTTTCTGACAGAGATCGGTTAATCAAAATGGATACTGGGTAGGCCAGACCATCAGCTGCGATTTGTAGGTATTCACTTGGGAGGCTGTCTGCTGCTAATTTGGTGGGCTTGTTTAGTTAAGAGTTTTTTTTATGCTGGAAAGCAGGATGGGAGGTGTTTTCAATCAAGGATTACAAACTTTCAAATCTATTTGCCACTGTAGTCTACAGTGGCAGACTAAACATAAGGTACAAAATGCAGGTTTGCATCTGTGCTGTATGTCCAGGCATATCAGGTACACATCTGTGCTGTATGTCCAGGAATATCAGGTGCACATCTGTGGTGTATGTCCAGGAATATTGGGTATGCATCTGTGCAGTAGGTCCAGGAATATCGGATACATATCTGTGCTGTATGTTCATGAATATCACATCTGTGCTGTATGTCCATGAATATCAGGTATGCATCTGTGCTGTATGTCCAGGAATATCAGGTACACATCTGTGCTGTACATCCACGAATATCATGTACACATCTGTGCTGTATGTCCGGGAATATCAGGTACACATTTGTGCAGTAGTCCAGGAATAACAGGTACACATCTGTGCTGTATGTCCAGGAATATCAGGTACACATCTGTGCTGTATGTCCAGGAATATCAGGTAGACATCTGTGCTGTATGTCCAGGAATATCACAGGATTCTCAGCAGTATGGTAAGTATATTTTATATTTCAAATGTCATAATTTGCATCCTATGCAGTTAATGATACACAAAACAAATAGGGAACACATGAGCTTTTCTTTCTGAGAACAATAAAAACATCTTAACAACAGAAATAAAAAAGCTCACTTATTTTAATATAAACACAAATATCAAAGCTTTCAGGAATAATCCCTTCTTCAATGCATGTACAACACAGTTCAAATACAGTTTTTAAATACACTACATGATTCCATCACCCAATAAGAGCTCAGCTTATTATACAGAGAACCTAAAGTTTAAAGACAGCAACACATGTACATTCAAAACATAAAAAGCACAACAGATCCAGGCAGTCAATAGCAACATTCACTTCAATTTCATTTGATTTTGTTTTACTACAGGTTTTAAACTAACTAATGCATTTAATTCAGGTGCACAGTCAGCCTGCAGATTTAAAATCCAACTGTATTCAGCTAGTTCAGTGGCATTTAGAACATCACTACCTCTAATGTTAAATATATCCTTTGTATTACTCTAAATTAAAATGCATGTTCTATAACAGTATCATGAATATGCTTATTCAAGGAATGAGTAAACATATTCCTTTTAATTTCTGAAAGATGCTCAGAAATTCTTTCATTAAATTTTCTATTAGATTTACCTATATAGAAACTAGTGCATGTCATGCACACAGCTACATAAACCAAAGTTTTTGTGTTACAAGCAGCAAAGCAGTGAAATACATGAATATGCTTTGTTTGTGGATGCTCAAAAGTAACAGAAGGGTTAATGCATTTATAAAAAACACAGTTATAGCATGGAACAGTACCTTTTCTTTTAACCAACCACCTAAACCAACAAAAGAGAAATATCTTTTGTGTGGGTTATATGTATTTTATACGTGTCAAAATATATAACAAATACTAGTTAACATTAGATATCACAATATATGAAATGGAGCTTTTTTTTTTGGAAGCTAAGCAGGGTTGGGCTTGGTTAGTACTTCGATGGGACCACCCGGGAACACCATGTGCTGGTGCATGTGTCGGGGAAGTGATGTCATTAAAGAAGGTGGTTACTTGATTGTTCTTTGCTATAAAACTACCTGTGAAATGTGTAATGGTGTCTGATAAAGTTTCAAACTATTGAGATGAAAG
Organism: Protopterus annectens; assembly: GCF_019279795.1. Lineage (NCBI taxonomy): Eukaryota > Metazoa > Chordata > Ceratodontiformes > Protopteridae > Protopterus > Protopterus annectens. The sequence goes on from NC_056734.1 coordinate 307,008,792, forward strand.
CACTTACTGGATATATATATATATATATATATATATATATATATATATATATATATATATATATATATATGCAACTTTTTTGCTCATTAAAGTGCATTTTTAATCTTCACTTGTGAATGGGCCTTTGAGAATATATGCATTTTGTGGATTTAATTGAACGGCTATATGGAGTGAATTGTTGAGAACTCTAACAAACACAGAGAGGGACCTTTTTTTAATATTAATTTTAGTGGATTGGTCCTTCTTTTCATACATTTCCTTATAGCATATTTTTCTGTTGCAGGTTAGGGTGTTTCGTAAAAGTAAAACTGTGAGGTGCATGTACTATTTTACCCAATTCTGGCATAGCAGTTTGCATGTCCAAATTTCTCGGTATAATATTTATAACACCACTAGTATTAACAGTATATTTCATGATGTCCCTAAATTTAGTGCTGTTATTATGACTTTGGTTAGTCTGTGGATGTTCTAACTAAAAATATAGTTTGACTCTACCGTCTCTTTCATTGATTACATAGTTAGACACTTCATTCACAAAACCTTCATCATACCCTCTCATCTGAGATTCTTGTTTTTAACATATCCACCTGTGGGTTATATAATGTCTCTGTAGTCAGTTTTTAACTATCGCTTTAAAAATATGACCAGGATTCATGCTACATCTATGGAAATTCTGACTTTCTTTTCTGAGAACCAATTTTTTAAGCACCTATTTTTTTTTTCTTAAACTTCATTAATGATATTTCTTATCTAAAATTTTAAGTGATAGTAAAATCCAGTATCTGAACTATCCATTATGTACTAATAAGTGATACATTCTGTAAATGGGACTTATTTTATTTTCAGCACCTTGTTAATTAGTGTCACAGAGTTGTAAAAGGTAATTGATAATTATCAGTAGTCTATTGCTGAAATAATGTTAGCGGCTTTCTACTACCTTATCCTGATGTGATCTCAAGTCAGTGCTTGATGTATCATGTTGACTTTTTAAGGAAGGGAAGAGGTGACTGATAGATGACATGCTGCCAGTAGTATTTGTTTTTTTATTTTATGGTTTATCCTGGCTAAATGAATGTGGAAAGTGAAGGTTATATGGAAACACACAAACACACACACACACACACAGACACACACACACACACACACACACACACACACTCACACTCACACCACTATAGCTCTTAACCTTCCATCTCCAAGATGAGAAACACTAGCTCTCATAATGTGGAACAAATGGAGAAAATGTGGAACATTTACTAACGTCTTACTAACAACTTCAACTAGGAAGGTCATAGGATGGTCATAATATGCTGGTTGGTCATCACATGGTCATAATATGGTGGTTTTACTTATAATAAAGATCTTTAAATGAATTAATACGATTAATTTCTATTTATCATGGATATCAGTTAAAAACAAATCCTAACACTTCATGTTTGATAAACTCTTTCACTGTGGAACTTCAAGGAGCATGAACATTTTAAGACCCCAAATGAGGCACATTCCTCGTAATGAGGTACACTTGATAGGTATGCACACCACACACATTCGTGCATAAATGCATATAGATACAAGTAGATATGCTTGTACATGCAAACAGACATATACCCAAGCACATGCATACATGCACATTTGTGCATCCTTGTACACAGATACATATGCATCCATATGCACATGCAAACACACATACTCTTGCATGCACCGATAGATGAACTTAAGTTGAATGTGCAAACATACACACATGCACATTCACATGCATACATGCATGCACATGTTCAGTCATGCAAAGATGCATACTCACACACATTTGATGAATAATCTAGAGTAATATGTAAAATCCCCACTGTGACATGCTTTACTAAGCAATATCATACTTTAAACAAGCATCAATTTCAGTACGCATAAAGGTGATCTTTCAACATCCTTAAGCATGTTTCTTTGCAACAGTGGTTTTCTAAGGAGTGGGTAGTACACAAAAAGGGAGTATCCACCTTGTGGGACGTCTGCTACAAACAAGATATTATGTCCTACCCTGTATTCTGAGTCATTCAGTGAGACATGCCAAACTGCATTCTGCAGAGTGTAGTTCAGTTTTTTTTTTTATCTGAAATTCTCTACATCTGACACTTTTTCATATTTCACAGGAAGGAGTTCTAGCATGAAACTAAGGAGGACTAATATCACTAGGTAGGAATGTCAGACATTTAAAATTGAGTGGCATACAAGTGTCTATGTCAAGTGAGGACAGGTTTAGCATGGTATAAAATAATATTGTTCACAAAAAGTAAGAATTAAACAAACCTGAGTTGAATAGTAGTTAAGTGCATGAAGCAGAGCATGCCAGAAAGTGTCAGATGTGAAAGTATGCACACAACATAGTTCTACAAAATTATTACATCATAAGACTGCATTCCACTGTTTAGGCATAACTGTTTCTTATCTTGTAGTCTAGCCATTTGTCCACTTATGTAGCAAACTACAATTTTTTGAGAATGGATATCAGTGCCTCTTTTTTATTCTAACATTTTTATTTTGTTAATATTCCATAATATTTTTTGAATTAGATGCATCGGGGTATTATTGATACTGCTCTTAACAAAAACCGAATGACTAAGAAGGAATTATATTCCTTGGAATATTTGTTTTCATTATGAGTTCACCGCTAGTAGAAAAAAATGGGATATGCATAATTTAAACCAATGTTGGGTTGTATGTATCTAAAATGTTTTAAGATATCTTTAGAACACTGAATGAAAATTTGTCATTGCCAATAAATTCTGAAGCTGGGTGTTGGGATTTTCAAGATAGCCATGGTCACCTAAACATGATCTGTTCTCTGTTTCTGGTCATTAGCCATTAAAACCTATTGACCATTATCTCCAGTAGTAAAGTCTCCAACAGGACTAGAGTAAATGTGACCATTATAAAAGGCAAAAACGATGGGAAAGAGTCACTAAAAGGGTGTTCATATATAAGGCAGCGCTATCTTCTTAGGTTTCGTAGAACAACAAGAATGGATAATTATTGAGAATCACCAGTTATTTGTACCAGATGAAACAAAAGTATAAAGAAAGAAAGCAATGGCAAAATGGGAAGGCAAAGCTGCAAAATAATAGAATTTGTTGAGGTCTCATGTATATTCTTCTGATAAGTAAAAACAAGCCAAGAAACAAAAATAACTTAGAGAAGCAACAACAAGCAAAGATCTATAGTCAGCTGCTGGGGTTAGGTAAGCTTTGGTACAGGAACCAAACCTGTATGCAAGTTAATTGATGGAGGAATTATTTCAAGCTCACCCACATCAAAAAGTCCTTGACCAAGTAAAAAGATGAATGACAGCTGGCATTAAATTGAATCTCAGCACAACTATAAATATGATTAAGTATAATAAAAGCCAAATTATAATTTCTTAATACAACTATATACTCTGATGATACAAGATAAGCAAATAAATGTAAAAGTACAAAATGATCTAAAAACTGGAAGATGAGGTCAAAAATAACAAACCAGAAGATAAAACAATCAGTAAAGCATGTAAACATTAATTAAGCAAACTAAGAACTTAGAGACAAGATCAAGAATTCCAGAATGCGTCAAAATATGCCTGTACAGTATTATAACAAATTAACACACTTTTCCTGGCTTGTTAGATCTCTTTATATATTAACGTCCAATCCAAATTTTTGCAGGTATCTGTTTGCACATATTACAGCTGGAGTCACTTATTTAAAATTAACAGTCTGGGTTGTTTTGTTTGTGATGCACAAATATGAATTAGGAATGAAATTGCCATTTATTTAAACAAATTGACATAATAAAAATGATAGAGGGATCTTTAAGATTTCATTAACTTCATAATAGGTCCTCAGGCATGGGATAGAAGGAAAGATCATTGGTATGTTATTTTCAGTAGTTAGGTAAACTTCTGGGTTACATTTTATAAGTCAGAAATGTAGGCCTTCTTTCTCTAACTTCCAGCCAAGTTGGAGTGGATCATAAATTTTGAAATTTATCCATGCTGCCATGACAATAAATTGCACTTGTGCTCCATCTTATTAATTACAATTCATGGCATGGTTATTGCACAGAGGCTTTTTAACCTTACTGTGTGTGGAGGAGTACAGGGCTATCTTCTTCTTCTTTCGGCTTTTCCTGGTTAGGGGTCGCCACAGCGGATCATCTGTCCGCTCATGATTGGCAGTGGAGTTTTACGGTGTCAAGTTGCCAGCCTGGCACCCAACCTTCCACAGAAGGCACACACATGCACACACTCACACCTAGGGCCAATTTTTTTAGAGTGTCCAATCCACCTACTGCATATCTTTGGGATGTGGGAGGAAACCGGAGCACCTGGACGAAACCCACGCGACCACAGGTAGGACATGCAGTTTCCACACAGAAAGCACCCCAGCCGAATCAAACCAGAGAACCTCTTGCTGTGAGGTGGCAATGCTAACCGCTGCACCACCGTGGCCGCCCTGGAGGAGTACAAGGGTATACCTTATCATTTCTTACGATGCGTGTTGATTTGCTCACCAGTCATTAACAATGTATGTAGTGGCATTTGCATACCTTATCCTTTCTTGTGGTGGCTGTTGATTAGCATAGCACTCCCTAACAATATATGTAATGGCATGCTAATGTAATTAATTGTATTCCCTTCTGTCAACTGCAGTTGTTCGTATATTTGTAGTGACATTTTCACTTCATTTCAGGTTTGCAAAAAAATGTTGTTATTAAATAGATTTACAAAGGGATCTGTCTTCTGAATGATGGATTATTTTTCTTCCTCTCATAACCTTTATATAATGGACTTAATGCAGAAGGTAAGTTTAGTAAATGGTTATAAAAAAGATGACGTGTACATCCAGTAAGAGTAACGTAAACAGTGCACTCCATAACCAAGATCAGGCTACAAATAGTCCCTTACACTTCTATGTAAGTGTGCATATTGTTGCGCATATAGGTGGTCTCCCGCTTGGAGTGGAAATAATAAGACATTTTAGTAACATTTCTGCTTGTATTGGTTGGGTCTATAGCTGTTTAGCTATCTCTAGGGTTGATATGACATCCTCACTTTGCCGCAAACTTATTGGTGAGTACTTAATTGAAGTGGCTGTAATCCACAAGCACCATTATGACAAATATGGTAGTAAAAAGAAATTAAATTCATGTGGATGTTGTAAAACCATGAAGTGGTTTTGTCAGGTTGATTTGCTTTAGTTTCAGCACTAAATAAGACTGAATATTACATGATGTGACCTTGTATCAAATTTAAGGCTATCATGACAGTCCTTGGCTCTATATATCATTGTTACTGTTGAAATGACACCCTGACACCATGTGCAAATAAATGGGAAAAAACAGGCTATGAATGGATAGATGGATGATGACAGTAAAGTCTAAAAGAGATGATGCAATGATATAGTAGAATTCTATCTAAACAGCAGAGAGCAGCTGCCCAACAATGTGTTTCTTTTATTTTTTTCTTTTATTTATTTATTTTTTCTGCAGCTGTAAACAGGTGTGGGGCTGATTAGGATTACTAATTGAGTAATGACTTAACTTTGTAACTACTGATCTTTCACCATGTCCAAGTGGACACTGCATCACATGCAATACATGGAAAAAGAGTCTGTCTTTGGTGATAGTCTTGGAAGGAATGCTAAAAATGACAAAAGGACCTATTAGAATCAAATGTATCATTTCATTTTTTTTTCTATCAAAATATAACATACTGTTTAATAAGCTGTGTCAAACATCACTGTTGACGAATGCAAACTGTGTTTGTAGACCATTTTTTCACCATGGTGCTTGCCTCCCTACCCTAGTGTTTTGTACTCAAAACTCACTCAATCTGTCATTGTAATCCCTTATATAAAGTGGCGCCTCATTTATTGAGGGAAATCGGACATAACACTCAATCCAAGATTAGCATAATAGTAGTAATAGTGGTATAAACCATAATGAATGAAGACTCTGCAGATGGGGTCACACTAACTTAATTATTAAGGGAATGATCACCTCAGGTCCCATCTGACTGTGAGATATAAGCACCTGTTAATACCATTCTTGTTAGGGTGAATACTGATTTTGATAAGGGCACATGATTTAAATGTAGGTAAAGAATCATAAAATAAAACAATGCAACAAATTAAAGCAAAACAAACTCCATATTACCTCTTAATTAATAGTGCAATGTAGGAAAACAAGAACGAGGCAATTATATATGCTGTATCTATATTATCAATTTATTAACCCAGGAGAAGAACATACAGAGACAGATGGACTTCAGCAAGTCATCTTCTGTAGTGCATACATGCATATTTATTAACAGGTTTTTTTTTGTTAATTTGGGGTTTGTTAGGGTTTTCAGTGTCTTAAGAGTAGATAATCAATAGTGGAGTAATAGACGTGTGTTTTAGTATTTAGTCAGAATTCATGGCAATTTCTTTGGTGGCCATTAATCTCTTTCCCTGGGTAGGAAACGTCAGCTAACAATAAGAGACAATTGTTATAAAACTAAGTAGCTTACCTGACCATTTGTCAGTATGTCTGGTCTGAGCCTCAAGCAGCAAAATTGTGTCAAAAGGCAAAAAGGGTAGATATTTTAATTTCTTACCAATGAAAAGTCACTGACTGTGTTAAATGAAAGGGCAAAAGCATTTATTGCCATCTCTGGAGATGTAGAAGTCATTTAAAGAATATATGATTAGTCTTTGCAAAGCACAGACTATGCAATATATTGTGAAAAAGGAAAGAAAACTCTGCAAGCTAAAGTGTGAAATTGTTCGCGTGCAGGAAGAATGTAATAGAACTATGTGTAAAGACATGAAGCATAACCTGAGGTACAACAAAGGTTAGCAGAACAATATTCATAAAGTGTGGCTACAAGACAGTGAGACCTAGGCAGCAAGCCTGGGAAATCCCTAGCATGGAAAGTCAAGCAGAGACATCAGTTATAGATATCCTTATCACATGCTGGTAAAAGGAAATTGATAATAAATATGAAAGGTATTAATGAAGCTTCTAGAACCTCACATTAAGCTTTCTTTAGGGAACAGAACCTACTATAGCTTGAAAGTTTAAAGTAGAGATGTTCCTGGCTATTGCCAATCTTACTACTTTATCAAAGGTCTTCCACTGAGCAAAGGCCCTCATGGCATGGTTCTTGTATTCACAGAGCATGCAATCAGATTCTCTACCCAATGGGCAAAACATTGCTGAGATTGTCAGGAGATCTATGCCCCCCTATCACTCAAAGCAAAACCAGCAACCATAGGTTGTAGTAAAGTTTCCTATAATACAGTAGGGTGATTTTTTTTTTCTTATATCCTCTGAAAGGATAAGATTGTCCCTGTGTAATAATCAAAGTAGTTTCCCCAGCCTCTTCAAACACAACCTACATTGATTTATAAGCACAAATACATCCCTGGTCTTGTCCAAAACATGTTAAGGAGATGCAAATTATAGTGGTTAGGCTACATATGATCTTACTGATCTGCCATCTAGTAACTGCCTATGAACCCATGATAAGGATGTTTGAGAAATGTCCACCCTAAAGTAAAGCTTCTGGGAAAGATGTAGTATTACCAGGGAGATATCACATGCCTAGAGAGGAGTTAATGCTGAGTTTAGTAGAGGTTTGAGTATAATTGCCCATGAGCAGAAAGATTTTATGACAGGTAAGTAAAGTTCAGATCATGTAAGGACCTTAATGAATGTGATGCAACACAAAAAGTGAAGCAAATGAATCACTTTGCACATTTTAGATTTGATTTATTGGGTGTGTCTTAAACAGGCATTCCATAAAATAGATATTGATCTTGAATAACAAATTGCAAAATAAACTTTGTATTCATACCCTATGGGCCAAGTGTTAATCATCAAGGTAACATTTGAGGCCTTTAGACAAGGGAACTGTATTTTATTTCCCATTCCTTACAAACTTCAAAACATTTAAATTCTTATGCTTGTAAGCAAGTCTGGCACTGTTTAAACTCTAATCTATATACTGCTGAAATATTTTCTACTAGATGTGAAAACTTCCTTATGTATCTTACTGTGCTACATTCTTTTTGTTGCTTTTTCAAGTGTATATATTATTTACTGCTACTTTTTCAAGTGTAAATACTTTTAGTATGTTAGAATTCTTGTTGTATTTTTTTTTTTATCAATCCTTTCTTTTACCATGTAATAACAATTTTATTTATTTTTTCTATCTTGTTGGAGCTTTTCTCCCCGGGCCTCTACTGAAAATGGAAATATATCCAACTAGACTAGCCCGGTTAACAAATGTAAAATAAAATAAAATAAAATAAAAACTGGACATGATAAGCTCTGGTGAGCATTTTTTTTTCAGCAAAACTACTAGATAGGGTGGTAAATTGCTCCAGACTGGGTAATGATTTGCCCTGTTTAGACATGGAAAGCAAAATAATGCCTCTGTTCATTACTGTCTTCTGCTACAAGAGAACCAACAATGATTTAGTATGATACAATGAGTAATGAGTCCATCAGGTCTTAAACTCAATATATTAAGTAAGATACAGCCACCGAAGTTGCAGGTCCAAGGTATCCAGCCTGTCACACCTCAGTGGGAAGGGTAAACAACAAAAAGCAAGATAGCCCTCAGAAGGACTTAGCAAGGAAAACGCTCCTTGTGGGTATACTAAAGCTATGGACCTCTGACCTCTGCTACCTATATCTATTTTTCCTAGGACTGCAGTATATTTCTTTGCATTTTTTTCATAGTTATGAAAATAAAGTGCAGGATTACAGATGTTTTTATTAAGCAGATATTTTTTTACAGGTTCATAGGTAGGTAATAGGCTATCTGCCTGAGAGCATTTATAAGCCTAGCCAGAGTGTGTCGGCTTTCGCTGCCACATTGATTAATTAACTGATCCTCTGTCAAGCAGAGCCAATGAAGTGATCCCAGGGGTGTATTTTCTGTTACCTATCCACTCATCAAGATTTCTCTTGAAGAGTGTTAGTGACTGGCTCTGCCTAATATAGTTTAGAATTTTATTCCAAAGCATGGGGAGTTTCTGTGACAGGAATCTATCCCTCCAGTATGTTCTATTTATTGTTGTGGTGAGGTTTAGCTCATTAGAGTACGTGGCTTGCAGTGACTTGGATTTCTTTAGATGGAGCATGTCCATCAATTCTGAGTTGGACATGGCTTTATAAGTCAGACAGAGATCACCTCTGAGTAAGTGATATGCCACTGTGTACAACCGGAGCTTTTTCAGTCGGGCTGCATAGGACATATGTTTGAGGCCAGTAATCCTCTTGGTGAGGTACTTTTGTGGTCTTTCCAGCTTTTGGAAGTGTCTTGTGAGGTACATCCCAAAAGGGGCATTGTACTCTATGATGTGTCTGATGAGTGACGAGTAGAGGGGCACTGTAACCTCTTTATTTCTAGATGAGAGCCCTTTAGTAATTAGATGGGCGACATAGAAGGATTTCTTAACTACTTTGGCAATATGATTGTCAAAGGAGAGATTACTATCTACCTGGGTCCCCAGATCTCGTATTACCTCTTTTGTATTAAGGGGGCTGCCACCTATGTGGTAATTTGTGGGTGTTTTGTTTTTCCCAAAAGGGATGACTATGCAGTTTTGGCATTTAGCTTGAGGCCATGACTTTGACACCAGGTGTCCGTCTCTGTAAGGCTCTTTTGGAGGATGTCCATGTCAGCTGGAGAGTCAATTATGTCTCCCAGTTTGCAGTCATCAGCGAACTTGGTTATCCATAGTCCTCCTGTGTTTGCCTGTACTTCTGAGAAATATATGCCGAACAGTAGGGGTCCCAGGACCGAGCCTTGCGGGACACCACTTGTGACTGGTTTAGAGTCGGGCCTGGAGCCCGCTATTCTTACTGTGTGAGTTCTGTCTGTAAGCCAGTTGGCAACCCATCTCATGACGTAGGAGTTTATGTTTAGGCTGCTGAGTTTTTCTGTAATACCCGAGGGGGAAATGGTGTCAAAAGCCTTGGCGAGGTCAAGGTAGGCTGCGTGAACCACTTTCCCTCATCTACGGCCTTGGTGACTGTCTCAAAGAAGTCAACCAGGTTTAGTAGGCATGTTCTGCCCTTAACAAAGCCAAACTGGGTCAAGTCAAGTGTTTGGAGGTTCCCAATGTCTTTGTTAATGAGTTCCATGATGATGCGCTCCATAGCCTTGCAGACCAGGCTAGTCAGGCTTATGGGATGATAGTTACCAGGGTCAGTTGTGGCCCTTCCTTTGTGGAGTGGAATAACCATTGCTGTGCACCATTCTTTGAGCATGTAGCCTGTGGAGAGACTGAGGCTGAACAGCGTGTTTGAGTGGAGGGTTAGTTCATTCTGTAGTTCGTGCAAGGCGCAGCCTGGGACACCATCTGGCCCTATTGATGCTGTGTTTTTGGCTTTTAAAAGGGCTGTATTCACCTGTGCGTCTATGATTTCAGGGACACTACGCTTTTCCAGTACTGTTGTGGGCCCTTTTGGGGGTGAGAGGTGGGTGAAGTTTGAACTGAATCTATCTGCCAGGATGTTGGCAATATCAGTAGGTTCAGTATATTTTATGCTATTTTGCACTAGTTCAGTGCATATCTTCGAGTTGCCACTTAGATTCTTAACATAGCTAAAGAAGGCTTTGTGGTTATCTTTTGAATCCTTGGCTATTTTACTTTTGAAGTTAGCCTTGTGGATGATTTTATGAGGGACCTTAGTTTCTTATTGATAGTGATCAGGGATGTTTTTCCTTCTTGGGATTTGCTTTTTTTCTGAACTAGTTTCCTCCTTCTATTGTATAGCCTGTTTATGGCAGGGGACCACCAGGCTGGTTTCCTTCTCGTAGAGGAGTGAGCCTTGGTTTTGCTAGGGATGGATCCTTGTAGGTGCTCAAAGAGGTTTCTGCATCTTGGGCAGCGTTATCCTTTAATGTGGGGGCTCTGAAACTTACCGCCTCTTTCTTAAGTAAGGTGAAGTTTGCTTTAGAAAAGTTTTTTACTGTAGTTTCCTTAGCTGGGGTGGTGGTGGGGTGTGAACATCCAGAGTGATTAGGTTATGATCTGATCTAACCAGTGATGGGTTGACCTCCGGTGTGGAACACCTGTCACCCATGTTGGTGTTGACCAGGTCAAATATGTTTTCACCTCCGATAGAGGAGTTTACCAGCTGATCCAGGGCATTTGAGTTGATGAATTCCAGGAAGTGCTGGGCCTGAGAGTTTGTACTCAAGTAGTTTTCCCAATTAATGGTAGGGTAATTGAAATCACCAAATATCAGGGTGTTCAGTAGGACCTACATGTTTTCCAGTGTCTCCAGAAAGGTGGAGTGGGGGTCCTGGGTCATGGAGGGTGATCTGTAGCAGGCCACAAATTGCATTGCAGATTTGCCCAATGTTAGTTGCACATAGATGATCTCAGAGGTATCATGCTGCACCACTAACTTGGAGGTGTAGGTATCCTTGCTGAATATGGATACACCCCCCTCCTTTTGTGTTTCAGTCTGTGTTCTGTGGCAGAAATGTGTGATATGGGTTGTAGCCCGGTAGTGCTGGGGTGCTCTCTGCAGCCTTGAACCAGGTTTCAGTTACTGCACAGATGTCGACGTTCTCCATACTGAGGAGTGCTTCAAGCACATGCATTTTGAGATTTAAACTCCTAGCATTGAGTAGCATAACCCTCAGTTTTTTGTTAATTGTGCTGTTTATGGAGGTGGGTTTGACTTTTGAGCCTTGCCTAAAAAAGGCACTATGGGGGTAGCAAGAGCCTTGGCCAGTATTCGAAAGCCTAGGGGTGACAGGTGCAAGCCATCTTTTGCGAAGCAATGCAGCTTGTCGAGTATGTGATCCCAGGCTGACAGACACTGGATTCCCTTTGAATGACATCAGAAGCTTAGCCAGTTGTTGAAATTGATATTTTTTTCTGCGAGATTTTTCAGGTCTGTGTTCAGCATATTTGTATTGTACCATACTTAGTTTTTATTATAAACATGGTATATACCTTGTCAGTTCAATGATAAAAAAATAGATAGTTGAAGTGTTCTGCTTTTGCTGCTACATATATGACTTTAATAGCAAAATTTAAAGACACTGATTCCAAAACTGATTTTTTTTTTGTTGTATAGGAGTTACAACTAGAAGATCATCTAACACAGCTCCATCATCACAGACCATTTCAGCAGAAGGTAAATTATATTTTATTTTAACATAACATCCTGCTGTAGCTTGCTTCATTTGCTCTGTTATGCAAATGTGTCATGCTATCACTTTTGGTTAAAATGCAATAGCAATTTTTGTGGATGTAGTTCTTGAAATAATTATGAGATAATAAATAAAACATTTTGTAAACCGTTCTAATTTCCCTTTTAGCACTTTTCCAATTTATAAACATATCCACATAATACTGACATAATATTCATTTGACAACCATTGTAATTTGTGGATATAATACCTTGAGGAATGTTGCCAGCACTTAAGACTTCAGAAGTATAAGATCCAGTGTCACTCCTTTTTTTAATTTCTCTAAGTCTTTTGGGTTTTTAATACAATGACGGGAATGGATCCAATTCTTAAGTCAAAATATGATTAAAGCTCATGAAATTAGTATTGTTTAATCTTTGATGTTAGCCTAAAGTACTCTTTGCACCTGCAATGTGCCCGATAATGACTCCTGCAATTCATATAGAGTTACGTTTATAAGTAGCATATTTAAGTATGATTGTAAATTATTTTTTCTAAGACCCATTGCTCCTGCTACTACTGGAGCTGTCTGGGTATCCTTCTTCCACATTGCTTTTGTTTCTTCCTGCAAATCCTGGTATTTTATGACCTTCTGTCTCTGTATGTAAGACACTGTAATCACTAGGTGTAGCAGTTTCAATGATCAATGCTACCGTTGTCTTCTTTTCATGGACTACTATATGTTGCTTGCTCACATCTATTTTTTGAACTGTCGGTAATGGGTGATCCCATGTGACATAGAATTCATCATTTTCTATAATGCTTTGTGGTTCATCTTTTCAGTGTTTTTCACCTACTTCAATATTATAATGTTTGCACAATCTGCAATGGAATAGTCTTGCCACATTATTATGTCTTTCAGTATACAGTCCTTCTACCATCAGTATATCACAACCAGCAACAAGATGTGCAACTGTTTCCAATTCTGTTTCACAAAACCTACATTTATTTGTTTCTCCCACATGTTCAATGGACTTTGCAAAGCAACGTGCACGTAATCTGCTATCTTCGGCCCCCAATGTTAACTTTTTATCTTTTTGTATAAATTCACTTCTTATTAACCACTAATGAATCAATCCTGAACAACATGAGGTTGTTCCAAGATTTTTCTGTGCTTGCAACTATATTTATTCATTTTCCACATTTCTTACCTTCTTATTTGCTCATTCACCTTGTATTTTTTCTTTTCTTTTTTGGCACATTCAGTTGCTGCCTGATTTTTATCTACTTGTGATTTGATTTCCACTCTCACTTGAAACCAACGTTTCCACTAAACTAAGCAAGGAATTCATTTTAGACTTATTCTCCTCAAGTTTTAAAATTAATACTACATTTGAGTCTTGTGAAATAATAAGATATGTATGCAGTCTTACAATTGCAGATCTATATATGTAATCAATTTCAAGTAGGCCCATACCTCATTCAGAACGAGGAATATATAGTCTTTGTATACACTTCTTCTTCTGGCTTTTCCCTTTTTATAAATCATTTGATAAGCATGAAACATCCTTCTTGTTTTCCTGTCCAGCTGATCCAACACCTTTTGGGGCAAGTCAGTCACTCCAAAACTGTAAGTTAGGACATGAAGAGCAAATTGGTTTACCACTTGGACTTTGCTCCTAGATGTCACTGCTTTCGTTAGCATTAATTTTAGTCTTCTAATATATTCTTTACTAAGTTTTAATTGCACTTCTTCATGTTTTATTGTTGATCCTTCTTCATTTCCTAAGTATTTATACAACCTTTTGCACAAGTTGTTTTATATCACATTCCTATCCCAAGCTGTTGTTTTCTTGGTGATGCTGCTTTCCTGCTTTAAAGGTTACTGTTGCACATTTATCAAGATGAAATGACATTTCTATATCATCCGAGAAATTTTTGACCACTTGCAGTTGTGCTTTCAGTTCCTTATCTAATGAACTATACAGTTTTCAATCATCCACAAAAAGAAGATGAGAAGTCTTTATACTTTTTTTGTTTTCTTGGAGCCAAATTGAAGCCATAACTTAATCTGTTAAATAGGCAACTTAATGGATTAAGGGAAAGACAAAAGATCAGCGGTGACAGAGAATCAACCTGGAATATACCCTCTTAAATTTTTACCATTGGCATAATAATTTTGCCTTTACCATGGCTTAACTGCAAAGCAGTTTGCCACTGTTTCATGTTCACTGTAATGTAACCAGTCAGTGTAGGGGTATCTTATACATTTTAAGCCCTCTTTTATCCATGAATATGGGATACTATCAAATGCTTTTTTATAGTCAATCTATGCCATACTTACATTCTTCCCCTTTTTACGGTTTTCCTTTATGACTTTATTTAACAGCAAATGATGCTTTGTTCCATATGACTTTCTTTTGTTACCCTTTAGTTCTATTGCCATGATTAAGTTTTCTTCTAAATGGCTATAAACTCTGTCAGCATCAATTCCAGTGTATAGATTATAAGTCATCAGAATGCAAGTTACTGGTCTATAGTTTTTAGAATTATTTAAAGGTTCACTCTTAAGTAGGAGGACTGTTTCACCTGTTGTTAACCAGGCTGGTTTCTGTTCAGGGTGCACATATAAATAGTGCTTACTCATGGCTATATCTTTATGTAAAGATGTTAATACTTTTAGCCAGAAGCGTCTAGGCTTGGGGGTTTCCAGTTAGGAGTTTTTCTGAACTTTGTTTCAATCTCTCTCTGGCAGTCACTTCAGCCCATTTCATATCATGTCCATTTGAACTTCTTATTCTTTCTTTTACTTCTTCCATCCATTCAACATTTTATTATGTTCCACATGATCTTCATAGATATTTCCCCAAAATGTATCTATTTCTCCTTTTTAGTCATGTTTCAGTTCCTTTTGCCTTGTTTCCCAATTCTCTAACAATAGGTTGCTTATTATATTTATCTGCATATTTTCTAAGATTTTCTGCCTGTGCTATTCTTAGTTTATTATTTGTGGTAGTGCATGTTAGATCCCTATCTGCTCTGATATTGTGCATTGCTTTTATCACATCTATCTTTCTGAGTATTTTTGTCGATCTGTTTTTCTAACAGTAACACTTATTGTCTTAATTGCTCTATAGTTTTCTCTATTTGATTCTTCCATGATGGTATTCGGGTTCTCCCATTTCTTTCCCTCACTGCCCTGTGTTTTGTGGCAACACTTTATCTGTTACTAATTTAGCTGCACTGTAATATATCCTATTTATTTCTGTTATATCACATGAATCTCAATGAACAGTCCTAATTACTGTGTTCATATGTTTTATCAAACTTCTAAACTTTTGGGGTTTTATTGACTTTCTGTAGTCTATTTCTTTCATTGATCTTAATATGTCTGTCTATCTCTATTAAATAATCATTTTCTTCTAAACTGAGGGGACATTCTTTGTTATCCATTTCCTGATGGCATTCTACAGAAAGTTCCAGAGCATCTTCCTGTGCCACATTCTCATCAGTTTCATCCTGTGTCATTTATTTATTTATGTTTATTTATTGACACTTTTTCACTGGGAAAGTCCACTAGATCAGAAACCCATTTTCAGTGGACGCCCGAGGAGCAAAGCACCACAAACATTTTCATTACAGCTTACTTAAATGTAGACAATGAGCAACGGTTACAGTACACATTTACCTTGGATGTTAGTATATAAAATAGAGTCACTTAACAAAGAAAAACATTCAAATACATTTATAGATTGATTCAAGGGATACCGTTCATTAAAATACTTAATATATTCTAGAAATAGCTAGAATAGAATATGTTGGATAAGTTCATAGTCATTTAAGCGGAGTTGCTAAGTGGAGGAAAGGAAAAAGGAAAAATAGTTAAACATTTATTTGTTTATGGTGGCTTAGAGTTTTCCGTGCAGGAACATATATGATTATTGAGGAAATGGGATTTTAATGCAGATTCAAAAGGTTTTAGTGATTCTAGCTGAGTGATTGTGGAATCTGTTGCTCTTTCATATGGGACCCCAGTGGCCTATCTCTCCATAACATTGACTCTGTCAGAGTTGCCACAGCTTCCTGTTCCTTCTCTTGCTGTGCAGCTCCAATTGAACTTTTGTACTGGTTCCCTGTGGAAGACATCAAAGTATCTTCATATGGCAACTGGTCAGATGTTTCCCCCTGCACTGGTTTCTCCTTAATTTGGGGATCCATTGCTCTATCCTGCTGTGATGTTATCAGTTAGATTTCCTACACTAAATCCTTCACTTCACAGGTAATCCATCACTGGAGATTCTATTTCTTTAAGTTCTCCATTACTAATCCTCTTTTCTTTTTTTGATTTCTTAGTTTTTGTATTGTAAAATGTTCCATATCTGGATGCCTTTGCCTGTATTTCTCTTCAAATATCTTTGATGCTGCTCTTTTTGTATTGATTAGTTTTGCTTTTTCTTTTGCAAAAAATATTGCAGCATGTTAAATCTCTTTTTCTTTCCCATGTCCATATTTCTTCTTCAGATGTCTCCTGCTCCTCCTGTTTCTCCTTACTTGGGGGACTCGTGACATCATGCTGTCAAGCACATAACCTGTGTTTGGGTTTATACATTCAATCCTTCTCTTTGCAGGTATTCCATAATTTCAGCATCTATTTTTTTAACTTCTGCTTTACTAATCTTTTGTTCTACATTCCCTCTTTGTAATTTTATTTTTTATATTGTGAAATTTTCTATATCTGGATGCCTTTGCCTGTATTTCTCTTCAAATAGCTTAGGGGCTGATTAATTTGACTTTCTCATTTGCATAAATATTGCACCATATCAGATCTCTCTTTCATTCTCATGTCCATATTTATTTTTTATACCTTTCACAAATCTCTAGATTTTGTTCTGAGCTGGACCCCCTACTGTTTGTCATCTATTTTTCAGAAATCCAGGCCAAAGTAGACAGCCTTTGGTTTGCCAAGTTTACTGCTGATTGCAAACAGGGAGCAGTCAATGAGTCCCCCAAACAATGTCAGCATATTGCATGAAGGGGTAACACACATAAATGATTGGTGCCAAAACCATGGTCTAAAACTAAAAGCAAAAAATGCATTTTTATTCCTTTGGAAAATGAAATTCTCTACAAATGACAATACTGGTAGCACCCCCTGAGTTCCAACTGAGTAGTATGAGACTTGAGAACACAGGTTGATAACAATTTGAACTTTGACCACCAGGTTTCCACAATGGTAAGAAAAGCCTTCTATGTAGTGCACCTCGTAAGCAAGGCATAGTATCTAGGTCAAGGGATGTTACAACTCTACTGTACTTGACCCTCGTGAGACCACTAATAGAGTATAATGCACCCTTTTGCATGTAACTCACCAGACACCTCCAGCAAATGGAGAGACCCCAGCGGTCTCTCACTGGGAAAATACAGGGACTGCAATCCATGACCTACGTGGACAGGATGAAAGCCCTGCCACTTTACTTTGTATCTTTTAGGCTGCTGAGAGGTGAATTGTGTCTGACCTATAGGGCAATCTCCATCCCTGCCCTAATGGAAATACTGCACATCCGAAAGTCAAATGGCTCGACAGTCACTCGCTCTAGGGATTTCAACCTAGCTTGTGACATTAACAGATCATGCTGGACAGACAGGTATGTTTCTCAGAGACTGCCTTTCTCTGGAATAAACTCCATATTCATGTAAAACAGAGCTCCTCACTGACTTAATTCAAAAGAAACCTAGGTAATTGGATGGGAGACTGAACATTTACCCCTTGTGTGACATCCACGTTCCATATGGACAGGGATAGCTGATGCTGATCACAGACCTTCTCTGTTCATAAAATTGTTCTGTGAGCTATCCAAAAAAAGAACAAATGGGGATATTGGGATTAACATGGCTAGGCTTGTAAAGGCTCTATGGTCACTAGCCTAGTAACCTCCTATGAACCTATATTTTTGCACATCCTAAGTATTTTTTTTTTTTCCAAATGGCCCAAGGTTTCTTGAGCTATATAATGCTTTTCATAAATCTGCTGTATTAACACATGATACAGGACCATTACAGTTTCATTCTTTATTTGCTAATGGAGCATGTCTTAATGGTTTCACTAAGGTAAACTAAAAATGATTATGGATAGTAAAAAAGAAAGGCTTCAGTTTCAGGAAATGATTATCATACATGTTTTGCCTGTAAGCAATTCATTTATTGTTTCTTGCAAGAATGGGCTTTGGCTTTTCAGTACAGGCATGAGGAGGAACAAAGAGATATTGGAATTTAGCTAGTGTCACAGATTACTCAATATAACAAACAGTCAAGCATTTTGGAAAAAAATATATATAAATGAAATGAGTTTATGAATTGCCAAAAATAATTGAGTTATGTTTGACTCTGGACTACTTAGTATGCCATAGGTGGGGGGACTATATTGTCTTTTGGCTTGTCGAACATCATATCTGAGGCAAATGCGGGCATTATATTTAGATATTCATTAGATTCTTCTGACCAAAAGTTCACAATGTGTTGCAAAACAATTTGAGTTCAGGAAAGCAAAGTTGAAAAAGTCACAAAAAGCACTTCAATTGGATCGACAAGTGTGGTAATTAAAACAAGAAAACTATAGCTCAAGCCAGTAAAAATGCTGAGATAGAACTCAAGACAAAAACAATAAAAGCTTTCAGTTCCATTTTAGATTTAATGGTAAGCACTCTTTCCTTCAAATGTTTTGCAAAACAGGATCCTCTTTATACTTAGGAAATAAAAAATCAAGTACCTTTTCTTTTCCTAATCTAAGGGGTGGGAGGTTGGTGTAATGGTTAAGGTGCTTACCTTAGAAACACAAGGTGCAGCATTTGATTCTGACATGGCGTAATTGGCTAGGCTTAAAATGGCCATAAGGGCACTTAGCCTAGTACTAACCTATGAACCCATAATCTTGGTATGCCTATTTTAGGCAATATGAGGCATGAAGTTTCTGCTCAGATCTACATGAGTGGGACAAATTATTCATAATTGTTTCTCAACTGTATCAGTAACAATGACACCAGCAGAATCACAAGAGGAGGGGAAATGACATTGCTCCTTGGAGAGTCAATCATAAGGAGCATGGACAACTTGTTTTGCTATGAGCACAGTTGCTGCAGAACAGCAAAAGAACATAGAAGAGTACCATGCTTAAGGGATGCTAAAGTAGCTTATGTCAAGTATGGAGCTGAGATTTAAGTTAAATCTTAAAATATAATAATAGTATGCCTATGCAAGTTGTCTAGATGCCTCAGTTTGATTAGTATCACAGCATAGGTATGGAGGTTGCCTGTCCTGAGTGCAGGGATCTTGTTAGGCACAGATCTTGCTAAGCTCTGTTGGAGTTCAGGGTTCAGAGTGAAGCAGGTTGCCTGGCTGAGAAAGTGGAAATATTAGACAGTGGGCCACTCTAGGGACCTGAGGTTAGAGCATCCTCAAGCCACTTCTCATTGCTTGCTTAGTTGAACAAGACAACTAACTTGGACAGATGGCTATCAGCCACACATATAAACTGTTCTCCCTGCCTTGGCCCATTTCATCTATACTATCACTTACTCTCAGACAGAGAATAGCTCACCACAAGGTTGAATCCCTTAGTATATGGGGGCTGACCGGTGCTAAGTCATGTGTTGGCAACTCAATGGGAGCTCTGGGTGGTTTCAAGGTTGTACATGTCAACTGTAAGAAGGCTGGAGAGCTGGCTAAATGGAAGCTGCCAGGGATGGGGGGGGGGGGGTAAAGCATATTAACAGCATCCCTGGTCACATGGTTCTAAATGATCCTAATAAGGACTTTCTGGTTGTTTCTGGAAAGATTATTGATCTTCCTTTATCTGAAATTTACACATTACATCACATTTCTCAAATGTGCACTTTAAAAGTCAAAGGCTAGAAACTTTAAATAATAACATTTATTAGGCTAATACCTATATGATGATGATGTTGATGTGTTTTTTAAAAGGACTAGAGCTTTCCGTATGTGGTAGTTACATTTCTCTGGAGGTGAGAAAAAGACTTTTGGAAAATTGTTCTAAAAATGTTCCATGAATATTTCTGTATCCCTCTTCACTGGGTAGAACTACCAGAAGCATAATCAACCAAAACTGTGCTAATTCTGCAAGACTAAATAACAAATATGTTGTTTTATATAATTACTTAATGAAGGAAAATCTTGGCATTGCTGCCATTGCTAAAGTGTGATTTCTGAATTCTGGTTGGATATGCACTTGTGATAGAAAAAGTCTTTATTGATATAATATATTAAATCAAAAATGGAGATTTTGTTTTGATGGTTTATTTCAGGATGAGCCCTAAGGAAGTAAAAATAAAGTTTGATAATGAATAGAATGACCTTCATTGCTTCCTACTATTATTTACTTCTGGATAATATTAAACTGACACTGGTTTCAGTTTACAAGTTGCTTAAATAGGTTGCTACATTCCAGGTAATACATTTTAGACCAGAAATTGAGTCAGTTTTTCTCAAACACAGCAGAGAATCACATATATTAAAGTCATTCTTTATATTGGCCCTGCAAGCAAATAGGCCATCCAACATATGTCATGAACATATCCATCAAAAGAAAAATCCTCACTAATTATTATCCCCAGATCTCTGTAATTCCGGACTGAATTACTGATTTGTCCATTTACTGCATACATTTGATTAATGTTAAATTGAACAAAGTAGATTGTTCACACATTTTAATATTAAACAGGGTGTCATGATCAGCAAGTCCAATTGTTGTTAGAGATCAGTCTTTAATGTTTGCAAAAGGAGAGGAAATCTGAAATAACCTGCAAACGTCTATCTCATTATTCCATTTTACTTCTACTATGAAACTCCAACTTCCTGAAAGTCAATGATTCAAAAGAACATCAAAAAATGCCCGAAAACAGGGGCGTGGCCAAGGATGAACACAGGATAGCAGCAGATTTCTTCAGCTCCACCAATTTCATTACACTGACAGGAATTAATTACTTAAAAAAATAATTTTTGAAGTAATTTTCTTTCTAAATACATTTGTTTTATATAGTTCTTGAACTATATCTAAAAAAGAAAGGAAATCTTAACAACATTCCTGTCAGAAATCACTTTGGAAATTTTCCTGTCAGTTTATCAGTCTGAAATGACTTTTAGTAAGACAAATTCTCAAGACTCCAGCATCAAGAAAGAACTTCAGTCTCTGATAATTATAATCCAGCAACTTACTGCTAAGATGGATAAAATGGATACTAAAATAGACACCTTCATAGAAAAAACTACAAAACAAATAGACTTGTTACATATAGACCTGCAACAACAGAAGATCCAGATGACAGGCATAGAAGAAGCTGTGAATGACATGGAAAATAGAATACAAGAAGAGGAAATCAACATTGAGTTTCTCCTGAAACAAAATACACATTTACAAACAAAGCTGGATGACCTGGAAAATAGATCTAGGTGCAATAACATTAGGATTTTTGGACTGCCAGAAAATATTGAAGGTAACAATATTACTTCTTTTTAACAACATGGCTCCCTAAAACTTTAGACTTACCAGAAGCATTCTCTTTTGGTATCGAAAGAGCACATAGATCTATAGCTAATACTAACTCTAACAAAAACTATCCTAGATCAGTTATAGTTAGATTTCTATCATCTTTTGATAAAGAGATGGTTCTTAAATCTGCTTGGGCTAAAGCTCCTGTTAAGATTAATGAGACAACTGTGCATTTTGACAATGACTATTCTTCCATGGTAATAGCTAAAAGAAAAGTTTTTCTGCCACTAATAAGGGAGCTTAAAAAAGCACAGTTTAAAACATACCTTCTGTTTCCTGCCATGCTTAAAATCTTCCTTCCTGATGGTCCTAAAATTTTCGATGACTTAGACTCTGCTTTACTGTTTATCAAAAAAAAATAAGATTTTGGATAAAATAGAAGAAATGGAATGGGCTAGTCCTTCATTAAAGAGACTGGCAACTGAAACTTCATGGAAGACTTCAGAGAAGAAGAAGAGACTAAAAAACAAATGATTTGTTCTATGTTTTTTTTTTCTCTCTCATCATTTTATTTCATTATTAATCTTTTTAAATATAGTTCCTGCATTTCCAAGAAGCCACAAATATTTTGAAAAAGATTTAATCAAAGTTATTCTCTGTGTGCAAAGATATGTTTTGTTTCATAACTAGTCAAAATATCTGGAGATTTAATGGCAAGCTGTGATTCATCTTGTTTCTCTTTCTGAAAAGGAGAAGTAAGGTCAGTAATTTGATACATTTTTTTTCTTTATCTCTTTTTTTTTCTTCTCCTTTTCTTCTTTTCATTGTTTAAACAATGACATTCTATTTAGATTATGTAGTGGATAAAGGGTGGGGGAGGGCAGGGAGAGAAGAGTAATGAAAACATGATTAATAGAATAATAACATATTTATTCCTTGTAAAAAGTTTATATGTTCTTCAAATGCTATTCCTAATTATACTTTCTTGATTATACTGCTTATGCTTGTTTGTAAATAATCTGTCATGCTTTAACTAATAATAATTAGAACTAAATAATAGTAAATAATATGTTTTATTTTTAACTCTATTAATATAAACAGTAAGTAATATTCAATTGTATATACTTCTTATAGCTTTCTCTTACATTTTTTTATTTCTGCCTTACACCCCATTTACTTTCTACTCTCTTTTTCTTTTCTTTATTAATATATAGAAATGATTTTGATCATATAGACACAGTAAATAATAAGATTTGCATAACAATTGAGTTGGGACAAAAATATTGAGTTTTATTACTTATTAATAATTTTGGGCTTAATTTCACTTACATAGAGGCTGTAATAACCTGTAAAATACATTGTGAAGGTTTTGTCATGTTTAGATGCATTTACACTGCTAAATGAATGTTTGTCACTAGTTTTTAATAAGTTTCCCGCCAAAATGTTAAGAGAGACAATCTGGGATGTGGGCTGTCTCATGCACAGTGTCCATGAGCTACTTCAAAAGCTTCAACTCTCAGAATTCTCACAGAGAAGCTGAAAGCTGCCAGTCTCACCTTTGACCTAGATATCACACTGACACATCACAGATTCAGGAATGTCACTCTACCAGGAAATAGGAATGATACAAATGCGACTATGTGAAGGAAAATGAACTCTTTAACATCTAAATGTGAGTTATTTTATATAATTACTTAAATATCTATGTTATAATTCATAAAATATGTCAGTTATAATGAGTTTAAATGATACAGTTTCTTGTAGTAAGTAAATGTCTTATTTTAGAAGGCATAGAAAATGAAACATTTATTCAAGTGTTTTTGAAAATCTACTTAACAGCAGCTTAATAATCTGTGTTAAAAACTTATGTTCCAAACATATACATTACTATAACTCATTTAATTCATCTGATTGACAAGCATAAATAATTTTATAAGTCTATTCTGGAAGAAATTGTCATGTGATATATTTTAAAGCAGTAGTATAGCATGGTTGTAAAATCTGGTTACTAAAATGTGTTTGCTGTGCATTATTTTGTATAAAGCAGACCGATTTATTGTAGGGACAGCAAGTAAGATAGTGCTCGGCAAGGACACAACTCAGTGAGATCAGATATATATATATATATATATATATATATATATATATGTGTGTGTGTGTGTGTGTGTGTGTGTGTGTGTGTGTGTGTGTGTGTGTGTGTGTGTGTGTGTGTGTGTGTGTGTGTGTGTGTGTGTATATATATATATATATATATATATATATATATATGTATATGTGTATGTGTGTGTGTGTGTATGTATATATATATATATATATGTGTGTGTGTGTGTGTGTGTGTGTGTGTGTGTGTGTGTGTATGTATATATATATATATATATATATATATATATATATGTGTGTGTGTGTGTGTGTGTGTGTGTGTGTGTGTGTGTGTGTATATATATATATATATATATATGTGTGTGTGTGTGTGTGTGTGTGTGTGTGTGTGTGTGTGTGTGTGTGTGTGTGTGTGTATATGTATATATGTATATAAGTGTTTCTGAGAATCTGCATAACTATGCAGTATGATTTATAACAATTTCTATGAATACAATATTTTATTCTATTGACAATAATGAGTTTGAGTAAATGCTCATATACAAGCAATTCAAGGTTTTTTTTTGGAAGCTGTTAATTGCATTTACATGACAGAAAATAGATGCATCTTAATATATGTAATGTCTGAATCATATTAGCCAAAGTTTTTGATTTAAATGAATGTTAGAACTTATTTTTCTCTTCTCTTGATTTCTAACATCAAGATTATTTGAATGCTATTTGAATACAAGTGTTTTATATTACATGGATGTATATAGTAGTATAAACAGTTTAAAAAAAAAAAAAAAGGTTTATTTTAGTTTATATGATGCTGTTTTACCAAATGTGTAGTCTTGTCTTGCTAGATAATTGAATTGAAAACTGTTAACCTCAGCTAAATATAACTAGTATTAAATTGATAAGGTGGTAGCTGAGGTACTGCTGCTTAGGGTAGGGGGTTAACTTGAGTGGTAAATACTACTCTAAGTTGGAGTTTATAACTCCAGGCTGGATGCAAGGTTTAATCCTTACATTATTTTCACTTGTTCATTGTTATTTGTATATAGTTTTGACATCCACAATATATTTTGTACATTCATTGTCACTACAAACAAAATTGAATCCTATACGAAATCCCATAAGAGATTCAATAAATACAGCTATATTTAAAGGTACACCTAAAGGAGGAGATGTAACATTACTTATCTTGTTATTTGTTATTTTGATCATAAGATTCTTAAGTTTTAAAAATGCCAAATGACATCTTTAAAAGGAATTTCTTTAAACATTAATGGATTGAATAATCCATGTAAAAGGGCAAGCCTAATAAGATACATTAATTTACATAAGGCCAACTTAGTCTTACTGCAGGAAACCCATCTCTTGAAAAAAGATATTGATAAACTAGCCACAAACAAATATACAGTATTGGTTAGTTCAGAGCACACTCAGAAAAAAGAGGAGTGGCTATTTTATGGAATAAAAGTATGCCCATTCCTAAAACCATTAAGTCTTATCAGGATGACAAAGGAATGTTTTGTATGGTTACAATACAAATTAATGGGAAGACTTACACTTTAATTAATGTATATTGGATACCTGGAATTGGTATTAATACAGTGAAACATCATCTTGATAAGATCATATCATTCTCTATAGGAGATATTATTTTAGCTGGTGACTTTAATTGTATACTACATGAAAGTGATACTACCACTATAGGGAAAAGAAGAATTACATCTAATGCAAAACATTTAAATGCTTTTGCTAATTCTTATCATTTGAATGATATTAATAATCAGATAGATTCAAATTCATTACCATACACCTTTTTTCTAACAGATACAAAACTTATTCAAAAATAGATAGGGTCTTTATTTCTAACCAGATGGTAACAGATTTAATTAATTCCAAAATCATTTCATGTCTTATATCTGATCATAATTCAATTGTTTTGAATTCATGATAAAAATACTCATAATGTTCAGATCAAAAGGATACCAGCATACTTAACTCAACTAAAAGACTATAAAGAATATATACTTTCAGAAGTAAAACATTTTTAGACATAAATAATACTCCTGAAGTCTCCATTGTTTATGTTTGGGATGCCTTAAAATCATATCTATATGGACAAAGTATCAGATGGTATAATAATAAAAGGAAATCTTGGGATAAGGAATTGTTAGATATTCAAAGTAAATTAGACTCTTATAAACATAATAATAAAGAAAATATTATGGACAAGAAAGTTATTGAAGAAATAAACAAACTAAATGAGAAATACAAAGAAATTTTAACTCATAAAGTTAAAATAACTTTAGAGAAATACAAGTTTTGTCTTATTCAATAAGCCCCAAATACTTACATAGACTTAAAAATAAAACAAAAGGTTGAATAAACAAAACCATATCAAAGAAATCTTTTCTCTAAGGAAAAGAAGAATGTTTCTAGTATACCAGAAATACTAGATGAGTTTAGAAATCACTTTCACAAAATTAACCATAATAACATTAACATGGAACCTAAAGATAAAATAAAGGAGTTTATAACCACAAACATGAATAAAAAGCTTAATAAACAACAGATTAAACTATTGGACAAGAGTATTTCATATACAGAAGTTATTACACAAATAAATAAGCTTAAATCAAACAAAGCACCGGGTAATGATGGTATTATACCAGAGATATATAAAATCCTTTCTAAAAGTACATATTCATTAATACATAAGGTTTTTATTTTGGCCCAAACTGAGTTAATAACCCCCCCATCTTGGCAATATACATTTATTTCGCCAATTTTAAAACCTAATAAAGATCCAACTAGATGTACTTCATATCAGCCCATCTCATTACTTAATGTTGATTATAAAATGTTTATGAGTATTTTTACTGACAGATTGAAGAAAATCATTCCCGGCTTTATAGATATAGATCAGACAGGCTTCATTGTAAATAGAAATACTTTCGATAATATAAGAAGAACTTTAACATTAATAGATTTTGCAAATAGGAAAAAAGAAAGATTTAACACTTATTAGTCTTGATATAAGTTCAGCATTTGATTCAGTAAGTTGGGACTATCTGTTTACCTTAATGAAGTGCACAAACTTCCCAGATGCATTTGTAAATCTAATTGAGCATTTATACAAAGGAACGTTGGCTTATATTAAGGTAGGAACTTATGTTTCACAAAAAATACCCATTCTTAAAGGTACAAAACAAGGATGTCCACTTTCTCCACTATTATTCACTTTAGTAATGGAGCCTTGGGCTAATTTGATCAGAAACAGTACTGACATAGAGGGTTTTGAAATAGATGAAAATACAACATCCAAAATTCAACTTTTGCAGATGATGTTCTAATTACATCAGCAGGATCTAATTCTTCTATGCAGTCTCTATTTGATAACATGATGAATTTTAAAAGTATTTCTGGTTTAATATTCAATGAAGAAAAACTAAAATACTACCTATATATACACGAAAAAATATTCTCATTAGTGATTTTACTAAATATGTACCCAATTCAGGTCAGATATCTTATTTAGGTATAATACTATCTAAAGATATTAAATCTATTATATATAATAATTATAATACCTGTTTTCTTAATATACAAAATCTTTTTAATACCTGGAATAATATGTTTTTACTATGGAGGAGAGACTTACAATTATTAAAATGATAATATTCCCCAAGATTTTATACTTAATACAATCAATAATACTTCCACCTACAAAAATAATTATCAAGAAACTGAATACACTAATGTTAAATTTCCTATGGGCACCTAATAGACCTAGGATTGCATTAAAGAAACATACTAATAGCTGGTCTCAAGGGGGTATTTCTTTTCCAGACTTTACTTTATATACTATCTCTTCTATTGTAAAAGTTATTACTTTATTAATAGATCAGTCATATGTCACAAAATGGGAAGATTATTCAGAGCTAATTAGTATGCACTTCATGAAAATCTCCTTACCACATAAAAATATGATTGTAAATAACTCCATGTTATGGTTACTAAAGGAATTTTGTACTTCACCTATTACACCTAAACATATGGTTTGTTACCCATTAAATATTATTATTAGTTATCATAACTTTATATTCATGCACCCTAAGTATAGGGAATGGAATTTTATTGTATTCCCTATAATGTATACTCAGGGTATGCTTTTGTCATCTACTTCTGAAGGAACTCATTTAGCTATAGATAATGATCTAAAGTACTGGTATCAGTTGATATCTGATAATAAAGTTAAAAATCTAGATTTCTTAAAACAAGAATTTGATCTAAGAGAAACTTGCTGGTTAGAGGTTCAGACCTTTAGACAACATCTCATTAATAAAATAGATCTAATGTCTATAACAGTTAAATAATCTATTCCAACACTGATTGATTACTTGATTTTAAATTTACAACATAAAGTTTCTGATAAAGGTAAACTTTCATACATACATAAAATTATCAGACAAGAAACTTTTTACAGTGTAGATTCATACTGGAATTATTTCACTTCTATTAATGGGGACTCACCAAATCAACAAGATAAACAATATATTTTGGAATCTGCTTATAGAACTACGTCTTCCATTGTCTGGAGACTTTATACATGGAAATTTTTACATAGATCTTTTTATACACCTTTGATGATGAATAAAATAAATAATAAAGATAATTTATGTAAGAGATGCAATGTAGAAATTAATGCTGACTGGGCTCATATGTTTTATGACTGTATAAAGTTGATAGAATACTGGAAGTCAATTAATGAATTTTTGCAGGCTCTTTTTACAGATAATTTCATTATTTCTAAATCTCTTATATTATTCAACACACCTGTACCTCAAAGTGTTAAAAAGGTTAAGCTTCCCTTGTTATGGTCTATTCTAGCAGTGGCTAGGAAAATAATAACTAGAAATTGGATTTCAGATACACCTCCTTCGTTCAATGAATTTAAAAATGTTATGAATATAGTGTGCCATATGGAAATAAACACAATTAGGACAAGAACAAATAGAAAAACATCTTATTATATAGTATGGGATAATTTACAAAATTTGTTAAAAAAATTTTAATTTCAATAGCATGGTATTTTAGTTTAATTAATTGATCTGATTGTAGTGGATGTCTTTGTAAATACTTTAGTTGTTTTGTTGAATATTATAATAATACCTATTTTTAATTACTTGTATAAAATTGTTATGATATTTCTCTTATATGTTAAAACAATAAACCTGTTTTGAAAAAAAAAAAATGCCCGAAAACAAAGATGGTGAAAACAGTTTTTTTCTTGTTTTTGCAAGGGAGCAGGCAAGCCCTGCTTCATCCACGATGTGGAAGGGGTCAAGACCCCCACACCCCCAAACTTATATATACCATCTCAATTGTTACACT
Source organism: Protopterus annectens (assembly GCF_019279795.1). Classification (NCBI taxonomy): domain Eukaryota; kingdom Metazoa; phylum Chordata; order Ceratodontiformes; family Protopteridae; genus Protopterus; species Protopterus annectens. The sequence continues at coordinate 307,037,954 of NC_056734.1, forward strand.
AATTCAAAGAAGTCTCCCTAAAATGGGATCATTTATGACACATTATTATACCTCATATCAGCAATGATTTCCTATGGAGAAAAGCATTTGGCATTATGTTGATCATTTTTTTTCTCTCTGGGTTGCTGATGATCTAGGAATTTCTCCTTAAGATTGTGTAAGGAAGTCTCCCATTTTCCATAGTCATTGACAACATAATTTTTTCAAAGAAATGTAATCTAAAAATGGAGCACTATGGGAGTTCACACAACTGTCTTTATTTCTGACAGAGTTACTTCAATTTTTCAACTACTGGCGTAGTCATACCTCTCAGCTGCCCAGACTTCTGCAGAGTGTCCAGATTTTTGCCTAAGAATTTTAGTCTGAATCTCACATAAATTGCAGTCACTGAGTAATGACACACATCTGACTTTCAGTATTTATATCATCCAGAAAATATATACTAACACAAAAGCTGTTATTCTAATAACTTTCTATGTTTATAAGAGGAATATTTGAAGTCTGTACCTAGTTATGGGCCTTTATCCCCCCATTAGTTAGGCTTTGTCCAGATTTTTTGCTCTAAGAGATTTAGCTCAATGGCCTAGTTCTTTAGCCAGTGACTAATCTAGTTACCAATATATGGATTGATATTACATAACAAGAACTGTCCAATGATACAGTTGTGTAAATAGTCATTCAGCACAAATAGTGTAGACAAGTATAAATAAAAATGAATGGTGTCCATATTCAGTCCTATTTCATCTGTATTCAGAACTGTATAATAAAATAAGTAAACAGGTTGGCTATATAACTGCCCTGTGATGAAATCAGTGCTACATTAAGTCAAATATCACCAAGGGATTTGTGGGTAAGATTCTAAGCAATATTCTGTCAAACACATTATATAGGTTGGATGCCAAGCAAATTGTCAGATAGTTTATGTGACTGAACCATCCTTTCATTTGAATATGACAATCATTAATGTAGAGTCACAACATTTACAAACACAAGCAGCCCACATTAAGTCCTAGAACAAATTTGCAAGTATCTGACTCAAACTGTTTACAAGATGTCTTACAAACATATCTGACAACCCATCAAGATCAGTGGCACTATTTGATCTGATTCTCAAGACTGCTTCCTTGATAATGTATCAGACAAATGAGGTTTGGTAACAAACCAATTTGCCAGGGACATCTTCAGAAGGGGTTTTAGATAAATATATCAGTGGGAGTTGAGAGGGTGAGGGGGATGAAAGGGTTAAATGGGAAGGAGGATGAGTGGGAGTAAATGAGGTAAAGGGTGGAGGGACTTAAGGGGTTTAGGCTAGTGTAGCTAGGTAAGGGATCACATTTTGGCATGAAATGCTAAGGCAAGTGTACATCTGAGATGACCTGCGGGTGTTACTGAAGGGCAATTGGGCCTCAGGTTCCGGGTTGGTGGAAGGTGGTTTGTATATGCAGCATAGTATAAGTAGGTAGTAGATATATATATATATATATATATATATATATATATATATATATATATATATATTATATACATATATTTAGGCTGTTAGGTCTTAGGTGTAGTTACAGAGATTAGTTGTTATAGTCTGGGAGATTATTCACTGGGAAAGATATGCATGGTTTTGTTGATTGCAGAGGGATTAAGGGGCGAGGTATGGAGGAAGTAAACTTTGTATAATTGGGAATAGTATCAGTGCCAGTGCTTGAGTTTTGTGTTGAGAGTGAATGGTTGTGGTTTGGACATGTGGGTGATTGATCTGGTTGGTTGTTGACTTTGGAGAGAGAGCTTGGGTTTTGTATTTTTTCAAGAGCTGGGATTTGCTGTTGCATTGAAACGATGCTTGGAGTTTGCTGTCTTGCAAGTGTGTTGTGATGGGATGGCCATTGGTGCTCATCAGGTTGCTGGATCTGTGAGCAAGAGAGTAGGTTTCTGTTCTGTTGAGTTGTAGGCTGGACTAGCTATTTGTGGCGACAATTGAAAATGTATCCACTTTTCATTTACTCGTGTGGGTCTTGTATGGTCTGTTGTGGTTTGTGGGCTGGGGGTCACGGTGGCTGTTTTCATGGGCTGCAGGTTCTATGTGGGGAAGAGATTGCTGCCACACAGCAATTGATACTAAAAAAAAAAGGTAAAAAGCAGGGACCTCATATGGGGGGGCAGACCAGGCATGTCTCTCGATGGTCCAGGTTTTGCTGGGTGTCCTCCATTTACCTCGTCGCTGGTCATCATGGCTGTGGCTTGTGGGAGCAGGTGATTTTTGTGTGAATGGGGTGCAGCATTGTATTTTCTTTTTCCTTTTCTTTCCTACACCTTGGTTGGACTTTTTCTGGCTGTGTAATATCTTTCTGCGTGTTTCATGAGTTTTGTAATTGTATTGCTGGGTCTCTGGTGCTGGTCTCTGTACTTCAGCAAATCTTTAGAAGATTGTATGAAATGTGCTTGATAGTCTTTACAGTATTGGCAATGTAAATGGATTGCCTGGTAGTATGGTGCGCCACATTTTTACATGATATAAAACTGTGGGGGGGTCTCTTCTGTCATACCATAGTGATGCACTCTGCAGGGTGTGAACGGCTATGGATGGGGGTTATATTGGGGTAATGTTGTTTGCTACCATGTATTTTTTTTTTTTGGAATGGCATTGTTGTATCTAGGTGATGACTGTGATACATAGGCATGTTTGTGATTTTGTGTACTTGTTTTGCTGTCTTTGAGGAAAGTGTTGGAAGTCATTGGGTAGAGTTGTTGAGACAAGTGAAACGGTTGTTGAACTTGATGAAATACTTTTGAATTGTTGAGTGTTGTTTTAAGGAGGTGTTTTGGGACATTTTTATTTCAGTGTCTTGCAATTTTTGCTGTTTGAGCTAAGTGATGAGATAGTGATTTTGCAAGATGTTGAAACAATCATGCAGAGATGGAATGGGGGATTGTATTGGGTGGACAGTGTTCAGGCCTTTCTTTTGTCCACATGGGCCGTGCATTCATTGTGTATTAGAATGAGTTCATTCATTTACTGTGCTGTCCATTACTTTTGAGTTCAAAATCCTTGCATATTAAAAACAATTTTGGCCAGAATACACAAAATCTGTAAATGCTTGGTGTCTCATATTGCAGGGAGCGGAGAGTTTCCATCTCTCTGGGGATTGCAGTTTCATTCACGTTGAACTTTGGATGTCTTTCCACATGGTGGTTTCCTTTCGGCTCATTGTTTTTTGGGGGGGTTTTGGTAAAAAACTCCGGTTCTATGTTTCTAAGAGAATTGCATTTTGATGTGACCATAGCCAACATTGTTGACATGGTATTGCTTTAGCTATTGTCCGCAATAGCTTGTATAGAGTTTTGTTTGTGCTTGGGATAGTATGCCAAGATGGAAAGTGAGAACACTGGAAAGTCTTTATGTAAATTGGTAAGAAGGGTATTCCAGCATGCATAAGAATATGACTATCACAGGGATAGGGAGTTAAGGGTCACAACGCACTATTTACAGTTTTCAAAAAAAAAAAAAACTTGAAGAAGTTATACAAAGTGAAACAGGGTTGTCTCTGTAGGTACAGGCTATTATTGTGCCATAATTCCACATGGTAGGGGTTTATCTTGTGGTGTAGCCTCAGGTATTATTTTATGGAGGTTGTGTTGAAAGGGTTCCAGGCCCATACTGCATGCCTTTTAGTGAGCTGTAAGATCTTTGAGGTAAGGATGGATTTGTGCATGCTTGTTGAGGTTTGCAGTCTGCAGCTGAAGTTATTTTTCAGTAGGGAAAGATGTTGCAGTATGGGACCTGTGTGTGTGTGGTGAGGTACATGAGTGATCAGTCCACTCCATCAGCCAAGGAGTTTGGAATATGTTTAAATAAAATACAAAAGCAGATGTAACACTGTGCAGATTTTCATAGAATGCCCAGAATTGGACTCAAGTTGAGGTCCGTATGGTTTCTATCAATTAGGGGTGAATCATTAGAGACTGAAGTGAGAGAATAATGATAGGCATTTCAGTTTGATAGACATTTCAGTTTCGGGCTTCATACCCTTCAGGAGATTCGGGCAGATGCATGACCAGTTGTTCCATTGCCTTTCTAAGTTTGTGAGCAGTATTCTGAAATTCTCCCAAAATTTTGATCCTTTGTCCCACTTTACTTAAGGCATTGTCTTGATTTCTCGCCCTAAAGGTTGAGAGGCATATAATCGCTTCATGTCTAATTGGTTGTATTGTATTAGTAATGAAGTGGCAAATCTTGTGGAAGCAGGACTGATTCAGATGCATTGACAGACGACAGGAGAGTCTGAGAGAAGCTTAGAAGGAAGTGATGGGTTTGTGGGGAGACAGCACTGAATGTCTTGAATGTTGTGTCTTAGGGCATAATGATACACAGGTTCATAGGATGCCCTGAAATTGTGTCATAAGTTTGGACTGTTGTAAATAAAAAAACAAAAAAAAAAAACAAAAAGATTAAAAATAAAAAGCTGTGGTTCTCTGGCAAATTAGTGGCAACTCTTTAAAGGCTGAAGTCAGAAAATAAAGAGAGTCATTTGAGTTTCAGTCTTCATACCCTTCAGAAAATTCATGCCAATGTAAATCTGCTATTCTATCAGCTTTTTCAGTTGGTAAGAGCAATATTAAAATTTGTGTTGATTTCCGGGTCTTTTTCCCACTGTTACTTATGGCTTTGTCTACATTTCTTGCTCTAGGAGGTTGAAAGGTATGGCCACACTGGTTGTTGTCTTACCCTCTTAAATTGGTAACCCCTTTAATTGTATAAAAATAATTTCTCTAGTTTTGGGGCCTTTGCCTCACGGTTACTTATGGCTTGTGCTCGGTATGGAATTCATTATTTACAGTGTTTAACTGGTAGCGGCAGAGTTGCTGCTAGTGTGCTAGATGAGGTGTGCTTGGTGAATGATTTTGGGAGTGGTGTGCAGTCTGTAGAGCAGCAGTTTTGCGGGCTGGCAAGGTATTAAAGACTGAAATTAGAAAAGGACAGACATTTGAGGTTCTCACTTTATACTATCAGATAATACCTCAGCCCCTCTTTATTTATGGCTTGTGAACACTTATTGTTCTAAGAGGTTGAGAAGCATAGGCTTTGTCCACATCACTTGGGCTAAGAGGTTGAGAGATATCCGTGTTTTGAGAGCTTTTACTTGTGTCATTGCTTGTAAGCTAAGGAGGAACAAATGGACAGAATGTGGTATACATGCTAATGACATATTATGGCATATTAATGGCCTCAATTGGGAAAATTAAGCAAGCTATATTAAAAAAAAATTACTTTGGAAAAAGTTGATGGGGAGAATATGATGTTGGGCCCCTTGATAGCACTCAATGTTAAGAGATTTTGGTTTGTCACAGTGAATTTATAGTTTTGTTTCTGTTACAGATCAATGAGGGATGACCGCACAGTGGACATTGTGCCAGTAGCGGGAATGATGGGCAATGAGGCCGTAAAAGGATGTGAGCAGGGTTGTATCATTTGGTGACCTGAAGCTGATGGATGCTGTTTGGTTGGAGTGATGCACAAGGAGGGTGCAGGTGATCCACCTTTAGGTGCTCATTAATCCATGTCAGGTTTGTTGTTGTAAGGAGTAGTATGGAGGCCAGTGAGGCTGTGGGGAGTTAAGGGCAGAGTAGAGTGGGTTCATGGGGTTGTTTAAGGGGAGTTGGAGTTGTCCACAGGTGGGGTGGAGTCATGATATGGTTATTATGGATTGGATTTTGGGAGGCATGGTTGTTGGCTTGGACCTTTCTGTGAAAGGTTAGGTGGAGGGTTTGCTTAGTGGCCATTGCTACTTTGATTGGATTTGGCATCTGGGAGTCAGTAGTCAGAAGGATGTATGTGATTGGGTTCCCTTTACAGTTAAGTGAAGGACTGGATAGAGCATTGCAAGGTTGAGAGGAGGATCCATACGTTGCTACAATGGTTTTACTTATGGATGTATGGTGTAGATTACAGTGGTTGATGGGATGGATTTTGATGGAAACATGTAGTCATTTGACAGGCTTGGGAGCAAGGTAAGGCAGTTCAGTTGCTCAGGAGTAGGTAGCTATGGCTATTTCAGTTGCATGAATGAAAAGGTTGAGTGAATTAATTTGGTTAGTAGTCATTGATTTGAAGGGTCAGGGTCGGTTGAGAGGGAAGCTATACAGACTTTGACTATTATCAAGATGGGTTTTGATACCGGGATTGGTGTTGGGATAGAGAGTTTAGGGGGTTACAGTTTTTGTGGCATTTATGTTATGGCTGTATTTAGTTATTCCAGAAGTGTTTTGAGGGTCAACAGCAGCTAGGATGGTCATTATGTGCTACATTGGCCCTGAATAGTTAGAAGGATGCAGGATTGCTTCTGGATTTTGATATAGGGCTGCTGTTGGGATGATAGTAGGCAATTGCCCTTGCATGGTTTCCCATGGCAATGGGTTTAATGTTTTGGTGTTGCCTGGAGTATATATGTCCTGGAGCTCATTACGAGGTTGATATGGGTAGTTGGAATGAGTGAGAAGTTATTTAAGAAACAGACATTATGCAAATATATGGTTATTATTTGGTATTGGGAAAGGGATCATTGATTTAACTGTTAGTTAAGTGGTGGCTTTCTGTGCTTATATGACAGGGTTTTGGAGTTGCTGATAGGGATCTAGTTGGGTTTAGAGAAGAGGGGTACACCAAATGATGTTTGTCTGAACCAACTCCTTTTGTATGGGTGGTAAGGTTGTTGCAATTTTGGTAGGAGAGAGGGGAACAGCCTGGTCAGGCTGGTTGGAGGAGAAGAGGGACAGGCTTGCCCACTTCTGTTAGCCCTCTGGTGTTGGATGTTTAAGTGGTAAATATAAGCAAGCAGAGGTAAGGATGCTGCTTATTTGGTTTGGATGTGTAATTCAATAAATGGTAAATGAAATGAGTTGTTGGATGCTGCTTAATAAGTAAAGTAAGTGAGTGGGGGTATGGACGCTGCTTACTGGGTCAGGATGAGTAAGGTCATGCTGTCCTGATTAACATTACATGGATGTTCATGCTGCGATTAAAATCAGCTATACTATGTTCAGTTGTAATTAATAAATATTGGTTATCAAAGCTATGTATAGAAGTTTAATAAAGGTCGTCAAATGTCATTCAGTGTGATGTGTGTTTATTAAAGGGGAGCGGGACCAATTAGGTTTGGTAAAAAAAAAAATTTGTCCAGGGACATCTTCAGAAGGGGGTTTAGATAAATAAATTTGTGGGAGTTGAGAGGATGGGTGGGATGAAAGGGTTAAATGGGAAAGGGGGTGATTCGGAAGAAATTAGGTAAAGGGGAGGGGCTTAAGGGGTTTAGGCTAGTGTAGCTGGGTAAGGGATCACATTTTGGTATGAACTTGCTACCCACCTTCCCTCCCCTTTTCTTTTTGGTAGGGACTGTGCTTATTTTATCAGTCTGGGTGGGGCGGAGAAGAGAGACAGGCTTGCCCTCTTCTGTTCCTTGTTTGGTGCTGGATGCTTAAGTGGTAAATATAAGCGAATGGAAGTAAGAATGCTGCTTATTTGGTTGGGGTGTAATTCAATAAATGGCATATGAAGTGAGTTGTTGCATGCTGCTTCATAAGTAAAATAAGTGAGTGGAAGTATGAACTCTGCTTACAAGGTCAGGATGAGTAAGGCCACGCTGTCCTGACTTATTTGGTTGGATGTGTAATTCAATAAATGGTATATGAAGTGAGTTGTTGGATGATGCTTCATAAGTAAATTAAGTGAGTGGCGGTATGGATGCTGCTTACTAGGTCAAGATGAGTAAGGTCATACTGTCCTCACTTATTTGGCTCGATGGGTAATTTAATAAATGGTATACGAAGTGAGTTGGACGCTGTTTCTTAAGTAAAGTAAGTGAGTGGAAGTATGGACACTGCTTCCTGGGTCATGATGAGTGAGGTCACGCTGTCCTGATTAACATTACATGGCTGTTATGTGGAGATTAAATCAGCTATACTATGTTCAGTTGTAATTAATAAATATTGGTTATTAAAGCTATGTATGGAAGCTTAATAAAGGTCATCAAATGTCATTTGGTGCGATGTGTGTTTATTGAACGCGACTGGGACAAATATGCATATTCCCCCTAAATAGCATTACCGTTTCACTTACCACTGCTGTGATGGTCACAAGCAGAAGCAGTAAATATTTCACTAAACGTATTTGTGTACCTTTATTGTAACTCAGAATTGTAACATATAAACATTTCACAATACAATGTCGGTGTAGGAATACCACTCTGGATCTTTAAAATTTTGGTATAAGTAATTAAAATATTTTTATTATACCTAAACAAATACACTGAATTCTGTTCATATAATGACTTCATTCTATGCATTTCTATGAACACACTTCTGTGGCTTTATTCAGGATAGCCTTAATAATTACTGAAGGAACTATCCAATAAAGCTTGTGTTATCTCCAGTTTTTAATATACAATGTAGTTTCCATACTATTCCACCAAGGTCGATTTGTTCTTGCTGTAACCTTAACCCTAATGAATGGCACATGATCTCAGTAATCATTGCTAGGAAATGCTATAAACCATACTGTGTGCCATTTAATTGACAGTGTTAAAGTGTTGTTATAGACACTTTTGAAAGTAGCAGTGTAATGTTCTGAATAAAGGTTTTTTTTACACCCACCTGTATTGCAGCCTCTTATTCACATTATCTAATAAGTGTTGATATCACTCCTTAGTGGTTACACTAATGAGCTGTTAAGGAATTCCATCATTTCTCACCTCAGATCATGCCTTGCTTGTTTGATCTCTGAGAAGAAAATTGGGCATTTCATTTAATTTTTTTCTGTAGCTGTGTTAGCACTTGAGAGTCTCTGAGTCAGTGTGTTACCTCTACAGTGTCTCCTCCGTCAAACTGGGTTTTATCATTAACTTTGAATGCGATTCTTTGGAAAGACCATGAAACAATTCTCTAATGGTTTATAAATCATTAGAAGAACTTCATCTGGCTGGTGCAAGGAAAACACTGGCCTTTTCAATGAATTCTGTACTGAAAAATAAGTGATGTTAAACTTGTAAATACTTATAGAAAGGTAAACTGGCACTGAATTACAAATACTTTGATATGTTTTTGACACCAAATGTCATTTGTGCCTGCATATAATACAAATGATAGAATGTTGACATGGGATATAACAGCTGCATGTAGAACCTGAGCAAAAGTATTACATAGTTTCCAGAAACTTGTTTAAATGTACTACTGTCAGGACTAAAATGGCCAGCATTAAGAAGCAAAAATGAAGTAAATAATTTAATATGTGTATGTATTTTTTGTTTTTTGCTATGATAAAAATATCAGTATGCTTTTTATACTGAAATTAAACTTGAAACACATCAAGCCTGTGACCAGATTGTCTTGCCTGAGTTTAAATCAGTGCAAGAAATGCCTGATTAGTAAACATGTTTGGCAGTGAACATGGGACAATATGTACTGTTAAAGCTGACATTTGGTGAGGCAATATGCCACACCAGAGTTTTACAAAAGTGTACTAGTGAGATTTTATACAACTGAAGTAGTTACTACATAGTCCAAAAAGCTTGAGAAAAGATGTTATAAGTCTAGAGAAATATCCCAAATGGTCAGTTATGTGTGCTCCTGTTGGTTAAAAACTCATATTGCATATCAGTGTGTGATGATTATACATTGTTCATTAATGAGAATGCAAAATCTGAAACAGTTTTGCTTCTTAAAGTGAAGACTTGGATACCATGGTTAAAGGTGGAACTGTTTTCTAAAATACATTTATCTGCTACTGAACAGTATTATTCTATATGATTCTAAAAAACAAAATGACAATATGCTGAGAAGCTTTGTTAGTTTATAATATAACTCCATTTGGTATGAAAAGGTGGAAAGTCAGCATCTCAATAATTTTATAGAATACTACACCAAGTGCAAGATGATACATTTCATGAAAATCAAAATGCGAGTAAGGTAAATTTTAGATTCAATACCCGGGATATGCTCCTGACAGAATAGGGGTATGTCATTTGGCAGGGAAAAAAGTCAACCATTCATTGTATCCTTCCAAAAATGTCCAAACATTTTACAGGCATTTCTTACCTTGATTATTTGTTGTCTGAGTTTTATTCCTAAATAAATATACTGTGTTGGCATTGCTTTATAGGTTGCAGAAAATGTGTTATAGCAATCAAAATGACATGTGAAAAACATTTCAGTAAATGTGAAGAAAAGCAAGCTTATGATAAGGCACAATGGGACTTAAATCATATGTTACTGGTATCCATTGCTGTGTCTCAATTTATGGCATAGGTTCATCAGAACCCTGTCTTCTGCAGAGAGTATGTATTCTTAGACTAAAAAGGAAGTACATTTTTTTTAATTTTATGAGTAAGGAAATATCATCAATTGGTAGAAATTCAAACAGGATACTGAACATAAACCAAAACCTGGGACAAAGCTCGCTAAGAACATTTTACAAATTATACTGAACAATATGAAATAAAGTTTAATTCAAATAAGTAAAATTAATTACATTTTAATCACTGATGACAACAGTGCAATCGATGAACCAAAGATTATTTATTAACCACAGGAGACAGTGACAGGAGACAGCAGCAATAATTTAGAGAAGTTATAGTATCTTTAGCCTGCAACTATCAGATGCAGTACAAAGTTAACAGATCTTTCTGGAAATCCCTACAATGGTAATATCTCCAGTGGACCATTACCTGAATGTTTAGATAATGCTACACAAGGAATCATCAAATTCTCAAATGCTTTCGTTGTAGAACACATTTCAGACATTCCTCTCAAAATAGATTTACTAGCACAATTATCAAGAATTCACCTAGAGCTATCAGAAGTGTTAAATTTTGTGCTGGATAGCTGATTATCTCAAAAATAATAAAAAAATAAATAAATAATGCTGTTGAGAGTTTGAAAATATTTTAAAAAGAAGATACATAAATGGTTCGAAGCACTCAGTCACTATACTGGGTATCCTATAGACTGCTAAGCGGTGACCAGTGTCTGTCATACAAGGCATACTCTAACTCATTATGGATGGATTTAATAAATATTAGCACGTCAAATAGCATCAGAAATACTCTGTCTAGGGATCTAAACCTCCTCTATGATATCAACAGGATGGTTTGGAGGGACAGATATATTTCACAGAAGATGCCACTGGTGTGGAACAGACTCCCCATCTGCATAAAACAAAGGTTGTCCCTGTCCATATTCAAGCACAAATCAGATCAATGGATGAGAAACAGAAATTTTGCCAAGACTGCCTGCATATTACTATTGGACAGAGGCAGCTCCTATATGCTTTATTTCATGCATGGATCCCTTCAGATTATCTATGGTATAATCTCAGTTCTCATTAAGGGCAATATGTAGTTACTGACCATTGGATGGGTAAGTCCAATCTATAACTAAACAGGATAGGTTTTTTTGACCACAACAAGGGAAATTCGCTAGGCTTAAAATGGCCTATGTTATTTCTAGTCAACTGAAAATCTTGCTTCTTTTGGAGCAGCTGGGATATTCTTCCTGATAAAGATCACTGATAATACTGAAGTTAATGCAGTAGTTAAAGGGGTAGTTTGCTTACCGAGGTTAGATGAAGAAACTCAGAATATCCAAAATGGCCAGAAGCATTGTATGTACCTAGAATCACATCACTTGCTGATGCAGATTGAAATGAAAATTATGTGGCAAATGTTCATTATAATGTAGGAACAAAAAAACAGCAAAAACCTCTCTACCTGGTAGGCTTATATACAACTAAATTAAAGTCTCAGCTGATATTTTTCGAAACTGGATGTAAGGAAAGCCTTTGATTCAGTCCTAAATCTTGGTCAGTCCTGCAGGGAGTTATCCAGACTTATTCATGCTCCGCTTATCTGGATGAACTGAAACATAAAAGTGTGTATTCCAAAATCTTGCAAAATATGTGTAATATACATTATTAAAAAAAACTTTCTTTTGAACTATAACATTAAAATTTGAAGATTTTATTTTTAAATATAATTCTAAAATTAAGAGAAATGTTTTGAATAATGCACTTTACAAACATATTTTACAAAAAGTTGGCAAACATAGATTTAAGTTTTAAGCAGAGTCAGTTTAATTTAAAACATAGTGTTGTATTTTGATTTAAGCCAGCTATTGCACATGGCTACCAATGGAGGTTAAGTTGTTCACAGGTGACAACATGTCTGGACTGCTGGTGAAAGACTGGTGATAGTGGGAATTTAAACATGGATCAAGTCATTATTAAATGCTGATTAGATAATAGCATGTATCATATGAGCGTTTCATCTTTGATATATCTATAGAAGTATCCTTGGAACAGGAAGGATGTATTTTATCAGAAAACATCAAGTTGAATTATATCAAGCAAAGCATAAGAAGAGTAATACAGACACTAGAATTTAGGGGCGCATTCCCCACTATAAAGACTCATAGATGGTATCAGCTTGTTATATTGGGTCTACCTGAGGCCTTATCTTGAATGTGTTCTGCCCTGAAAGGCTTTTTGGACGAGAAACCTAATTTTAGATGAAACTAGATCTCATCCTGTTTTATTCTTACCATATTCCCTTCCCAAGGAAATTCCTTCAACTCTTTACTAATTTTCAACCCCTAAATTTCCTATGGCTCATAAAAACATGCAAATATACAGAAGTAAAACATTTTACTGTCTACTTCTTTAACCACAACATCAGAATTATTTTTAATTCACACACCTAAAATATTTAATCTTTTCCCAGTATCTATAAATATGGTTGTTGATGATCCAGTTCTTGTGTAGGTATATAATTTACTGCTGTAGCACATGATTCGGCCTATGCAAGACATGGAAGGGAGTAACTGAAGGAAACTAACACAGGGAAATGTTAGTGGGACACATATATTTTATTGAGAGTTGATAGCAGTTGCTTGATCTGCTTCACATAGATTACTTCCTGTATTACAGTTAGTTAGGAGAGTACAGACAAAGAGAGTAATAAGGAGGTGAGTACTGCATGAAGGCCTAACTATGCTAGGGATTTTGGTGTTTCCAAGGACAGAGGATGCAATTTAGGAAGTGATAATTAGAAAGGCATAGAAAATATTACAAAAACATAATTATCAGGAAGATGATGGCAGGTATTTTATACTCCAAAGAGACTTCAAAGAATTTTTGCTCAAGCTGAGAGCAGATGTTAGAGCTGTAAAAGGAAAGAAAGAAGACATTTATGGGAATGTTTGGGGGTAAATGAGATGAAAAGACTGCCTACAAAATGTCCTGACACAGATGCTGATGGGATGTATATTAACCAAGGACAGGATGCTGTTAATTTGGTAGCTTATTATATAATTGCTGATATTGTATAGCTTTATTAGCTTTAATATTACTAGCAGTCAAATAGCAGTTACATGAAAATAGTAATCAAAAATGTTGTGTCTTTTGGCTTTTCCCGGTTAGGGGTCGCCACAGCGGAACTCCGGTCTGCTAATGATTGGCAGTTGATTTTTACATACCGGCTTGCCAGGCCTGACGCACAACCTTCAACAAAGGTATGCCCATTCATGCATGTCTCCACGCAGAAGACGCTCTAGCTGAGAATCGAACTGGACAGCGTCTTAATGTGAGGCGACAATGCTACTAAACCTCTTATAAGTCAAGTAATAAGAAAATAAAAGAAATAAAGACAGCCTTTTTAAAAGATGGAGGAAGTAGGTTTTTTTTTTAGAAAATATATAGTCCATTTAGGAACAACACATACAAAGCAGTGTTCAAATAGATTATTAGAATAAGTGGGTTGATAGGAGTTGTTAAATAAAGCTAAATGTTTTAATGCACGGTAGTACATAAAGTTTTGTTGAAAATTGTAGTTAGATTGCTTGATAGCACAAAGTGTCTCTGCAATATTTTTCACTGATAATAATGCAAGTAATTCCATGATACAAATTAATAATGTGGTGAATAAATAAAGTTGCTTAGAATTATGGTAACTGGAGCTGTGATAAGGCTTAAGAAAAATGTTTGACAGTGCTGTGACTATATAAAGCACAGGCGGGGATGACTAAAGGTAGACGAAAGACAGATGCTTCATGCCATAAGAATGAATCTGTGACAAAAGCTGAAGTAGGAAAGATGATGTTGCAAGTGGAAAAAGAGGAGAAAGAGTAACTGAAAATAATATAAAAAAATGATGGGCTATGTAGTTTGAGAATTGTGAAAGAAATGTAGGTATGGATTAAAATTAATAATAAGAAAAAGAAGAGTGAAGACAATTACTATTAGTAGCAGGAAGAATATGAAAATAAAAAAAGGTTATCATCTGTCCTAAGAAGGATTTGTAAATGATGTAGATAGTTACAATTATAAAGACTTATATGTATTTGTTTTCTTGATTGAAGTTGGATTTTTGTGTTGATTGCTTAAGAGTAGGAAGATGGCAAAAATAATGAACCTATAAGCACTGGCATTGTGCAATTGCCTAATGCATAGCTGATGAAAACAAGGATGTATATTTAATTAAAATAGGGCTTGCTGACAATGCTAAGAAAATGTCACCTTGCATGAGGAATGCCATAGGTATGTAAAATATGATTATGTAGTAAAGGTTTGTTTTTAGGTACTACAAAAATATGATTTTATATATATATATATATATATATATATATATATATATATATATAATATGAGCAGAAAGTATTAAACACATTTTTTTCTTTCGTTGTTAAACAGTAGAAAATTCCAGCTCTCTGACTCCCCATTCATTGATCACAGTCCCAGGGCCAGACAGGAATTGATCATGTATTGACCACTCTGTTGATGCTGCTGGTATAATTTGCTGTTTATAAGTCATGTGCATTAAAGGATTAATGCAGTTATCATATATTTTTAATAACTGTGAGATAAATAAACATATTTATAATTAGCACTCATTGCAAGCATTCTTAACCCTGGAAGATGGTGACATTTGTGCAGTCACAGAAACCTGGTTTTCAGCTGTGGAGAGCACCCCAGCCATACCAGGTTACTCATCCTATGATACATTCAGACCCCAAACTGCGGGCAGTAAAGCAAAAGGAGGTGGAGTTGCAATATATTTAAAAGACATGCACAACTCCAGGCTGGTCAAACAGTATGACACAGACAAGACACTCTAGGTGCAGTTAACAAATTACAAGACCCCTATTCAAATCATAGCTAGCTATAAGCCCCCAACATTGACTCAAGATGCACACTCCACCTATCTGGACCTCTTCAAATCTATCAAGATTCAACCCTTTACCCTGATCCTGGGTGACTTGAACTATCCAACCATAGGTTTGGAAAAATACTCATGCCAAAAACAGATGCCTAGAGATTCCTTGATTTTGGCAATGCAAATGCCTTGGACCATTTGGTCGACACCCCCACAACAGGTGAAAATATCGTGGACTTAGTATTAACCAACATGAGTAACCCCTGCAGCATCCCTACAATGCCATCATCCCTGGTAAGATCTGACCACAAAGCGGTCACTTTCGAAGTCACCATCTCCTCTGACCACCCCCTAGTTAGGGTCAAACAAAAAAATTCCCTAAAGCTGATTCCAGCCTCCTGATGGAAGGTATAAACAGCTTCACAGCCCCTTCTCCCTTCATAGGAACTGGCACTTATGTCCAAACCTACACCAAAGTACTATACGAGCATTTATATCGCCGCATGGAATCAGGAATAGCCAACAGGACAAAATCTTCCTCCTCAAGGAAGAGTAAACCTGTCTGGTGGAGATCTACAATAAATAAACTCTATAACAAAAGGGGCAAAAATGTTGTCCAGGGCCAAGAATGAGCAGATACCTAATTGGAAGCGATCTCTCCTTAGCCTGAACAAGAAAATAAGAGCACTAGTGAAATCATCCAAAGCAAACTTCGAGTCCAAACTGGCCACATCTACCAAAGACAATCATACGGCCTTCTTTATATATGTCCGTAATCTCAAAGGAATCACCAAGATATGATCAGAACTGGTGGTCAAGGACCCAAATAGACAAAAGCCGTAGATATAGCCAGCCTGCTGGCAGACAAGTTCAGTGAAAACGTCACCCGTCTGTCCCCCCATCAGTAACTCAGGACATCCCTAGCACCTGCTCCTCTGCCCTTATCTCTAGGGAGCAACTCATCACTGCTCTCTCAAAGGCAAAAAAATACAGTCTACATGGGACCCGATAACATCCCAGGCTGCGTCCTACATGAATGCAGGCAGGAACTTGCAGCACCATTAGGCACCCTATTTAACCAAAGCCTGAGTACTAGCTTCATCCCAGTTGAGTGGAGGACAGGCACTGTCATCCCTTTGCACAAAGGTGGAATGTCCACCAGTCCAGGAAAGTATAGACCCATCAGCCTAACTAGCCTGATCTGTAAGGCCATGGAGCAAATTATCATGAACCACATTAACAAGGACATTGGCAGCCTCCAGACACTCAATCCTACAAGGTTTGGTTTCATCAAAGGGAGGTCATTCCTATTAAATTTGGTCGACTTCTTTAAGACAGTCACCAAAGCCATGGATGAGGGGAAGACGGTGCACACTTCCTACCTTGACCTTGACAAAGCCTTCAATACTATTCGCCACTCAGGTATAATAGATAAACTCTCACAACTAGGCATCAACACATATGTTACTAGATGGATAGCAAAGTGGCTCACTGACAGAACCCACATATTCAAAATAGGGAAAGCCACCTCAAGCAGTAGACCTGTAATAAGCGGAGTACCCTAGGGACTGGTCTTGGGCCTCTGTTGTTTGGGATATACTTTTCTGAGGTGCTGGCGAAAACCAGTGGGCTATGGCTGACTAAGTTTACAGATGACTGCAAACTGGGTGCTGTCATCAATTCCTGTAGTGATGTTGACATCCTCCAAGGGGGGGTCTCACCCAAACAAATGACCGGTGCCAGAAACATTACCCAAACTGAGTGCCAAAAAATGCATCATCATCCACTTTGGGGAGAGTGACGTCCCACAAATGATCACATTAATAAGCACACAATCAGTTGTGAGGGACTTGAGCACCCAAGTTGATAGCAAACTGGCTTTTGACCACCATATTGCCTCCATTGTATGGAAATCTTTCTACATGGCACACCTCATTAGTAATAGTATCTCATCCAGGGACAAGGTGGTCATAACATCCCTGTATTCTTCCCTTTTAAGACCCATTATTGAGTACAATTCCCCTTTTGGCATGTGCCTCACAAATTACATGCAGCAGCTGGAGAGGTTCTTCACCAGGAGAATCCAGGGCCTCAAATATCTACCCTACACAGATAGGCTAAATGCCCTGTCCCTCTACTCAATCTCCTACAGACTTCTCAGAGGTGACCTCTGTCTGGCATATAAAGCAATCTCAGACCACACCTTTATGGGACTGTTGCATATGTACAAGTCAAGCTCCATTCGATTAACCCACATGCATGACCTCAACCTGGTTTGTGACATCAACAGGACTTGTTGGTGGGACAGATTTGTGTCATAGAGACTCCCCCTTTTGTGGGATAGACTCTCTCTTCATGTCAAGCAGGGTATCTCATTAACCCTTTTTAAACACAGCCTGGATAACTGGATGGGGAACAGAAAATACACCCCTGGGATTCCACGTGTGTGTCCCTGCTGAACAATGGCATCAGGTGCTGACATGTTAGAACATGGGCTAAACTCTTGGCTAGGCTTGCAAGGGTCTCAGGGCCAATAGCCTAATAACTTCCTATGATCCTATGATCAAGGAAGGCATTTTTTCTGTGAAGTAAAAGAGGGGGGTGGATTTTGTGCATGGTAAAATATGCAAGTTATTTTACGCTATGTAACATAATCACTTCTCCTCCAAATGTCATAGTGATAAAAGAAGTATTGGTTATGTTTCATAATCCATGCTGTGACAATAACCTTGTTACCTACAAGAACAAATGCAGTAATTAGTTACTCAGGAAAAATACTTGATTATAAAACAAATGTACAGTTACTGAAGACAGATCATGAAGGGGATTTTTTTATTGAACTGTTGATGACAGGCTTAACTTTAACCTATTCATTCCATCCATATGATGTTAGAGATCATATCCAGACCAACTAGGAATATAAAAATGCATATATTCCTTGGAACAGCAAAGCACTGAATAAACTGTTATTTTCTGCCATCTGTTGGCCAGACATCATCCAAAACTTGAGAATGTACAAAGGTTTTTGATAAAAAAATTAATTCCTCCATTGGTTTTATTGTAAATGATAAATGAAATATAATAATTAAGGTCAAGAAATATTTAGAGGAGCAATGTTAATTAACCCTTCCTCTTTATAATACCCTCACAAAATTTGCAGGTTTATTTAAGTAATTTTGCTTCAGATATTGAAATCTTCAACTTGGCCGGTGACAGAAAGAACTTTCAAAACTTGAAATTGAAAACAGTGCCCATTACATGATCCAGAATGTCCTTTAGAAGACCACTGCTGTACTCCCACATTTTTTGTCTTAAAATGTGGACTACTAAATGCAGTAATTTTGCCTGAATAAATTATTTTTTTTCAAGTTTCCCTTACTGATTCCATTGCAAATGTATAAATATTACTAATGGTTTCTTATTTAAATTTCTAGAATTATAAATTATTTATACTACACCACAGAGACTGAGAACTGAACAGTAAGAAATAATTACATGATTGCAAATTGCAATTATTAAAATTATAAAAATAGCAAAAAGCTTCATGAAAACTGCTCTCTTAAATCTGTCTGGAAGTAATGGGTTCAAACCATTAATTTCCTGGAATACCTATAGCTACATGTATATCTACATACATGTAAAATTTGGCTGCAGATGATTGGCACTGTTGAAGTAATACCCTTACCCTATGTGCAAAATGGATAAAAGGGGCTATGGATGGATGGATGGTTATGTATGTATGTATGTATGTATATATGTATGTGTACCCCAAATTATGCATAATAACAACAACTTAAAATAACTGAAAAAAATGTTAATATTATAATGTGCAGCACCCACACACACCCTGCTACTTATATATTTATTCTGAGATCATACAATATCGGGAAGGAAGATATTTGCCAACACCTGCACTGTAGCAAGCAACCTTGCCCATCTGTCAACTAACTGTTTGTTGACACAAAAGAAGCAATCTCTCTCTCTCTCTGTATATCTATATCTATATATATATATATATATATATATATATATATATAGATAGATAGATATATGTATAGATGGACAGATGCACACACACACACACACATATATATATATATATATATGTGTGTGTGTGTGTGTGTGTGTGTGTGTGTGTGTGTGTGTGTGTATAAGGATAGACAGATGTATATAAATGTATGATATTATTGCATTTTCCTTTGGTGAATGATATGTGATTAATATAAAGAATTTGAAACCAAAGTCATCTCTAATCACAATCATTTTAATAGGTAGGAAGGAATGAGGTGTCATAAACTTAGCTCTCCATTAGGACCCATGGTTAAACCTACACAGGGAAAGTTTTGCTGATTGCTTGAAATTTGAGACTTTGTGAGTCAATGTTAAGTGTGTGCGTGTGCACACACACATGCACACACACACACACACACACACACACACACACGCACACACACACACACACACACACACACGCTATCTATCTATATATATATATATATATATATATATATATATATATATATATATATATATATATATATATATATATATATATATATATATATATCTACATATATCTCGATAGATATAGGTACACATACACAAACACACACACACAGGCACACACACGCACACACAAGCACGCATGTACACACGCACACACACACACACACACACACACACACACACACACACACACACACACACACACACACACACACACACACACAGACCCATAGATAGATAGTTATACCCAGTGATAGAAAGATAGATAGATATATAGATAGATAGATAGATAGATAGATAGATAGATAGATAGATAGATAGATAGATAGACACACTCATACATACACATACATACATACACACACATTGATAGATAGCTATATATGTATAGGTGCAGTTCATTTAGTTTACAGATATTCATAGAAGCAAAACTGATTAAAAATGCAAGTCATCTATAACTCACTTTGTAACAATAACTTGTTAGTCTCACAACAGTGGGTAAAGGAGAAACAGAAATTAACAAACAGAGATGTCATGTGCAAATAATGCTCCTGCCGTGCATGTGGAACAAAACCAAGATCCAAGTTTGAGCAGGATTTGAGTAGTTATAAACTGATCAATTGGGCCTTGATCCCATGCCAGGAAACATAGTAGAGATTCTTTATTTTTTAACAACAAGCTACAGCCATTTGGTCATAGTAAAAAAAAAAATTCAAAATAATGATCATCACCATTTTTAATGTATAAAACTTAACAACGTACTAACTCATTGTGACACAAAGTGCACGAGATGTGCAGCGCCCGAGATATATTAGCTGATTTTTAACTATGTGGGCATCAGTCAGCAGCTAATAATATTTAATTTAGTTTGAAAAAAGTTATAAAATGCATTATAAGCAGTTGAAGATCATACTAGGGGAGGGAAAATGGAGTGCTGTATGAAAAATGTTTAATTAAGAACTTTTGTATGCTGAAATCTGACCAAATCCAATCACTCTCTTTTTATGAGACATAGTTCAAATCCACATTCTATAAACCACCTCATAGCAGAGACTTTAAAAGTGCAAACATTGCTACATAAAAATGTTTAAAAATGAGAAAGAAAGAATAATGTCATGAAAATAAAATATGTGTATGGTTGGTAATGTATTTTCTACGTTAGGGTACACAATGAATTCAAAATATACAGGTATAAAATAAAATAACAATAGTTATGAAAAAATAATAGGTGTGCCTACTGTTGGAACTTTAATTAAACTATTACATAATAAAATAACCCTAACTGAAAATGTACAAACATAACCACACCTTGGTTTACAAGTACACAATGGTTACATGTACTTGAAAAAGTGAAAGAAAAGGTTAGGGGAAGCTTGTTATAGTTACAGGCTGGGAAATGGATGACATTTTGAAGGTATGTATGTTATGATATAGTGGGCTTCAAATCATTTGGACCCACTGAGATATGATGGGCAGTTAACCAGAAGCCCTGTCACAAAAATGTTTATTTTTCTCACAAATTACTCAAATAAGATGCATATGTGTTCAACGGATACCTTACTGATTAAGTAAGTAAGTAGTAGAAGACAGAAAAAACTGTTAACTATACTGTGACAGAGATTAAATCAACCTTGGCATTTTCTTACTGTTCTATAAACATTCTGTACAATTACTAAATCACTGGACGTTGTACCTCTATCTGAAACCCTGACTGAGCCTTATAGCATACATAAGCTCTACATCCTCAATAATGTAACAGGGGTTATGAGTGATAAACAAGGTTGATGTTTAGTTGAGTAGTCCTTTTATTTATGGATTCTTTTTCATGATCTTCATTTATTCCTCTCTCTCCAAAAATGCATGTCAGTTCGAATGATTCACTGTTCAATGCATGAATGCCAGAGGTACAATCATATTAAATGCAAATATATGTGTCCTAAATCATGTTAGTTTCCCCTTTATTTCTACTCTGTGTAATACTTTGAAACACTGAACTTGCTAGCCTAATTTTGGTCTGCAAGTAGCAGTTAATGTTAACTGTCTAATAATATGTTTTGCAAATTCTAAATAGCTTTCACATGGTTAAAACTAGTGCATATCTCTACATAAAAACTCTCCATATCTCCGCCTAGTCAGTCAATAAATGATCAGTGCCTTAGATCATATGCTTGTTTTTTCAGATGATCCTGCCTTTCTGTCTTGTGCACGATATTTTTTCCTGTCTACGTAAAGATTCCCTTCTGTAAAAAAAGCTATGTTATTTTTGATCAGGATATACTGCATGCTTGTAGTGATGTAATCTCAACTTCAAATAAGATAACTGGCTTCAGGATTACATCTTCAAATAAAATAAGTTTTCACCTTGAACTACCACAACTCCAAAAGCTGAATTAGGATGTTGACATAGAGATAAACCATGAAAACAAGTAAAACATTGCTGTTTCAAAAACATTTCAGCAGTGTAGTATAGTTTTTAAATGCTTTTGCTGTTTTATTATTAAATCTGCAATAGCTGCTTTCTTTAAGCTACAGCAACAGATGCATTTGGCTCAATAATATCTATTTTTGATGGGGATAAAGCAGATAAAATACAGGTCATACAAACTGTCTCTTTCCTTATATGGCATACCACAATTTTTCAAGCATTTGCATATTTTCTCATTCCCTATGAAAAGGCATTCTGTTTAATCGCTTATTGACTTTCTACCACCCTAAGTGACCACTTTTCACACAATGGCTGAGATTCAGCCAGGCTCACTGTGTGGTGGAAGCCAAACCATGGCCATATTCCCCATTGTGCTAAACATTTCTGATACTTACACTGCCTTACTGCGGAGGTTTCCCACAAGCATAGGCCTTAAATATGGAGGGTACTCTAACAGGAAGCCACATATGCTAGTGCAGCAATCATTGGGGAGGTCCTGATGCTAATTAGTCGTATACTATCCCCCAGAAATGCCACCAGTTCTCAATTTACACTACCGAGTGATTGCTCTGCAGAATAAAATTTTACTGTTGGAAGAAAAGGTGAAGGAAAAACTGAATGATGGCAGTTATCCATTCTGTCTTTGGAAGCAGTTGCTGAGCATGACAGTTAAGTGCGTAACCGGGGATGTTCAGCAAACATACTGCCTTACTGACATACAGGTAGTAGTACCCTCCTACCCCTCCTCTGTCAGTCTAGTAAGATTCAGAGCTCCTCCCACTGAATGTAAGTGTGAAGGAGTAATCACCTGCCACTTCAGGGACGGTCTATCAGAATTGCAAAGAAAACCCTTTAAGTTTGAGAACGATATCTTACAAGACTGCTCTTTACTCAGCTTTATCAGTGCTTGAATAGCATATACTGCTGTTTTTTTATGGGAAATTATATGTGCTTTGAGTTTTACTTTGCCTGCAGTATAAGATTCATACTGTTTATTTTAAGCTAAGGTATTAGGTATTTTCTTCAACCACAGCCTGAGTACTGGTTTTGTTGTTGCTGAATGGAAAACAGCAAACATCCTTCCCCTTCATAAAGGCAGCACAGCAACAGACCCTAGGAACTACAGACACATAAGGTTAACCAGCCTTATCTCTAAGGCCATGGAACAAATCATCATGCGCCTTATAAATAAGGACATAGATGATCTCCAAACCCTTGATCCAACACAGTTTGGTTTAGTCAAAGGCAGGTCATATCTGTTAAACCTGGTGGACTTCTTTGAAAACATCACCATAGCCATAGACAAGGGCAAATCTCTGCATACTGCCTACCTTTACTTAGCCAAGGCCTTTGACACAATGCCACATTCTGACATCATTGATAAACTCTCCCAGTTGAATATCAACCCTTATGTCATCAGGTGGGTTGTTAACTGGCTCATTGACAGACCTCACTCAGTCAAACTTGGGGACTTTACCTCAACCAGCAGACCTGTCACTAGTGGGGTTCCACAGGGGTCAGTGCTGGGCCCCCTATTGTTCAGAATATACTTCTGAGAAGTTCATTCCAAAACTAAAAAGCTGTGGCTGATTAAGTTTGCTAACTACTGCAAATTAGATGGAATCACTGAATCCCCAAATGATGTCAATATATTTCAAGAGGGACTTACAAAAACTAATAACTGGGGCCAAAGCAATGGACTCAAACCCAATGGTAAAAATGCATTATCATCTCCTTCAGAAACAAAACAATATTCCTGCAGACTATCATATAAATTAGAATACCCTAAGTAACAACTCAGTAGTGAGAAACTTGGGAATGCAAGTTGACTGTAGCCTAAACTTTGACCACAATGTGTCTACTTTGATAAGGAAGGCATTCTACATCAAACACCTCATTAGCAAAGGCATTACCTTAAAAGTGAAAGAGGTCATAACTCCCCTGTACTCCACCCTCATCAGGCCAATAATTGAGCACAATGCTCCCTTTGGTATGTACCTTACCAGGCACCTGCAGCAACCTGAGATACCGCATAGATTTTTAACCAAGAATATTCAGGGTCTCCAGCACGTCATATATTTACAGACTGAAGTCACTGTCATTGTACTCCGCAGCATACAGACTACTTAGAGGAGACTTGTACCTGGCCTACAGAGCAATCTCCCTAATGGACATGCTGCACATCAGCAAGTCAAATGGGAGAATGGTCACCTGCTCTATGGACCTTAATCTGGCCTGTGACATAAAGTAGGACATGCTGGAGAGACAGATACATCTCTGAGAGGTTGCCACTCCTCTAGATAGGTTATCAATTCACATCAAACAGAGCCTCTCTATGACCCTATTTAAACACAGCCTGGGTGACTAAATGGGAAACCATAAATTCCTGCCGGGGATTTCACTTATGACCCTCTTAGATATGGAAAGTTGTTGCTAACTATGATCTCTAGTTTAGGCAACATCCTTTATATTGCATTTCACATGTATTACATTGGGTACACACGTCTAGGCTGGTAAAGACTTTCAGGTCAATAGCCTAGCAGCCACCTATGAATCTACGAACCTATAATTCTTGTTTTTTTGGTTGTTTTAAACCCTTGTATTTTGTTTTATGGAAACAGATGAAAGTTTAACTGAGTTGCTGTACTAAGACCATTTTAGTACAGCTCCTCTAATTGCTTTGTGCTGCCAGAGCCACAAGTTAATTGTGTCTTTTATCTCCATTGATTAAAAGCTACATTTCAATGTTTTGGCAGGAAGGCTTGCTGTTTTTGCAGTTTTTTTTTTCCCTTTGGGGCTATAATTATTTTAGGTATTTGAGTAGATTTATAGCATTTAAAATTTTTTTTTCATTTAAATCCTGATTTTTTGCAATATTTTGCATGTTAAAAGCTTCTAACAAGAATGGTTCATGTGTTTGCAATGTTTTCCTTGTCTAAGGATGTTTCATGCTGTTGTTAAGCATTTGGGGCTGAAACTATCCTTTGTTTATTAAAAACTACAGACTTTTATAACATGTATTTTGTGCTTTGAGCCATGTTACTGAAACTACTGTCATTTTAATCAATGTAGTGTTCAGAGTAGTATCCCTACAGACATAGATTTTAGATTGCTATTTAGCGGGAGAATAATGTAAATGTATTTTCCATTTTTGTACTTGGCTCACTGAGCAACCAGTATTTGGTACTGATGTGGCTAGTTTTTTGATGCCTGACTTGATATGATGCCCCCTCCCTCACCATCTACCCATTGTGCACCTAACAACATAGAAGTAAATGAAGAAATAAGCCTGAGTCTAGGTTTTGTGACTACACAGTAGCCTTGGGAAGATTATTGGACCACTCACCTTATTCTGCGTCCAGGACACCTGGTGTGGCAGTAGTACCATCACTGTGCATGCCACAGGGGTTAGGCATGTCCTCTGGGGTGGTACTATTGCCTGCTTTAGGCATGGAAGGACAATACTCTTTAGGTGCAGGAGCAGGGGAAGTCAGAGGTGCAGATTCTATCATCAGTATTGCTGGAGCACACCTGGGGTTCTCCCACCATTGTAGTGAGTGCAGAAAAGAGATAGAGAACTCATCACATTGACGGCAGCAGTCACTGAATATGTTAACACCTGAGATACTAGTTATGCCTAGATCCATTGTACAGGCATTTGATTATGTAGTGAAAATCCATAATATGAGTAACACCAAAACTCCTGTCCCCATTCAAACACACATGGTTCATGATTTTGAAGAGAATTCAGAATCTGTGGTTTTCAGAACTGTCAGATTCTGATCGGTCAGTTTCCTCTGAGATGAACAGGTTTAGAAACCCAAACAGATGTTTTATTTTTCCCACATGTTGGCTATATTTAGTATGTTTTCAATTAAGAGCAATCACTAGCTGCCCCCAAGATCAGAAGGGTATATAATCATTTGCAGGATGAGGCCCTGGATGTGATGACCTTCCTTTCATTGACACCAGCATTGGAGAGGGTTTTTAAGAAAGCTTGCAATTGGAGGATGTTTTTAAGAAAGCCTGCAACTGGAAGATGTTTTTAAGAAAGCTTGCAATTCTTCTCTGTTGACTGAGTCGCTGCCTAAAAAAGTGTTTAAGAAATTCAGTGCCTACTCAACTATGCCTGTTCTACAAGCTCTCTACTAAGTATTGATGAACAAACCCTGCTTTTTCAATAAAAAGATTATGTCAGCACAAACTCATTCCCTTTAGATAAGCTAACCAAGTGGCTAAATCTCAGGGAAATAAACTGGCATAGTTAAGCCCAGCTCTATCGCCTTTAAAGTGTTTAACTACCCATGGTTTATGTGGAAATTTAGATTTTGGTCTATGTATAGTTTAGACATGTTTGCTGTTGTGTTACCTGATGAGCAAAAAGTCTGTATTAAATACTTTGTTTATGATGTTTCTAAAGTGTCTCATTATGCTTTAAGTAGTCCTTTGGAATGGGCTAATACTGCTTATAGAAGTTTAGTGCAGGGCTGGCATTCTCTGTCTTTTCCAGCATCATACATACCATCAGCGTTGTAGCAGAATGAATAAGCAGATCCTGGGTACACATGCATGAGTGGTGATTCAAGGCAGTGGTGCTCCATGATCTAGTCCAGATGTGAGGAAAATGTCATCTAGATCTGTTCACCTCCTTTCCAACAGACAGTTGGAGAAAATCTGTTCCAGACATCTTTGATGCCAAACTTGGAGAACAGACACATTCCCATTCCTTTGGCTAGTACTGTTCCTGTATGTGCTTTCACCCTTTGCACTAATTCATGAGATACTTCCAAAGGTTCAGAAAGAAATTTTAAAAATCATTATGGTGACCCCTATTAGCCCAGGCAATCTTGTTTCTTCCTTCTAATGGCATTGGCTAAGGGTGAGGAATATTTTACAGAATAATTGAAAAATTACCATTGGAAATAGTGACATGCTAAAAGTGCAGGGGGAAGTCTGGCCTTTGTGTATAAAAGAAATCATTGCATTAAATATTTATTGGAGAACAATCATAATAAAACATCTTTACCAGTTACTCAAAAAAGCATTGATAACTACAAATGTAGTGAATATAGTGCCTGAAGACATATCTATGAAGGGCCTTATATAGCATTATAGGATTTGCAATACACTATAGATGTGAAGGCTAGATACACCTGCAAAATGAAGGGTGTTGTCTATGTAGCTATGTGTTTGGGCTGTGCAAACTTCTATGTGGGTATGACCATTAGAAGCTTGGAAAAAGGATTAAGGGACACATTTATGCCATCAAAACTAAAG
The DNA here is from genome assembly GCF_019279795.1 of Protopterus annectens. NCBI lineage: Eukaryota > Metazoa > Chordata > Ceratodontiformes > Protopteridae > Protopterus > Protopterus annectens. Next base: position 307,065,347 of record NC_056734.1, read on the forward strand.
ACAAAATAATGCTTTGCACAGACACTCCCTTATATGTGAGAAATTCAAGAAATTTATTTTTGCTGTTTTGGAATTAATAATGCTGGATAAGAGAGGAGGTAATTTCAAAAATGTAGTCGATAAATGGAAACCAGCTGGTAAATGAGGCTGGTGGCTGATCAACCCCTGGCCAAAATGAAAAAGTAAATATTAAGTGTTTTCTTAGGGATACAAAACTTGCTATTGCATGAAAGACTAAAAAATATGTGTATGTCACATTCTTTAATTGTTTTATTGCTGGATTAACATTTTAAATTGATTGGTTGAGCTGATTTTATGTAAAAGGTTGTGTTTTTGCATTTGTATTGATGTTTTCTGATGAAGTCCTAGAGACGAAAGCTGTAATTAAATTCTTATATACTAAAGAAGTCTTTTTTGGTTCCTTTGGTGGCTAACATACCAGTGTTTTCCTTATAACTATTTTATAGCTCACCTCTTACTGATTCTGCAAAAAAAAGGGTGCAGTATATTTGCTGATTACTGAGTAACATCCTTTGTGGAATTAATTTCAAGCCATGTTTAGAAATGGCTTAAGTTCCTGAAATACAAACATATTTGGCTATTTCTGATAATCATTCATGAGTACTTAATGGATTGATATTATTTTATTGAACAGTTGCTACCTAATCCCTTTTAAGAACAGAACCCACATACAAACATACAATACACACATGTTTAACAGTAAGATATTTGCAGTTTTAAAAGGTGTTTTTTTTTTACACAGCCTTCACTGATGGATGCCTGCTTTCACCTTGTTCAGCAAATGCCACCTGCGCCTACAGCGGTATACATGGGGGTTTTATCTGCATTTGCAGCTCAGGTTTTACAGGTAAATTATGCATTAAAACAAATAAGATAAATAAATAAATATTGCTGTTGCTCTTATTATAGAATATACAAAGCAAGTTTGAAAAGTAATGGATTGTAAAGTGAATGCCTACCACCCTGCCAAGAATGGTGATTTAGTTAACTAATCATGCAGAAAAATATTATGTAGAAAGTTAATATTATTTTAAAATAAAGCTAACCATGAAATATATATGGAAATTGAGCAACTTATGGTGTGTAATGAATGTAATGCTTTGTACTGTATATCTAGGAAATAAACTTTTAAATGAGAGAAAGGACCATGAACCCTGAACCCAGTTTACACATCCTACATTACAAACTACTCCATTTATTTCATAGGCCAGACCTTCATGTGAAAGTGAAGTTTCTAAGAACAAGTGCAGGGCAACTAACAGGAAAGAAAAAAAAAACACATAATTTCAACAAGCTTTGTAGTAAAAGGAAAATATTTTTGACCGAAAGTAAGAAGAGCAATTCCCAGAACGCTAGAACCCTCATCATGGAAATAAACAAGTAACTTAGGAGCTTAATTAAATTTACCAAAACCAAGTTTGAGGCTAAAATAGCTACCCAAGCCAAAGACAATCACAAGGCATATTTTAGTTCTGTTAATAATCTCAGAAGCACAGCAATGCTCTGAGGTTATTGTGAATGATGTTACCTACACTGGGGATGAATATATAGTGAACCTATGGCCAATAAACTGAGCTCTAACTTTATCCTCTCTCCCTTCCATCTGTCTCACAAGATATACCTGCAACTGGCTTTCCTCCAGCTATCACACAAGACCAAGTCCTTACTGTGGTAACAAAAGCTAAAAATACTACATTGATGGGTCCTGATAATATCTCTGGATGCATGTTCAATAGCATGAAGCAGAATTTAGCCATGCACCTAAAAAAATGTTTAATTTCAACCCCTATGCAAGTTTTATAATGAGAGAATGTATAACAGCAACAGTCATTCCCCTGCACAAGATAGGACCTTTCAAAAACCTAGGCAATTACAGACCTATATATCTGAGCAGCTCCATATGCAAAGTAATGGAAAGACTTATGGAATTAATCAGCCAGGACATAGACAACCTCCAATAGATGAAAGCAAAATAGTACACATTGCATACCTCAACCTGGGCAAAGCTTTTGACAGAATTCCCACTCAGGCATAGTATAAAAGAAAAATACACTTGAAATAAACCCTTATGTCACCTGCTGGATTGCTAACTGACTCACAGATTGGATGCAGATAACCAAAACAGGAGAAGTTACCTCCACAAAGACATCAGTCATCACTGGAGTCCACCAGGGTTCTATACTGGGACCTCTCCTGCCAGACCCATTTGGCATCTACTTTTCTGAAGTAAAAACAAATACCAAAGGGCTCTGGCTGACAAAGTTTGCAGATGTTTACAACCTGGATGCAGTCATTGAATTGCTAAATGACTTAACCATCCTGCATGAAGATTTGTCCCAAATAAATAACTGTTGCCACATCACGGCTTGAAACTGAATGCCAAAAAATGCATTACTGTATCCTTTGGGAAATTATCTATCTCATGGAACTAACACATTAACAATACAAACATGAGAGCTGAAACAGTTGTTTAGGATTTGGCAACTTATGTGGACTGTGGCCTAACTTTTGACCAACATGTGTCCATTGTTGTAAGAAAGCCCATCTATATTGCACAGATTATAAACCAAAGGATTGTAGCTAGATCTAGGGATGTCATTGCCCCCCTTTACTCAGGCTTCCCTAGGGCAGTCATTGAATATAATGCTCCCTTTGGCATTTATCTCTCCAGACACATGCAACATCCCACAGAGATACGTTACTAAAATCTTACATTGACAAATTTAAAGCCCTGTCACTATACTAGGTATCACAGACTGCTAAGAAGTGACCTTTGTCTGGCATACAAAAAAATCTTCCAACCAGATATTGATGGATTTACTGCACATTAGCAAGTCAAATGACATCACAAATACTTGGTTTAGGAATCTAAACCTCTTCTACAACATCAACAGAATAATTTGGAGGGACAAGTATATCTTGGAAAGGGTATCAATGCTCTGAAACAGGCTCCCAATCCACATAAAACAAAGTTCAACCCTGTCCACATTCAAACACAACTTGGATCTATGGATGGGAAACAAAAGGACTGACCGCTGTACTACTAATGGACAGAGGCAGCTTCTGAATGCTTTTTCCATTGCATGTGTCTTCTCAAATTATCTATGGTACAATCCCATTTATTCTTATTAGGGCAATATATAATTATGGGCGGCCACGGTGGTGCAGCGGTTAGCATTGCCGCCTCACAGCAAGAGGTTCTCCAGTTCGATCCTCGGCTGGGGTGCCTTCTGTGCGGAGTCTGCATGTCCTCCCTGTGATCACATGGGTTTCCTCTGGGTGCTCCGGTTTCCTCCCTCATCCCAAAGACATGCTGTAGGTGGATTGGACACTCTAAATTGGCCCTAGGTGTGAGTGTGTCCATGTGTGTGCCTTCTGTGGAAGGTCGGGTGCCGGGCTGGCAACTCGACACTGTAAAACTCCACTGCCAATCATGAGCGGACAGATGATCTGCTGTGGTGACCCCTAACCGGGAAAAGATGAAGAAGAAGGGCAATATATAATTATCAACCATGGAATAGGTAAGGTTAATCTCTAACCAAAGGGTTAGGTAAATTCAAGCAAAAAATTCAAATTGGCTAGGGTTAAAATAGCCCACAATGGCACAGTTAGCCTTGTTCTTACTTATAAATCTATATCTATATGTGTTACACTCATCTATCTACCTATCTTTAGGTTTCATGTACTTTTTCCATTGATTTCAATGGGTAGCATTAACTGTCTGCATTATCACAAGGTTGAAGGAAGTTCCCATAGGTTTAAATACAAAAATGTTTGTGGGGTTCTACTATGAAATGCTGACTACCTGAACATTTACATTCCAATAGGATGAAAAAAAGGCCTGAAATTCAAATGGGTGAAAAATCCCTGCACTTATTTTTACAGTTGCATCAACATGAAGAAGAAATCTCCCTTAAGAAGTGAATCATTGTTGGCATACAATTAAGAACCATACCAGAAATGTTTTCTTTTTTTTTGTTTTCTACTTGCTATAAACACTCAAGTAATTTCACCTCAATCATGTGTAGGGGAGCTATTTTGTGGATGACTTTCTACTCCAGTATTGATATGCTTTGTAATTCTTTTTAAAGTAGTATTTTTTATGTGCTCTAGTAGAGTATGTCTTCATTTTAGAGTTTTGTTATTTTTGTTAGTATCACTTCCACATTTTTTTCTTGTGGTAGGGCTGTGTATATGTATTTAGCATGTGTGCAATATGAGAAGTTTTTCTTTTGTCCACATTGAATGGAATGGTGCTTGCGATACATGATTACATTAATGTTTTTAATTATGTGTAAATTTGGGTAAGGGTATTGTTCTAGGTGGTCTGTAGCTCTTGGGATAATGTGTGTGCGCCTGTACTTTGAGTTTGCTGTGTGCAAACTTTTAGTTAACTTTTATTGAGACTTATAAATGTTAGGAAATCTGAAGATCCAGGAAAGATGTAAATAAACTTGTGAACCACAAATGGTATAAACTTTTGAAGTCTCACCAATGTTGCAAACAAATATATTTACATAGTGTACCTGATAAATGTTTTTGTTATAATCTTTATCTAGCATTTGCCATTAGGATAACTGAGTATTTATTTATATGTTGCAAAAGGTAAAAAAAATTAAGGTTTATTCATAGCAGTTGTCATAATGAGCACTATGGCCTAACGATGAATAAAGCTAACTTGTTACCTATATAGCCAGGTGAACTTTCCTTTTAAATACATCAACATTTAAATGTATCTACAAAAACTATTGTCTTCCTTTTAAATTGATTGGCATTTAAACTTATCTATGACAACTATTGTCTTCCTTTGAGAATAAATAGCATTTTAAGGATAGAACATATCCCATAAAGAAACAAAGGGAACATATATTCAGAAAACTCCCTTTACATACTGACATAAGCTGAAAAAGCCTTTAAAAACCCATCCCTACAACTTGCAAAGCAGCCTAACCAATTTCTAAACTATTCAACTGCTTGCTGATTAAAGTTCATTCACTGAATGAGTCTCACCTTCTCACCTTTTGCTAAATCAAAATTCAGCATTGTGCAGAAAGATTGTGTTTCACTCGGTGAATGTAACATCCCATGACAATGAGCACTTCACAAAACAAAATTAATGTAGGCTGTTAGTTTAGAATATTATGTTTTGTCTTTCTTTCTGTGTTATTTTGCATCTATAAAACTGCTACATTTTAGAGCTTAATTGTAATAGACAATCGCGCATTTCCAAGATAAGAAAGACTCACCTGGACCTTGCTTTTATCTCAGTACAATAGTGGTTATAATTTACTGATGTAGTCACTGTTTCTTTTGGGAAGCAATGATTACAGTGATAAATAAGAATACACCAAACATGTTGCATCATTCATTAGTTTTCTTCTTATCTTATGAAGCAGTCTCCCAGTTTAGAGCTGTGTAAAAGATTGCTACACCAGACATTTAGCAAAATGACTCTCCATATATAGTTGCACTGCACTAAACTATAAGCCAGGGAAAGATATTCTGCATTCCTCCCAATGCTATCATATATTTTGTTTGTTGTTTACTTGTTTGTTGTTTTTTGTTTGTTTGTTGGTTGGTTTGTTTGTTAAGGCAGCTTACTCCAAATTGTGAGCATATAGCTAGACTCTTGGGGATTATTTGATTTACTGTTCTCTTCTATAAATCCACAAGAGTCCTCAGCCAAGTGACCATGGGTTGTGGGAATGGAGAGAGTCATGATTCTTTCATGACAACCCTTTGTACCTACTCTCATATAACTGACTATACAGAAGAGAACTCTATTTTCAGAAGAGGAACTAGATGAACTGCTGCTACTTCTGTTGAGTTCCATCCCATTATTTTCAGTTCTTGATTTTTTTAAACAGACATATGTGACTAGTGAAGCTTATAGATCTCTAGTTTTCTTGGTCACTGGTGGGTCCTCCCTTGTGGACTGACATGATTCTAGCAATTTTCCATGCATCCAGGATGAATCCAATGGAGAGCTAAAACTGTTTAAATTCACTAGTGAGTCTATTAGGCTGTGCTTGTTGCTCACGTGATGTAGTTTGGTGCATTGTCTGGATCCACAGAGCTACTGCTTTTGGCCTTAAAGAAGTCCCTCAGTGCTTGCTGAAAATTGAGCTGGGGAAGGCATAATAATTTGTGGGGAAAGTTAGGACTGTAAAGGTTGATTTAAATGTATCTCAATATAATATGCTCATATTCTGGAGATGAATATGTGCTATTGTTATGTATTGATGGGTATTGCTGCTAAGGTTTGTGACATAGCTGAAAATGTTTAACTCTATTTTTATCAACAATAAGTTTTGTCTTGTTAATATATAGTTTAGTTTTGAACATGCCATTATATTTGCACCTAGCATGCTTTTAGTTGAGCATAGTAGCTGTCTGTGAATACAACATTGTGTGAGATGGGGTAATTGCAGTGATGGAAGTGATTAAATTCCATCAGGTATCATTTAGCTGTAATAGATTTCTCTTAGAATAGTCTCTAAAGATAACAGAGTTTAGTGGCAAATTAGGTTTTAGCTTCATGGTGAATATTACTTAACAGTGGTTGGATTCAGAGCCAGATCCAGCAGCAGATGAAATAGGCAGTCACCTAGGGACCCATGAAGGCTACGGCCCCTAAAATGGGAAAAATTGATTAAAAAAAAAAAAAAAATATATATATATATATATATATATATATATATATATATATATATATATATATATATATATATATATATATATATATACACATATCTATATATATATATATATATATATATATATATATATATATATATATATATAAAAATGTTAAGCTTTATTATTTTATGGCAATCTCTCCTGACTGAAGGCAACTCTGTTAAAAAGTGCTCCCTGTGTAATACTCATTCATAATGAATAAGCTTTTAACTTTACCATTGTGCGAAGCTGCAGAACAACTGCTACCTTTTAAATTCCAATAACCTGTAATGTCTGATGGGATAATAATATTGTCATGGCCACATAATTATGTTTTCTTTCTCCCTTGCTGCCTTATAATAGTTAAACACTTAATTTCTGTCCTATGAGTAGGTCAACTACAAACAACTGATTACCTGTACTGACGAACTTCAGTGAACTGAAAACATAATTATTAAAAGTAATTGCTGGTTTTGATGTCATTTGGAGTATGATTTAATTATTTTTTTACAACACTAGCATAATTGCACTATGAGTATGGGGTACCTAGTAGCTTCTTTTTTGTAGTGTGAATTAGGATTAACTTTTTTGTTGTTATGGAAACAGGCCACCCGGAGTAAGCAAAAATTTTCCAAGGTTTCTAAATATTTTTCCAAAGATCTCAGCATGTATCTGTAATATTACAGTTACCTGAGATGAAACTAGAAAGAGTGTGATCTGGTGGCTGGTACTATTCAACATGTGTCTGACAATTGTTGAAGTAAGTTACTGCCAAGGAAGAAGCTAATGATTTGTTTAAGATGCATTTTATAAAGATAATAATTATATGGTGTTTACTGTACTTTCGTACATGAATGCAAACATTAGGAGGGAGCAAATGTTGTGACATTAGGGCAGGTATATCGTACTTAGGACAGGTATGTGTTTGTCGAGTAGCTTTAATTTGATACTGCACTGCACATACTCTACCTAACGTGAAAGATGCTTTTCTGAGTATCAGTTTTATGAACAGAAATTAAATGTAATTGTTAACCTAAAGAAGCATATGTCTTAAATGTATTTTATGCCTGTAAGAAAACATTTTTTATTCCTATCTTACAGCCCCCCCCAAAAAAAAAATACAAGTAGAGCACTGAAAATGAACTGCATTCTTAATTTAATCAGCCATCCCATTTTCCTAGTTGCTTGTTATGAATCTTCCTCAGTATGTCACACTAAAATTGTTCCCATGTTTATTTCCGATTATTATAAAAGTATACCTGCTGCCTGCCTGTTTTGTCTAACACAATACAAACTACTTGACATTAGTCATTCACATGAGCTTGAGTGTTATGTTTTATAGCAGAAGGATAACTGTGATAGTGGCTGCATTTTTAAACAGCGGAGAATGCAAGTTAGAGCTTCGGTATGTAAGAATATCTTGGTTTGTGTAAAAGTTATTTATACTTTTAAGGACACTTTTGCAACATTCAAATATGTGATCATTTCTGCATATCTGTCAAAAAACACATGATTACCAGAACACAGCAATGGACAAAGATGAATGGATTACCATTGTTTGTCAAGATCCAGCTCTGGTTGAAACTTCACTGATGTAAATAGTCATCCATTTCCTTCTTGAAGTTATGGATTGACAGCTTGAATTTAACTGAGGGTAGGAATTTATTCCACAGGTGTGTAAATCATTGACATATGAAGCTGTCACATTTCATGGTATGGTAAATGTTAATTTTACTGCGACTGAGTGTCCACTTGAGTGCAGGTCATCAGATTTATTCTGAACAAAATGTTTCAGTTAGTAAAAGTCCTTTACTTTTCTGTATTTAAATTATAGATTTCCTATGTAATAGGAACAAATGAAAAGAGCATTGCTCTAGCATTTGGCTAGAACATAAGCCTCAAACCCCATCAGTTTTCTTTGTGGCACATTGTTTACCTTCTCTACTTGCATTGCAGACATCACATCCATTTCATTTTATTTGTGATTTATGGTTTTATACAGAGAGGACTGCAGATCATAGTGATGTGCTTTTTTGGGACAGTGACGTTTCTAAGAGGTTGAGTACTGAACTGGTCAGTTTGTCATTTGTGTGAATGGTCATTACAGAGTGAGTGAAGGTCTGCAAGAGAGTTAATGCTATACAAATGAATATCCTTCAGGACAAAAATGTGCTAAGACTAATCCCATGTTTCTAGCAATTTTCTACTTTAATAAGAGCAATATTCAAAGTCTGTCTCCAATTTTGAGCCTTTGGCATGCCATTATTTTAGATGTTGTCTGGATTTCTTGCACTAAGAAGTTGAGGGTTATGAAAGCATACCTCTTCTCAGCTGTTAGTGATTTTGACCTAGAGTTTATGTCTGTCATAATCCATCATTAGACTGATGGCTCTTGGAGAAAAGGTGGTAAATTACTCTTAATAAATAATGACAATAATTTGATTTATAGGCTTCTTTTACTATAGAAAAGTATGTGTTAATTCACACTCTCTTATTCTGTCTATGCTTCAAGCTAATAATACTAATGTTTTAATCCTGTCCATGATTGTCACTAATTGTCTTCAATTATTTCTGTATTTGTCTGTGATTCTTTTGAGATTTGTCCCTAATTGGTTGAAAGCTATGATGTAGAGTAAAAGCAGATTTTTTTATCAATATTTGTGTGCTAGCATGACATGATTACTTCTTTACCATTACCAGACATTTGAGAGTTGGGGGAAATGACATCCTATTTTTGTCTTGTGCAGTTGTGTTAAGAAGTTGAGAAAGGTGTCATATACCTCTCTTAGCTGGTAAGGTTTAGACAGAATGTCCAGATTTTTCCTCCATATTTTAGGTCTATGTTCAGCATATCTGGCAAATCATTGAGGATATAACACTGATAAACAATAAGGCTGTACAGATATTCTGTATCTTTCAGAAAATGCAAGCTAACAACACAATTCCTGTTATAGGAGAGCAGTTTTTCATTATTTTTGGGGCTTTGCCTCTTCCCCATTATTTTAGATTTTGTCCAGACTTCTTGAGATAAGAGGTTGAGAGGTATGCAGTAGTCAATTAATATACAGAAGGACAATAACAGTTATTTTTTGTACTTCTTCCAAATTCTGCCACAGTATACCAGTCAGGATAAAGGCTGTGCCTCTTAATCCCTCCTAAAGTGTGTTTATTTCTTATATTTATTTTTTGAAAAAAGGTTGTAAATTTATTTATATTTAGATAATGACAATAATTAGTTATAGACTTCATAAAATGTATATCAATTAACTTTTCTTGTGTCTCAAGTTAATAGTTTTAATATTTTAGTGTCCCTGATTGATCATAATTATTTCTGGTGACTGGCTGATGACTTTTGGGGAATAGGTGGTGAATAATATTAAATAATGACATGACACTATTACAGTTATAGAGTTCTTTTACTTCAGCAAATATATATTGATTCATTTTTATTATTCTGCCAGTGTCTCAAGTTAATAATGGTAATATTTTAAGGGTCACTGATTGTCTGGACTGCTCCATAATTATTTCTAGATTTGTCCTTAATGTGTTGAGAGCTATGTATGGTGAATGCTTCTGATTATAGAAAGCAAAGCTGAACGTTAATACACATAAACACAGACACGCACACACACACACACACACACACACACACACACACACACACACGTAAAAACAGGCACATACTATATACAGACACACATATACATTCCTGGGTATGCCTGCTGGCAGTGCCAGTGGGGAAAGGTCCTTCTTCTGTTTAAAAAGGATAAAAAGTGAAAGAAGAATATCCATGGGCCATGAATGGTTATCTGCTTAATATTTGTTAGCAGTGGAATCAACTTTGGTCAAAAAGTTGGAGTTTGATGATCATTTGGATGCTTTCTCAAAGAGAAAATAACATAAAGTTAAAAAAGCTTGTGTGGGGTTTTGTAATGGAGAGACCGAATACAACAAGCAAGAATTGTCAATAATGAAGGGTATGACGTGGTAGTGGGAGGGGGGGTAACCTCTGTTCAGATTTGACAATCTACAATTATAGATCATAGTATGGTTATATTGGTGAGGACTAGTTTCAATATTATTGCTATTATAATTGGGACATTTATCTAATATTCGTTAACCGTGAATGTCCGATTTGGAACAAAGCCAGTTTTCAGCAAAGGCCCATTATAATGAGGGAGGAAAACAGAGCACCCGGAGGAAACCCACATAAATGCATCATGGACATACAGACTCCACTCAGAAGGTACCCCAGCCGAGAACTGAACCAGAGAACCCCTTGCCCTAAGGTGACAATGCTAACATAGCACCACTGCACCATCCTGATGTGAAGTAGTTGTTCTAAGGAGAAGCCAATGTTGACATCTAGGAAGCACTGTGCATGCATATTTGTAGTTGTGTAGGTTTCTGTGTTAATGGAATAAATACTGAAATCCACTAGAAGAATAGTATATTGTAAAAGCATTACATTTTCTTAGCATGCACTTAAGGTAGTCACAAAATTAAATGGATATTTTTATAATTCATAAAACTTTATCACTCCAGTTTAAATCACCTCCCTCTTTGTCCCTTGTCCTCATCCTTTTTTCTTCTCAATGTCTTAAGATAAATCAGTGCAGTAATATGTTCTAGATAAAATTCCTTGTTATATATAAATAAATAAAGTTATAGATGTAAAATGTTGTAAACATCGTTTTCATGTATCCCAGGAAATGGATCCATCTGCACTGACATTAATGAATGTGAAAATTCAACTTGTGGTGCAAATGCTACCTGCTACAACACAATAGGAAGTTTCTTCTGCAGGTGTAAACCAGGTTTCACAGGTAAAGATTCAGTCATACCACTAAAATCACTCATTTTCTTGTATTCGGATAATATGTTTATGCTATAATATTAAAAGAACTATAACGTTAAACATTGTATTCAATTTCACAGGAAACGGAACAGTCTGCAGTGACATTAATGAATGCGAAAATTCACCATGTGGTGCAAATGGTACCTGCAACAACACAATAGGAAGTTATTCCTGTTTATGTGCAGCAGGTTTCACAGGTAATCATTATAACATTTACATTAATATAACCAAATCATCCGAGTATGGTGCAGCTAATGATTTTATTATTTACATTTTACCAGGAATACTGTTAATGAGTTACCTAAAACACTAGTAATGACTTACCTAAAACACCAGTAATGAGTTATTTGAAACAATGATGCTGAATTATGTAGCACAGAGTGTAGGGCAGGCTTAGTGCATAGTTTGAGAGGCAAAGCTTCTCAAATTGTACATCACTTGTGCTGTGTCTTCCAAAACACTAGATAATCTGTTCAGGAACACTTGCTTTTTATGTCATAGGAATAGTGTCCACTTGGTTACATTGCAAAGTAACTATTACTTATTTTTCTAACCAATAAAGTAAAGTATGAGGCATTTTCAGTATAACATCTGGACATGCTACTGCATCTAACACAAAGTGTTTTAATGACTTCTAATTATTCTTTCTCACTAGGAATGTATCTATTACATAACCTATTATACTTCTCATATACCATCTATGTGCTTTCCAAGCATTTGATTATCCTGGCTTAAGGCTTCCGATGTTACATTTTACTACTCAAAGGGTTAAAACAAATAACTTCCCCTTCATTGTGGCACTTGATATTATACACAAAAGTTAAACTGCTGCAAAACATTTGTTGAGCTACAGTCTGCTACAACTCACTAAATGTACTTCTACTACTGAGCTTATGATAAACGCAGGTTCTCAAATCTGCATTTTTAAATAACAACAGAAGCAGTAATTAACTCAGTGCTGGTCATTCTAAAAGGTGAGACCAGCTCTAACAAAGGAGAGTAGGGTACATTCTCTTCAGGAGATAATGGGGGGAATGTAATAAACTCTGCATGGACTTATTTGCCATGTAGGCATAGCGGCACGGTGCTTACACTGAAGTAAGCAGATGTGCAATCCAGTAAATGGAGCTGAGGGGTGTACACAAGTGTGTGAACAGGGAAGTGTCCATGGCATGCAAATCACATTATAAGCAGGTGAAATCCATGCAAATGAGGCAGGCAGAGAAATCCAGTAAGAAGATCGACAGTTGTGCAGACCCCATGTTGGTGTCAGTAATGTACACAGAAAAAGTCTGTGTACAGGATGTAAAAATGACACCAGGGGCTGTAAATGTGTAGATATTGGCAGAAATAGTGTAGAGGACACACATATGTGCAAACGTGACCATTGTGTATCAGAAACATATGGAAAATAATGTTAAATAATTTTATTTTTTTAATATCCTAGGTATGTTTGCACAGTGTGCTGCAGTGCGCCAACATGCCATTATGGAGTATGTACAATGTAGAACTGCTGTGGTTGCTAAAGAGGCAGGACCTGTAACAGTGTAGTTTCCAGGTACTGTGCATAGATCTGTATACAAATGAGCTGGGGTTACTGAATAGCACAAATGGGTATCTGTGTCCGCAGATCCCATCCGTGTAGGCAAAGAACCATGTTGTTGTCCACAGAAGAGGTAACTAACATAAAAAGAGGGGTGTGCCTGCAATCTTTTAAACTCATTGGAGCTCAGTGGTGCCTGTTTGTGCAGCACACCACTCTCCTCAGCAGGAGGGTGTGTCTGGTGAATGCTAAGCTTTGTTTACCTTAGGGGTGCACGTTTCAGCGGGTTTGAGTGTGTTTGCATGGCACGCAGCCATGCTGAGTGTAACCTTCCATGGGGGCATGTCTTCTCACTGCTAAGCCTTGTTTCTCTGTGCAGTTTGGGTTTGTGCAGTGCTCCACAGTGCTCAACAAGGAAGGTTGTACAAGAAAAAAATTGGCTGAGAAAGCCAATGATATATTAATTACTGATGAGCCCTGTTTCACTTAAACTAGGACCATTAAACCCTTTAATGATGTACTTGGCAGGTGGGCTGCATCATAGGTAGCCAATCACACAGGCTACAGCTACAGCAGAGCACTATAAAGTATGCATACACCCTGCAATCTGATTTTACTCCATACTCTGCACCATTGGAGTACAGACTTGGGAATTTTAACTGACAGAATGCTAGGGGCTGCTGCAGGTCTGCTACATATGTATGTGCCAGATACTGAGGTCAATGCAGCTGCTGCTGATACTGACCATAGGCCTAAACTGAGAAGGAGAAGAGTGTTCAGCCCCAGGGTAACCCACCAGGATCTACGTGAGCAGGAGAATGTAGAGTGATACAGGGTGGACAGGGATATACTACAAGAACTCACTGAGCTCTGCTAACTTCAACTCAGACCTAGATCCAACAGGAGGGAACCCATTCCAGTGGAAACAAAGGTATGTGTAGCCCTTAGGATACTAGCTACAGGTACTTTCCAAAGACCAACTGTGGGAAAGCTGGGGGTCTCAGAGGTTTCTGCTTCCAGAGTACTTCACCAGTTCCTGGATGCCATGCTACCTCATGCCAGTGAGCACATTTATTTCCCTATACCCCTGAGCAGGGGACCAGCAGTATTCGACTCTTCTACCATGTAGCAAACTACTGTGAGGTACTGATTGCCATAGATTGCACTCATGTACACATCAAGGAACCACCCAGTGAAGAGGGCAGAATCTATGTCAACCACAAGGGCAACCACTCCATCAACTGCCAAGTCCTGTGCAATGTCCAGGGCATTATCATGAATGTGTGTGCTGGCAGCCCTGGCAGTTATCATGACTCACTTATCTGACACACACATCACAGCTGTACCAGATGTTTGCTAGGGGGGACATCCCACACAGCCATTCACTTGGAGATGCTGGCTATGTACTGGAACAGTGGATAATGACACTCATCAAAAATGTACACATACCCACCAAAGAATGCCATAATGAGGCAAATACACAAACCAAGAACATCATAGAGTGTGTGTTTGGGCTGTTGATATCAAATTTCCGGTGCCTCAATATACCTGGTGGAGCCTTGCAGTACTCTCCATCCACATGTGCACAGATGTTCACAGTATGTGCCATGCTACACAATATGATCCTGCAGAAACTGCTGCAGCAGAGTCAGCAAAGGGAAGGGATACACAGCCCCCCACCAGTGCCTAGGTCACCACATCCGTACCCACAGGGGGACTTAGAGGAGGAACCCCCTGAGGCCGTCCCTGTAGGCAGACATAAGCATGCCCAATATGCCCTGGCCTTGGCCAAGAGACAATGCATAGCACATGCACTGAAAACCTAGGGCCATAGGGACTGACACCTTACTCCAACTCGCATGCATATTAGAAAAATGATGTCAGCCAGCCCAAACAACTTCTACCTCACCATGTATAGGCTGTGGACTGCATACATCAGACAGAGTCATCTCCAAAGTATAGGTCTATCAACTGCTGCATTCGCAAGGTATGTCACTCTCCTATACACCACTTGTAAGGGGTACTACAATATGGTAGCATATGTCTGGACCTGCTGCATGCATGCAAGGGAATATAGTGGGCTATATAGAGTGTGCTACTGGGCTGCTTGCAGAGATCTATACTTGGCTATTTGGCTACTTGTACAGATCTAATAGTCAGTTGGGACAACAGGTACTCTGTTCACTAGTATGTGCCCCATAATATCCACTAGAACACATGGCTGGAAACTCCACAACATTATTCCAGGGAGATGCCAAACAGTGGGGTCACAGAACAATCACATGACTGTCTATCCCAGCAGAGCTTAGGCTGATGTCCCCAACCCCAAACACATCAGTGTTCCCATACAACTGTTGTAACAGTAAGTCTGTAATGATATACCAGCAGACCAGACAATTCCTCTATCTTGTTCATAGTATGAAGAGTGAAACCTTTCTGTCTGGCAGCTGTTGTGGCTCACTTTGCCAGGTACAGTATCATGCGTGATGCTGCTAATGGTTCGAATCTGGCAGCATCCAACATATTTTGCAAGTGTGGTACTCATATGGTGGTAGTCCTACATGCTGTCATAACCCCTCAATCTGTTACTGCAAAAAAGCTGGACAAAGCCAGAGTGAATGGAGGGCACAAAAGGCCATACCTACAGACAGACATTATACATGCTCTGATTAACTTAGCAGGTGGCTAGTACAACAGCAGGCTGCAGCAGGTCAGATTAGCTGCAGAATGTAAAGACCATCACTTAAATGTCTCAGTAGGTACAACAAGTCAGTGACCACTGTTTACAGCATATTACCAGGAAACCACAAATGTATGAAGAACACAGCAGATATATGGGGCAAAATGCTGGACATTCTGCAAAAACATGTACAGGTAGAGGTATGCAGACTGTCAACCTGTGTGTGGTGTTTCACTATGTACCCCAGTCACATCTCTCAACCTCTTAAGAGCAAGACATCTGATCAAATAAAGTGAATAAAAGTGGGACCAAGGCCCACAAATTGGGACAGGTTTTAAATATGTGCTCCTACAAACATTGAATGTTGATAGAATAACAAGTCATGCATTAGCATGACTGTCTTGATGTGCATGGAGTCTAAAACTCAAATGCCTGTCATTATTTGTTTACTACAATATTCACTGATTTGCCACTAATTTGCCAGAAAACCACGTTATGTGAAATGGGCCAAAATATGAGGCAAACGTCTTGACAGTCTGTAAAACTCTGTACAATTCTGAAGTTCGAGTCACAGATTAAGGTCAGCAAACAGCCGGGCAATGCCTTGGACAATATCAGGGAACTGCAGTACTATGGTAACAGGTGCAGAAGCCAATGGCCTGCAACACACAATAATGCTAGACTGGAGTATAGGTAGGTCTGGCGTGAAGTCATCTTGTAAGCACTGACAATCAGACTGGGCATGCTTCCACACTTAGCTAACTTGAGCCTAAGTCTGTTGCCTATGCCACCCAAAGACCTGCTATGTGGAAATAGGGGGTGCTGTTTAGATGGGCATGGAGAGGTGCCATATGTGTCTGTTGGTGACATGCATCTGACAGTGGTGTTGGATCGTGTGCTTGTACACATTCAAGTCCAGTGCTAGCCCTACATGTGTGTATGGTGGACAGCTATGGATTGTACATGGTAGAGTGGACAGATCACCATCTCCGGCTATGAACACAGAAATTGGCTTCATCAGGAATAGCACGGGCAGCACCATGCCCGAGTTCAGATGCGGTGCTAGTACCTGACAGCGACTGCTGCCTGTGGGCCTTTGTCCTTCACGGGACCACCCAAGACCACATGCCCATGGCCTGCCATGTTGTAGTGTGGACAGCACACTTCCGCCTGTAGCGCTGGAGGTACTGCCACTACGGGAGCATGTTCATGGCCACATGTACCCTCAGCAGATGGCCTACATCCATGTGTCTGACACCATTCCAACACAGATAACATGTGCTCAAAGACAGCCCACCATCTGTCAACTACATCACTGAAATGTTTCAGGGCATCACCAGTGTGGTGGAGGCAGATATAGATGTCAGAATGTGCTGCATCCATAACCCTATGCATCCATCTGGTGTTGCATTCAGATCATGCTTTTGTCTCCATGACAGCCTGAAACATGGGGCGAGTGACCCACAATGTGACACCTGCTACAGGAGGTGGAAGGGCAGCAGTCCTTCTTCGAGCACCCCTGTTAATCTGCCTGTGTGGGACTTAGCCAAATTTTTGTCTGTGGCCAGTATCTACACTCACTGGCACCATAGTTCTCACACTGTCCTTTACTATGTCACCATCCTCTCACTGTCCAATATCTGTGACCTCTGGTGACTGTGTATGTGTGGGCATATTGACTGTATGCAGGGACAATGGGGGCAGAAGAGGGACTGTCAACCTCTGGGGCAGATTCAGTGACTGACAACCACAACTGTGCCTCATTATGGCCACCATCATCATCAGAGTCCCATGGGACACTGGCATCAGGTTGTGAGGGGGACAGACTCCAACCCCCCTGTTCACCTGTGAGAAGCAAGACAAAAGCAGTACATTGCCACCTGCACTTTTATGTATGCTAATCCACACAGACTTATACAGATGAAGATTCACAACTGCATTACATGTCCCACATCTTCTCATCTGTGATCCCATGCACAACACACAAACTCACAACAACATACACAGACAACCCCGGCCCCATGTAACATGCACGTTACCTACATCCGGGTAAAGTTGCCAGTTCAATACACCTGTGAGGTATGCAGTATGACAGTGTATGTGATAGAACTACACATAAAACTCAGTACACCTGTCTTGAGAATTATATGCCAGTTATAGTATTACTGCCTTAGGTATGTACCATCTCCCTATTGTGTTTGAACGGGAATCTTGGAGTAATTGCCTCATTTATAGCAGGCTGTTTAGTTGCTCATAACTATAAGTGCAAACATGTTAATGTTTGTACAAATACATACATGTCATTCCTTAGGCTATGCAATGTAGTTTATCTGTTCCAAAAAGGAACATGTACCTATTCTACTCTGGCTAAGCATAACAGTTGTGCTAAGGCTAAATGGCAGCCATTAACTTTCATAGGGTATATATGATCTGTAAAACAACATTATCACACTTACCAGGTACAGGACCATGGACTCCTGCCACACCTGACGGACCAATGAAAAGGTGAGGGAGAGGTACAGCAACACCAAATGTTGTAGTCTTACAAGGTAATATATGCATATATCCACATATACAGTAGCTAATGTGATATTGGTTATATTGCTGATATTCTGAGTATGTGTATACAAATGTGGGTAAAAGCCAACTCCTCCCCCCCATGCAGATAGCCATGACACCCATGTACTGGTCTGTAGAGCCTGCCATAATTACTGCTAATTTATTATACAGCTGAACACAGTAAGCTTACCTGGATGTTCCTCTGATGTGAATGCTATGGCACCCACCTGCAGGATGTATGGCTTGATGGCTGCCTGAGAGCTGTTGGTTGATCCTAGGTTCACCAGAAATTAGTCTGTGTCTGAGAGTGGTTGATCTGTTGAAGGCCCTCTACCAGTAGCCACACAATCCCTGGCAACAGCAGCTGACCTTTGATGGGTGGCAATGACCATATATGTGGCCAAGTGTCAGACCTGTTTGTAGGTCCTGTCCTGTTGGCCAGTCTGAATAACACCCCTCACAAAGTCAGCCCACAATGTTGCTGACTGTTCATGATTGTGGTGACCCCTTGACAGCAGGATGTGAGTCTGAGGGCATCCAGTACAGTATCATACTTTGCAGATGGAAATAGTGGATGTCTCTGTCTGTACATTGTTCCTGCAAAACAACAAGAGGGGATCACATTACAGGACCAGACAAGTAGATATCCACTATGTACAGACCCTACACATCCATAATGGCCCACACTATCCACTGTACCATCACGCGTTATACCCCACAGTTTGGCAACACTCTACATGTGTAGCTATAACCAAGATAGTAGCAATACTTGGTAATGTCCCTGTGTGCAGTGACAGATTATGCTGTATGTCTCTACACCCATCATTGCAGTGTACTGTGTTGTGTCCACTATGGGCAAATCCCCACTAATATGTGATATGGCCACTGTCGGACAAAAAGCAGAGTGCTATTACAACTATATGGGGACGGTCCAGCAACACCAGTGTGCCACAATGACAGACAGCAGTGCAAACCTTCTGTAGTATATGTTCTCTGTAGGCATCATACCTCTTGTTTGCCTAACAGATGTGGTCCTTTTTGCACAAAGTTGTTGGTGTCTGACAAATGGTTGCCTAATCATTGATGGTTGCTGTCAAAGAATTAAAACAGAATCTGTCACCCATCAGACCCCTCAGAAAACCCTTGTGCCTCAGTAATATCTGTTAGTCTATTCACATTATTACTTTGTATGGTCAGTATGTATACTCTGTCATTGAGTTTGGGCCTTTGTCCCCCCATTAATTATGGCTTTGTCCTGATTTCTTACTGTAGGAAGTTGACAGGTATGTTAGGCATAGCTCTCAGCCAGACAGGGACTTAGCCAGAATACATCAGGGACATTCAGGGACACTTTTACAATGTTAGTACTATTTATGTGTTACACTGACAGACTGAGAGGAGGTGCATTACAGTACATCATGTGAAGTTATAGGAGTGTACACCCTTACATAGTGTCACTATGTCTTACGTGTAATCCACTATCTTTACTACAATAGCTGACCATTGTAGGAGGGATTAACAGGGACAGATCAGAGATGTGATTCAAAGCAGGAACAGTTGAGAGGCATGCCTGTAAGTGTTTGACAGCAGAGTATCACTGACATGTCAGTATCATAGATCTAATACAAGCCTGCTGTTGTAATTCCTATTCTCCATACCTCCATCCTCCCATTTGCATCCTCATCTATATGGGGAAATCTACTACATACCAGCTAGACTGATATATTCCTTTTTTGAAGCATTCTTCTGCAAATGCTTTGCACATACACCATCTGTATAAGTAAAACCACATACAGAGCTGTTCCTCATAAGCAGTTGCTTGCCTTTTGTAGGTTCATAGGTTGGTACTAGGCTATCGGCCCTAGGGCCTTTACAAGCCTAGCCATAACAATTCCCTGGCTATTTCTTCCCACAGTATTTACTTCCCTGGACCCCTATCTAGCAGGGTGACTGATGTGATCCCGGGTGAATTTCCTATCTCCCATCCAGTCATCAAGGTTCCTTTTGAAGAGGGCCAAAGAGGCACTCTGATTGACATGTATGGGCAGTCTATTCCAGAGTCTGGGGAGTCTCTGGGTCAGGAACCTATTCCTCCAGCATGTTTTGTTCATTGTGATGACAAGGTTTAGGTCCCTGGAGCATGTCTCTGAGGGATTGCGATTTCTTTAAGTGTAACATGTCCAACAACTCTGGGTTTGACATGGCCTTGTATATTAAGCAGAGATCACCTCTTAGTAGACGATATGCAACAGAGTATAGGTGGAGATTTCTAGACGGTCAGCATAGGGCATCTGCTTTAGGCCTTTGATTCTTTTAGTGGGATATTTCTGTGGCCTTTCCAGTTGTTGCAGATGTCTTGAGAGGTACATATCAAATGGGGTGTTGTATTCTATAATGGGTCTAATGAGGGATGAGTACAGAGGGAGAATGACCTCCTTTTTTCTGGATGAAAAGCCATTAGTGATGAGGTGTGCCACATAGAAGGATTTCCTGACTGTTGTGGCAATGTGGTTATCGAAGGTGAGACCACTGTCTACGTGTGTCCCTAAGTCTCTTATCACACTTTCAGTGTTTAGTGTACTGCCACCTGTATGGTAATTCATGGATACATGTTTTTTCCCAAAGGGGATAACTATACATTTCTTGGCATTGAACATGAGCCCATAGCTCTGGCACCAAGCATCTGTTTCTGTAAGGCCCTTTTGTAGAATATCCACATCACTTGGGGATTCAATAATGGCTCCCAGTTTGCAGTCATCTGTGAACTTTGTTAACCAGAGTTCCTTAGTGTTGGCCTGTACTTCAGAGAAGTAGATGCCAAACAAGAGCGGTCCCAGGACTGAACCCTGAGGTACTCCACTTGTCACTTGTTTGGAGCTGGATTTGGAGTCGGCTACTTTTACAGTGGGGGTTTTGTCAGTAAGCAAGTTGGCAATCCATCGAGTGACATAAGGATTAATGCCAAGCTTAGTAAGTTTATCTATGATTCCAGAGTGGGGGATGGTGTCGAAGGCCTTGGTGAGGTCCAGATAGGCTGTGTGGACTACCTTACCTTTGTTCACAGCTTTGGAGACTGATTTGAAGAAGTCAATCAGTTTTAGGAGACAAGACCGGCCTTTCACAAGCCCAAACTGCATGGGGTCCAGAGTTTGAAGGTTGCCAATGTCATTGTTTATAAGTTCTATGATAATACGTTCCATGGCCTTGCAGATCAGGCTCGTCAGACTGGTGGAGTGGTAGTTCCCGGAATCCAAGGTGGATCCCCCCTTGTGGAGTGGGATAACTGTAGCTGTGCTCCACTCAGTGGGCATGAAGCCTGAGATGAGGCTATCATTAAACATGAAACTTAGGTGAGGTGCCAGGTCATTTTGTAGTTCATGTAGTAATGTAGTACATAGCCTGGGATGTCATCTGGTCCCATGGATGCTGTATTCTTAGCTTTGGAGAGTGCGTTTTTT
Organism: Protopterus annectens; assembly: GCF_019279795.1. NCBI lineage: Eukaryota > Metazoa > Chordata > Ceratodontiformes > Protopteridae > Protopterus > Protopterus annectens. The sequence goes on from NC_056734.1 coordinate 307,087,144, forward strand.
TACCTGTGTGGCCGTTACTACCGGAATTTGGCAATCTTTCAGTATTGACATGGGTGATTTAGGGGAATGGGGGGGGTGTGAAGTTTGCACTGAATTGATCTACCAGGATATTGGCAATATCCTTGGGATCAGTATATTTAATGCCATTCTGTTGTAGCTCAGAGCAGATCTGGCAATCCATTTAGATGCTTGACATTGCTATAGAATGCCTTGTGGTTGTCTTTGGAATCTTTGGCAATTTTATTTTCGTAACTAGATTTGGAGGATGTTATGAGGGATCTCAACTTCTTACTGAAGCTGGTAAGGGAGTGTTTTGCATCCTGGGATTTTCCTTTTTTCTGCAACAGTTTCTTCCTTTTGTTGTAAGGTTTGTTTATGGCAGGGGACCACCAGATTGAATTCCTTTTTTTGGATGAGAGCATCTTGGTTCTATTGGGGATGGCATGATTCATGCACGAGTGGATGTGCTCGTACAGTGCCTTAGTGTAGGATTCAGCAGTCAAACTTTCAGTTCCCATCTGCATGGGTGTCATGATTGTCACTTCTGACTTGAGTAGCATGAAGTTGGCTTTGGAGAAGTTTTTTTATGGAGGTTTCCTTACTGGGGGGGGGGTGGGATGTGGATGTCAAGGGTGATTATCTTATGATCAGACCTGACCAAAGAGGGAGTTACCATAGGTGTGGAGGATCGATTTCTCATGTTGGTAATGACCAGGTCTAGGATATTGGAGCCACTGGTGGGACTAAGGATTAGTTGATCCAGAGCGTTGGAATTTATGAATTCCCAGAACCATTGGGCAAAGGTTTTGGTAGGTTCATAGGTTCATAAGTAGGTACTAGGCTATCTGCCCGAAGGCATTTATAAGCCTAGCCAGAATGTGTTGGCTTTTGCTGCCCCTTAGATTAGTTCCCTGTGCCTCTGTCCAGCAGAGCCATTGAAGTGATCCCTGGGGTAAACTTTCTGTTTCCCATCCACTTGTCAAGGTTTCTCTTGAAGAAGGTTAGCAAGGAGCTCTGCCTATGTAGATTGGAATCTTGTTCCAGAGCATGGGAAGTTTCTGGGACAGGAATCTATCCCTTCAGCATGTCCTATTTATTGTTGTGGTAAGGTTTAGATCCCTGGAGCGTGTGGCTCGAGGGGATATGGTTTTCTTTAGGTGGAGCATGTCCATCAATTCTGGGTTGGACATGGCCTTGTATGTCAGGCAGAGATCAGCTCTGAGTAGGCGGTATGCAACCGAGTACAGCTGGAGTTTCTTCAGTCGAGCTGCATAGGGCATCTGCTTGTGGTACATGAGTAGTTTTCCCAGTTAATGGCAGGGTAGTTGAAATCACCCAGTATTAGGGTGCTTGGTTGTATCTTAATATTTTTCGGTATGTTTAGAAAGGTGTAGTGAGAATATTGGGGCATGGTGGGGGGATCTGCAGCAAGCTACAATTTGGATTGCAGTCTTACGTAGTGTTAGTTGCACCTTGTGAATTTCAGATGAATTGTGCTGGGCAACTAGCCTGGTGTTGTGAATATCCTTGGTGAATATGGACACTCCTCCACGTTTAGTGTTTCAGTCCTGGTTTTGTGGCCGAAAAGTGTGTTAATAGTTGTAGCCTGGTATTGCAGGGGTGCTCTCTGGAGCCTTGAACCAGGTCTCAGTTACTGCACAGATATCAATGTTCTCCATTTTTAGGAGTGCCTGGAGAGAGTGCATTTTGAGGTTTAGACTTCTAGCATTGAGTAGCATTACCTTCAGAATTTGAATGCTTGTACCTGTTTTGGTGGTGGTTTTGTCTTTTGAACTTTGCCTAAAAAAGGCACTATAGGGGTGGCAAGAGCATTAGCCAGTAACCTGAATCCCAGGGGTGACAGGTGCAGACCATCTCTGGCAAAGCATCGTGGTCTGTCGATCATGTAGTCCCAGCAGACAGATACTGGATTCCCTTTGAATGACACCAAATGCTTAGCCAATTTTTGAAATCAATCATTTTGTCCTTATACTGTGGTATCATTCTGGGCAAAGGGAGGATGCTACTCAAGACTAGGGTCATACCTGCCTGGGCCACATGATCCGAGAGCTCTTCCATGTCTTTTTTCGTGTAGTCCAGGTAATGCTCATAAACAGGTAATTGCCTCTGCACCAGTCTGTGGCTCAGAATTGCTAACTGCATCCAAAACAGCTGAAATGCACTATCATTAGCCAATAACATGGCACCACAGTGCAATATATAAGGCCTTCATGTAGGCCTTGGCCCCTTTCGTAGTTTTTGAGATGGACATTACTGAGGTGTGGAGACTACAGCATCCCAGAGGGTAAGTACAAATACTGTCCACTGCAGAGATGTATGAAGTATGTCCACAGCTTTGCTTCATATGTTTGGTCAGTATCCCATGACAGAGTGGACATCTGGCAGTTCACTGGGAAACATTGTGGGTTGTGGTCAGTAAGGGGAGAGAGACATGTGAGTATCACACTTCATACCCATCAGAATATGCATGCTAATGCAATAGCTGCTATTCTATCAACTTCCTATCTTTGTAAGGGCAAACTGTGAGACATGTGCCTATCTCTGGTCCTTTGCCCCCCCCCCTCCCTTTATGTATGGTTGTGTTCGGATCCCTTACATTAACATACAGCCATATATGGTCCAGGCTGCAGTGTGGGAGTGTGAACAATTTGGAATCCAACAAGCTGTATGTGTAACTGTGGCAGCTGTGGCAGCTCTGCCATAACAGCAGAGCCAAAGTAGGGGTACCCTTTATAGTCCAATTGAGGCATGTGCTTAAGGTACATCTGTTATGCAACAGTGCCAGTACCAGAGTAGTAGGTGACATATTGTTAGGCTATATGAACCCAATAGCAATGACTGCAGAGGGCATCTGCATGAAATGTATTAATTGACTGCAGCAACCTTTAACAAACATTCCAGGCATGCAGCCTTACCAAAGTTTACACATTTTATTTATTTTATTTTATTACTATTATACTTATTTTCTTTATTTTATGCTGTATTTTCACATTCCTGGTAATGATTGCAACAGTCTGTGACATCTAAACACACAATAATTTACTCATAATATGAAATACCTGACCCATTTACCTGTAGTTCCTGTGGAGGGAATATCTGTAAACATTGCATGACTGATACTGTAATATTAAATCTACATAGCACTGGATTTGAACCTTGGTCTGTGTGTGGCAAAAATGTAATTAGTACAGAGCATTTAGCAAACTGAGCTACTGAGTCACTGCTGACCACTAACTGACTAGTATTTGCCTAGAACTCACCTGGGACCAAAATATGACCTGGTAATAGTGGTACAGTTTTATAATTGACTGCAGTGACAGTTGAATACACATGCATGACATTCAAGCATGACAGAGATACTAGGTAAACTATACATTACTACATAGAATGCAGGTGTACACAATACATTGTTAGTGTGTTGAAATATCCGTGAAGTCCACAAACAATATCTGATTATGGGTTATTATTTGCAGTCTACAACTGGTACACTGTTATACCTGACTGCAGCACCATACCTCACAGCCTGAATGCTGTAGCTAACATGCAGTGGTGAAAACAAGGCAATCTTAATGCACACGATTTACCATGGTGTTATTGCAATTGGTCTGTGTGTTGTTGTAGACCAGTTATCATAATTCATTTCTTACAAAACAACTCTGAACCTACACTTATTGCATAACAGACTTTATTAGATATACCTTCATGCAGGTACTGATATTATTTTGTGTTTTTATTCCACAGTTGTAATAATTGATTTCTTGCAAAATAGCCCTACTTCCTCACTTCTTGCACAAGAGACTTTGTTAGATATACCTTCATGTAGGTACTGATATTATTTCATGTTTTCATTGCAGAACAGTTGTTATAATTGATTTCTTGCAAAACAGCCTTACTTCCACAGTCATCGCTGAACCCACTTTATTAGCGATACCTTCAGTCAGTTACTGGCATAATTTCAAGTTTTTATTGCACAACAATTGTCATTATACAAGTGCTGCAATGCAGCTGTAATTCCACAGTTATTGCAATACAAACTTTATTGCATACACTTTATTACAGTTAATGCCTTAGTCTTCCCTGCTTATGGAACTACAGTTGGCAGTATGCACTTCTTGTAGTACAGGTGTAAGTCCACATTCATTGCAATACAGGCTTTACTATATATAGCTAATCACAGTTTTCTTGCTTATTTGACTAGAGATAGAAAAATGCATTGTACTCACCACACTCACAGTACAACCTGGCCAAGTGCCCAGCATGTGCCTCGATGTTGTGAGCCCTCTCCTCTGCAGCTGTTGGGAGAAAAGCACACCATTATGTATAGCAGTTTATCAGACATTCAAGATTAGATATTGGTGAAACACTGGTAATAGTACTTACGTACGTAATGGACATTCCCTGCCTGGAATTCTTTGACCCAGGTGTCCAAGAGAGCCTCCTTCAGGTCATCATGGTGGTGACAACACTGCTCATCTGTGCGGGGGATATCAGTTGCACTGGTGAGGTCCTTTGTCAGCTGGTCCCAGGCCTCTGCCTTTCAGTTTTTGCCCTGGTATCCTCCCTGCATCAGACGGTCATCATGGTTTTTAACAAGGAGTCCGACCATCACTCTGGACTCCTAAATTGCCCACCCTGTGCCTAAAAGCATGAACCATCTCCAATGCCCACCATTGTTTCCTTCAAATACAGAGCTCCAACAGATTATGCTGTATTCTTGCCAACTGGGCTTAATATAGCTTGTTTTCCCACCATTGCACAATATTTAAAAATGAGGCACGTCACTTAGCACTGCACAAATCAGCACAGCTGAGCTAAGCAGTGCAAACACTGGAATACATCAAATGCTTGGCAGTGATTAGAACTGCGCAAACCAGCGAAGCAATGCCAAGCAGTGTATAAACATTATCAGCCACTATTTTGTTTATTCAGTGCTTAGCAGGTCTTAGCAGAGCTTAGCTGAGCGCAGCAGGCCAGTATTTAAAAATAATTAGCATCATTTCTATTTTGAACAAAAATGTTAACTTGTTCTTCCATGTATTCAAACCCTGCACCTGTTGCATATGAGGCCATAACTCTACCAATTTAGCTACTTGGGATATTTGGAATTTTGCTATACCTTTACATATATTTCTGAGCTACCTTTAAGCAATGCAGAGCGCCAAGCTGAGCCGTGCCTCGCAAACCCAGTCAGCTACACTTCAATATGACCTTTACAGAACTAATTAAATATATCCGGTTTCTATTTTTAGATGTCTTGCTGGTATCTTGGCACCACTTAGCACTACTGCGCTCCACCCAGCACCGCACAAACATGCTTTTAAAAAAATAAAACAAAAAAAATTGAATTGCATTGCTATAATACAAATGGACAGTGCAGGGAGTGTGTTACTCTTCTGTGGATACAGTTGTCACCACACTCCCTACACTGATTCAATAACCGTGTTCCACGGCTCTCCCTCGGCAATGCACCATGATTAATGTGCATGGCATGCTGCCAGTAGAGAACCATGCATACAGACATGGCAACATTCCACGTACATTCTACACTATGCCAACATGGATTTTATTAAATTTAGGGGAATGTGTTTGTACTTTCAGCTTCTCACTAAAAGATGATTTGTTTTAGCAGGGATGAGTTCAGTTGTAAAGTGTTAGCAGTATGTGGTCATTGAGGTGATGGAAGTGATTAAATTCCATTAGGTTATCATTAAGCTATAATAGATTTGTCTTAGAATAGTCTCTAAAGATAGTAGGGTTTCATGGTAAATTAGGTTTTACCTTCATAGTGACTATTACTTAACAGTGGCCAGATTTGACCAATGATGGGGCATCTACAATTATAGAGCATAGCAGGGTTATATTGGTAAGGACTAGTTTTAATATCTTCAATATTCTAGCTGATGTAAAGTAATTGTTCTAAGGAAGTGGCAACGTTGACATCTAGGAAGCATTCTGCATACATATTTATAGTTGTGTAGGCTTCCCTGTTAATCGAATGATTATTGAAATCCAGTAGTGCATCATAAAAGCATTACATTTTCCCAGAATGCACATAATGTAGTCCTAAAGTTAAATGGATATTTTTATAATTCATAAAACTTTATCACACTAGTTTAAATCGTCTCCATCTGTTTCCCTTGTTCTCACCTTCTTTTTATGAATCTTAAGATAAATTAGACCAATAATATGTTCCAGATAACAATATTTATTTATATTTTATAATATATACATATATAAAGATATAGATATAAAATATTGTAAACATCACTTTCATGTATCCCAGGAAATGGATCCGTCTGCACTGACATTAATGAATGTGAAAATTCAACTTGTGGTGCATATGCTACCTGCTACAACACAATAGGAAGTTTTTTCTGCTCGTGTAAACCTGGTTTCACAGGTAAAGATTCAGTTGTATTACTAAAATCACCCATTTTCTTGTATTCAGATAATATCTTTATGCTATAATATTAAAAGAACTACAGCTTTAAACATTGTTTTCATTTTCACAGGAAATGGAACAGTTTGCAGTGACATTAATGAATGCGAAAATTCACCATGTGGCGCAAAAGGTACCTGCAACAACACAGTAGGAAGTTATTCCTGTTTATGTGCAGCAGGTTTCACAGGTAATCATTATAACATTTACATTAATATAACCAAATCGTCTGAGTATGGTGCAGCTAATGATTTTATTTACATTTTATCAGGTATACTGTTAATAAGTTACCTAAAACACCAGTAATGAGTTACCTAAAACACCAGTAATGAGTTATCTGAAACACTGATGCTGAATCATGTAACACAGAGTGTAGGGCAGGCTTAGTGCACAGTGTGAGAGGCAAAGCTTTTCAAATTGTGTATCCATACACTTGTGCTGTGCCTTCCAAAACAGTTGATAATCTGTTCAGGAACACTTGCCGAGAATCTGCTTTTTATGTCATAGCAATAGTCTCCACTGGGTTATATTTCAAAGTAACTATTACTTATCATCCATCTTGTAACCAGTAAAGTAAAGTATGAGACATTTTCAGTATAACATATGGAAAAAAGCTACTGCATCTAACACTTGAAGTGTTTTAATGACTCCTACTGGTCCTTGCTCATAATAAATGGGTCTATGCACATAACCCATAATACTTCTCATATACAACCTATGTGCTTTGCTAGCCTTTGATTTTCTTGGCTTAAGGCTATGAGTGTTACATTTTACTGCTCAAAGAGTTAAACAAATAACATCAAATTCACTGCAGCACTTGATATTGTACACAACAGTTAAACTGGTGCAAAACATTTGATGAGCTACAGCATGCTACGTCTCATTAAATGTACTTATACTACTGAGCTTATGACAAATGCAGGTTCTGAAATCTGCATTTTTAAATAACAACAGAAGCAGTAATGACCTAAGAGCTAAGTATTATAAAAGGTGAGGACAGTTCTATGAAAGGGGCGGAAGAAACGTTTCCTTCCAGAGACAATGTGTTTTTACTTACAGCTTCTCACTAAACAATGACTTACTTTAGCAAGGATGATTTCAGTTTTAAAGCGTCAACACTATGTGGTCATTGAGGTGATGGAATTGATTACATTCCATCATGTCATCATTTAGCTGTAATAGATTTTTTTTAGAATAGTCTCTAAAGATAGCAGGGTTTGATGGTAAATTACGTTTTTCCTTCATAGTGACTATTACTTAACAGTGATCAGATTTGACCAACGATAGGGCATCAACGGTTATACAGCATAGCAGAGTTATATTGGTGAGGGCTAGTTTCAATATATTTGACACTGTAGTTGTGATGTTAAGTAGTTTTTCTAAGGAAGTGGCAATACTGATATCTAGGAAGCATTGTGCATACTTATTTGTAGTTGTGCAGGTTTCCATCTTAAAGGAATAAATATTGAAATCCACCAGAAGAATAATGCATCATAAAACCATTATAATTAGCAGTAATGACCTCAGAGCTAAGTACTGTAAAAGTTGGGGACAGCTGTGTAGAAGGGAAGTAGGAATTGTTTCCTTCTAGAGACAAAGTGTTTGTACTTTCAGCTTCTCACTAAACGATTGCTTGTTTTAGCAAGGATGATTTCAGTTTTAAGGCATCAGCAGTATGATTTCGGTAATATCCTGTTCTGATACATAACATTTGCTGTTGCACTACATAAGCAATTATTTACCCTGCCTTACCCTGTATTTATTAATCTGTTGCACTGGTGCTGAAGAAGCTGTTTACACAATAGCTGTAGGTACTGTGAATACAAAGAATCCTTCCCCCTCTACAAGGTGATAATGAAGTTCAGCACTCAATACTATGCCTCAGCCTACACGTGTAATAGAGCAGAGTTGATGAGAGTGTTAAAACCCCAGACGTTTTTAAATTGCAGATCAAGAGATCAAACACATGGAATATTAAACTGCATTAACAACAGTATCTGTATACTTCATTATTTATAGGCTAGTGATTATTTGATTTTAATCCATATATGCCTAAGAAATATTCCACTGACAGCTACACCAGGAATGCAGTTTGGATCAAGCCATGTTGGAGCAAAGAATAAATGTCTTTGTGTCAATGATGTGACTTTTGTAACTGCTCATGGGATTAGCAGTTTCCATGGCAGGGATGATTCTGTATGGAATGGATTACCGCTACAAATAAGAGTGATCAAATATTTGGAAACATTTAAAAGAGCATTCGACAACTATTTTGGAAGTTAGGTTTTTACATATCCACTAAAAGTAGACAAGCTCAAACTGCCTGTCTATAGAGGCTTTAAGTTTGGATTACTAACAAGGAAATGTGAAAACTGGTTCTTCATATGGTTGAGCTGAGTACACCTCATTTGTTATTTATGCATTCAGCCCCCTGAGATTTAGTTTGCATAGTTTTGCAACACTGAACATAAATGTTCATTTTTTTAATAGGGGTTGCACTCACTGTCTTTGGTAAGAAATGGCATACTCAGCTTCAAATAATGGTGTGTTTGCATTTACTGCAATAATTATTATCTGATTTATAGCCATACTGTTTTATGGGGATACCAATTAAATGTCAGAATCTATTTCGTTTTTTATTGATTTTATTTAACAGCTGCTAACAAGAATAAGGCACTGATCAATTTCTGTCTCAGCCCATGAAAGGTGTAACTGGAGTACACATTATTATTATTAATAATAATAATAATAATAATAATAATAATAATAATAATAAAAAGTATATTGAGATATACATCTTGCATTATGAATTACACAAAACACAACATTACATGGTAGAAATAGTCAACTAATTAAATCAACTCTTATATTTCATTAAAAACTGACTACTGGATTGAAATATATTGTAGAATTTTTATCCCCCTCCAAAGGTGTCTGCTCTCAGAGTTAGTTTGTTTAGAGTAATAGAATTCTGGTGATGCAAGGAGGTTTCCCCATAGCAAAAGTTTGTCTTTTCAGAAGACTGTTCTGTTAAAGTTAATAACATGTACTGTTAATGTAAAATTCCCGATTATTTGCAGTGGAGTCTTTCTTGGTACACTGACTGGGTGCTAATGAATCGCAATGCTGTATATAGCAACAGTTAGTAATACAGTAGTAATAGAACTGTTAGCTGCTGCTAATATTTAAGAATTCAGGTAACTTTAATTACCTGCTTATGTCTGCACCTTGCTTAATCATATCTGACATGTCTAATACAAAGGCCTAAACAAGTATTTCTGCCAAAAATAGAAGCATGTATGTTTGTTACGTTCTACAAGGTTGTCTAGGCTTTATCTGCGTTAACTAATTTACATGTTTTCTCACTGTTTTGTCAGGCACATTTTAAATGATCTTAATATTGCATTCTTCAGTTGATAATGCAAATATATTTCCTCATAAATCTTTGTATTGCAGTAATGCCTTTATTCATATTACCATCCATAGTGAGGGCTGTTTGAGAATTTAATATAAGTCCAAAACATGTTCTTATGAGAAATAATGGCTATAGTGCATAAGTCCCTATACTTTTCATTCCTCATCTTCTTTGTTTACTAATAATTAGTCTGCAATTTTTCTCCAGTCTCCAGTTTTATACATAACTCAGCATATTATATTTTAGAAAATATTACTTTATTGCTTGTAATGTTGCAACAGCTGAATTGCATACGGTGATTTCATTCCATGATATCCAGATAATTTCATTCAAAGAAATCCCCATTTATTGATTACCAGATTCATTTGAAACTTGCTGATCTCTTCTTCTAAATAATTTAACTGTTTCTTTATGAATTTTTTTGTTTGTTTCATGCCTCAAGAAGGGAGTTATTAGCCCAATCTAAATGTTTACTTTAAAATTTGGCATATTACTTGGGTACATCCTCTGCTTCCTGCATATTGTCAGGATCGACTAATACTCAAAATACTCACTAGACTTAGCTTTGCACCGCTCTCATTAATTCTTTGGCCTTTTCCACCATACATAGGGAAATGATAGGACATAAGAGAAAAAAAATATTGGATGGTAACTGGTAAGCAGAACAGATGAGAAAAAAATATAACAAAAAGTCATGAAAATCATTTTTTACATTTCTCATTCTTAGAGAAATATGTTGAAATAGGTAAGTAAAGTTTAATTGTGAAGGTACATTGCAAGGCTGTGATAACAAAACTTACAAGTTTTCATTTATCCATATCTGTATCCTCCTTACACAGCCACCGAAACAAGCAGGTTACTAAAGTATTTAGAAAACTATCATGGAGTACTGAATTAAAGGAGTCTTGGCTCTCCAGCCAAATGATATCAACTATATATTTTTTAAGTCTGCTGATACTTTAAAAAGAATATGCTTCACAATAAGGGATGTCTATTGCAATATCCAATGAATATTGCTTCAGTGACCTATTCACTACAAAGCAATGCATCCATTCTTTCAGTGTTTTAGTCACCTTGTTAAGTGTAGAGCTCACACTGAGCATTTTGTAGTTGTGCAGAACAGGATGTTCATGCATTAGCACTTCCCCATCCCATATGTGGTCACATGATACTGGGACACATCCATGTCCCTTATTTTTATTTAGTATTGAACTTTCACAGTACTTGTGGATTTCATCAGTGACAGCTCATAGAACCTTGAGCTATAATAATAATAATAAGAGATACATTTGTCATATGTGCACTGATTCAGCTGGACATTGTCTCAACCATTGCATTTTCGTGATGGCAGCATGATTCTTATTCTCTTGCAGTTTATCTAAGAAAGAGAACAATATTTTTACCCTCATGCAAATTATTTGAGAAAGTTATTATTTCTTTTTGCTATCTCACAGAAGGCAGGAATTCATGCAGCATTTATATTTCTCATAACTCAGGAGGCATAGAAAATGAGTTTGTTTCACATTAAAGAATTTTGTTCCTTGGGTGTAACAATATTTTGTCTTATACAGGTACAAACTGTGAACAATTAATCAGCTGTAGAACAATGTTCTGTCCTGATGGATACTGTGGGAATGCATCCACATGCAGCATAAGGTCAGACACCTGTAGACTTGCTTGCACTTGTAAGAATCCAAATGGGAGGTGCGTAAATCCTGGAACAGACTTTGTGCCCGAGCCTTCACCAGGTATGTAAACAGAGTGAAATTTGGCTTAGTTTGAGGCTTCTAATGACTATGTTAAAGTATAATGTACATTGAAAGCTTTGAAATTGCTTGTATTTAACACACAAAAAAGCTCACACACACACCACACACGCGCGAGCGCGTGCACACACACACACACACACACATATATATATATATATATATATATATATATATATATATATATATCCTATTTAAATGCATTCTCACAAGATAATAGTGCATTGTATATTTAATATATAGTTTCATGACATTGTGGCACAATGATATTGAGCATATATTGATATAACTTTCAGAGCACTCTGATTATTGGATGCAAAATGTGTGCACTAAGAAAAAGAATATAAACTAAAGGCAAGAAAAAAGTATGCACACAGCAATATGCAACTGAGAATTTGTTGATACTGAAATAGATACAATTAAAGTAGAGGCAATTCAAAGAACAGTATTTCAAACCTCTTAATGCTTTGTATTGAGTAGACTGATCCATCTTGTTTTATGATCAGACTATATTATCACAAAATGGCATTTAGATCCATTCAGTCTAATAGTCCAGTTCAGGCTACCAAGTAACTAAACAGGCCACTACAGTGCTGTCAGCTAAGGTTACCAAGTAACTAAACAGGTCACTACAGTGTTGCCCGTTAAGGCTACCAAGTAACTAAACAGGTCACTACAGTGTTGTCCATTATCATTTTCATATCTGAGTTAATTAATATATTCAGAATACATTGCACACAACATTTTAGTAGTATGCCATAAAAAGCATAACATGAAATAATTAGGCATACACATCTGATTATATTGTTTCAAGAAAACAGTCTTCAGCTTGCTTATTGCCTTCATATGCATTTAAGCTGATTATTACCAGCTAGTCCTTGCTTTATTTAGAACAGTATTATTTCTGGCACACTGAACTGAGCATGATACTATTTAAATATGAATGCAAATATATGGAACTCAGGTTAAGTCTCTTTGATTATTGATAGCATTGACTAGTGTTTAGAAGAATTCCATAAAAAAATAACACAGACTGATGTACAATGTTTAATGAGAGAAGAATACTGTGCATCTTCATGGTTACTGTCCTACTTTAAATATCCATCTGTCCGCCTCATATAGGGCATGGGAACGATACACTGAAGGTGTCTAATTTATGCTGGTCTTTTTGATGCTTAGCATTTAAAACTGATTATTAATCAGCATGATTTTTGTAATGTTTCAAAAGAGTGAAATGCAAGAAATTGCAAAACTAAAAATAGATTTCCTCTTACACTAGCACAATCTTGTTTTTTTCTTCTGAAAAACTTCAATATAATATTATTGATTTCAGCAGAATCATTTGGAAAAATGTATGTTTTAACAGTATTATTTGTATACCTGAAAGAAAACTTTTACTCTGGATGTCTGATGCATTTTAGACCCCCCCCCTTATTTTACCAGATTATATAAATCGCAAGGTAATCATTTTTTCAGATGACAGAATAAATCACTATCTTCTGAGCCCTAGTAAATGAAACACTTGAATGTTCCATACTCATAATTTGTTTTTTGGATCCCCATTTGCTTTTCTATCACTCCGTATATCAAAGCTTTTAAGCTAGGCTGCAACAGTAGTCAGCTTTTTTCCACCCATTATAAAGATGCTACTTAAAAACAATTTTATGATTGGACAGTGCCCCCTTTTGGGCTAGTAGCAGAGCAGTCCATCATGGCTCTCACATAGGTTCATAGGTAAGTACTAGGCTATCTGCCCAAAGGCATTTATAAGCCTAGCTGTAATGTATTGGCTTTCACCTCCCCCTTAGATTAGTTCCCTGTGCCTCTGTCCAGCAGAGCCACTGATGTGATCCCTTGGGTAAACTTCCTGTTTCCCATCCACTCATCAAGGCTTCTCTTGAAGAGTGTTAGTGAGGAGCTCTGCCTAATGTAGATTGGAATTTTGTTCCAGAGCATAGGAAGTCTCTGGAACAGTAATCTATCCCTCCAGCACGTCCATCAATTCTAGGTTGGACATGGCCTTGTATATCAGGCAGAGATCACCTCTGAGTAGGCAGTATGCAACCAAGTACAGCTGGAGGTTCTTCAGTCGAGCTGCATAGGGCATCTGTTTGAGGCCAGTGATCCTCTAGGTGAGGTACTTCTGTGGTCTTTCCAGCTGTTACAGGTGTCTTGTAAGGTACATCCCAAATGGGGCGTAGTACTCAATGATGGGGCTGATGAGTGATGCGTAGAGGGGCACAGTGACCTCTTTTGATCTGGATGCAAACCCTTTTGTGATTAGGTAGGCCACATAGAAGGATGTTCTAACCACTTTGGCAATGTGATTATCAAAGGAGAGATTACTATCTACTTGGGTCCCTAGATCCCTTATTTTGTCTTCCGTATTTAGGTGGCTAACACCTATGTTGTAATTTGTGGGGACTTTGTTTTTTCCAAAGGGGATGACTATGCACTTTTTGGCATTTAGCTTGAGGTCATGGTTTTGACACCAGGTATTTGTCTCACTGAAACCCTTTTGGTGGATATCTGTGTCAGCCAGAGAGTCAATTATAACCCCTAGTTTTGCAGTCATCTGGGAACTTGGTCAGCCATAGTCCTCCTGTGCTTGCCTGTACATCTGAGAAGTATATGCTGAACAGGAGGGGTCCTAGGACTGAGCCCTGGGGAACACCACTTGTAACCAGTTTAGAGACAGACTTAGCTCCTGCAACTCTTACCATTTGGGTTCTGTCCGTGAGCCAGTTAGCAACCCATCTCGTGATGTAAGGGTTTATGTTCAGGCTGGTGAGCTTGTCTAAAATACGAGAATGGGGGATGGTGTCAAAGGCCTTTGCGAGGTCTAGGTAGGCTGTGTGGACCACCTTTTCCTCATCTATAGCCTTGGTAACTGTCTCAAAAAAGTCCACCAGGTTTAGGAGACATGATCTGCCCTTAACAAAGCTGAACTGGGTAGGGTCCAGTGTTTGGATATTCCCAATGTTTCTGTTAAGGAGATCCATGATGATGCGCTTCATAGCCTTGCAGACCAAGCTAGTCAGACTTATAGGGCGATAGTTCCCGGTGTCTGTTGTGGCTCCATCTTTGTGGAGCAGAATAACCATTGCTGTGTGCCACTCTATGGGCACGTAGCCTGTGGAGAGGCTGAGTTTGAACAGTTTAGGTGAGGGGTTAGTTCATCTTTGAGCTAATATAGGACGCAGCCTGGGACACTGTCTGGTCCCATTGATGCTGTGTTTTTGGTTTTGTAGAGGGCTGTTTTAACCTGAGTGTCTGTGATTTCAGGGGTACTACATTCTTCTGGTATGGTTATGGGCCCTTTTGGGGGTGAGAGGAGGGTGAAGTTTGCACTGAACCTGTCTGCCAGGATGTTGGCGATAGCGGTCAGTTCAGTGTATTTTGTGCCATTCTGCACTAATTCCGAGCAGCTCTGGAAATTGCCACTTAGATTCTTGACATTGCTAAAGAATGCCTTGCTGTTATCTTTGGAGTCCTTGGCAATTTTTCTTTCGAAGCTAGCCTTGGATGATTTTATGAGGAACCATAGTTTCTTGCTGATACTGATCAGGGATGTCTTCCCCTCTTGGGATTTTACTCTTTTGTGTACTAGTTTCCTCCTTCTATTGTATAGCTTGTTTATGGCAGGGGTCCACCAGACTGGTTTCCTTTTCTTGGAGGAGAGAGTCTTGGTTTTGCATGGGATAGCACAATCCATGCATTCTTGCAGGTGCCCGTAGAGTGCCTTAGTAAAGGATTTTGCAGCTTGGGCAGCGTTATCCATTAGCATGAGGGATTTGAAACTTTCCACCTCGGCCTTAAGTAAAGTGAAGTTTGCTTTTGAAAAGTTTTTCATGGTAGTTTCTTTGACCGAGGGTGGGGGGTTGAATGTGGATATCCAGAGTGAATAGTTTATGGTCAGATCTTACCAGCAAGGGGTTGACCTCCAGTGTGGAACACCGGTTGCCCATGTTGGTGATGACCAGGTCCAATATTTTGTCACCTCTGGTGGGGGTTATGACCAGTTGATCCAGGGCATTTGAGTTTATAAATTCTAGGAAATGTTGAGCAAGGGAGTTAGTACTTGAATAGTTCTTCCAGTTAATGTTTGGGTAATTGAAATCACCCAATATCAGGGTGTTTGGTAGGACCTTTCCAGAAATACGGAGTGGGGGTCTTGGGATATGGTGGGTGATCTGTAGCAAGCTGCAATTTGAATTGCAGTTCTGCCCATTGTTAGTTGCACATGGATGATCTCTGAAGCATCATGCTGTGCCACTAACCTGGAGGTGTGGATATCCTTGATGAATAAGGATATGCCCCCGCCTTTTGTATTTCGGTCCAGGCTTTGTTGGTGAAATGTATGTTATGAGTTATAGCCTGGTAGTGCTGGGGTGCTCTCTGGAGCCTTAAACCAGGTTTCTGTTACTGCACATATATCAATTTTCTCCATACTGAGGAGTGCCTTGAGTGCATGCATTTTGAGGTTTAGACTTCTGGCATTGAGTAGCATTATCCTCATTTTTTTTGTTACTTGTGCTATTTATGGTGGTGGGTTTGTCTTTTGAGCCTTGCCTAAAAAAGGCACTATGGGGGTGGCAAGAGCCTTGCCCAGTATTCAAAGGTCTAAGGGTGACAGGTGCAAGCCATCTCTAGCAAAGCAGCGTGGCATGTCGAGCATGTAATCCCAGGCTTCCAGACACTGGATCCCCTTTGAATGCCACCAGAAGCTTAGCCAATTGTTGAAATTGGTATTTTTTCTTTATACCATGGTATCATTCTTGGTGAGGGCAGGATGCTACCTGGGCTACATGATCAGAGAGCTCTTCCATGTCCCTTTTCATGTAGTCCAGGCACTAGTATTTGCATAACTACTTTCCTTATTGTTACTTGTATCGGACACATTTTACTCTATTTGAATGAAACAAATTCACCACTTGATCCATGTGAATGTGTAACTGAGAAAATTACAAAATATCCAAAATTATAAATAAATTTCACTGAATACAAGAACTTAAGTCATAGAAAAGACTTGCTTATTAAAGCAAAGCAGTACTAAATATTCAAGTAATTTAATAGTTCATAAACTTATTTATTGACAAGATTCCTGTGAGTAATAGCTAGGATTATGTCTACTATTGTAATAGTGTGGGACACTTTTTATATCTGTCTTTATTTCTTACTACATTAGTATACATGTTACATGGAGACATTGTTATTTTTATGCTCTTTCATTTATTTAAATTAAATAATTGCACATTTCATGGAAGCTGTGGTTAATAATGACACATTTCCATGGAAATGCTCTGTCTTGTTAAATATTTTTTAAAAGATTATTCAGTAATGTTCTATTACTTTACAGATTGTTTTCCAAATGTTTGTGAATTTATTTATATTCTCCTATCCAAAGCATTTGTGTGAAAGTTTTCAAATTTATTAGAAAACCGATGTGTAAGTGTTCAATATGAACTAGTGTTTCCTTGCATATGTGAGGCATCACATATAATAACACGCTTGAGCATGCCCCTGTAGGTGTCTATCTGCATATATGCTAAAGAGCTTGTAAATAAACTTTGTAACTTGGTCAATGAATACACTGTAGAATGTTTGAAGACGCCCTTATAAGTTGTTAACTCCAGTTACAGGGACATTTTTTAAATGAGGTTGGCATAATGGTTAAGGTATTTGCCTTACAGACACAAAGTGCAGGATTTGATTCTCACATGTGTTAATTGGCTAGGCTTAAAATAGCCCAAATGGCAGTTAGCCTAATTTATTTATTTATTTATTTATTTTACATTTGTTAACCGGGCTAGTCCAGCTGGATACATGTCCATTTTCAGTGGAGGCCCGAGGAGAAAAGCTCCACTAACTACTACATAACAAAATAATACAACAATATACAATAGTACAAAACAAAAAACAAGAACTTTAAACCTCAAATACAGTATAATTAGGCAATAGAGAACAGACTGAGACTTAGAAGATAAGCTTGATCAGTAACTAACAAGGTTAAAAAATTAATTACAATATTTATAAGTTGAGAAAAGGGTGGAATCTATTTTTAGGAGGGGGGGGCAGAGACACCACAGAAATGGAAAGAGTATAATGATAAAGGTAAGAAAGAGGAGGAGAGGGGGGTAAAGAAGGGAGGGAGTCAAGAAGGTCAGCTAGGGTTATTGCAAGAGAAAAGCCAGAGGTTGGTTAGGAAGTGTTTATTTAGTTAATACTAATCTATATGAACCTATGTCCTAGCAGATTCCTAATTGCACAAACAGTGACATGCTTGGGATGCCCTTATTTTCTATCATACTTTTTCATATTCTAGGTGATTACTTGAATACATTTTGTGTTTATAATCTTTTGATTTATATTTTGCAATTTCAAGTAATAATCATCTACTCTTTGTAGTCTCACAGCAACACACACACACACACACACACACACACACACACACACACACACATATATATATCATATATATATATAGAGAGAGAGAGAAAGAGAGAGATATACATATATAGAAATATCCTAATGTCCTAAAATACCCTAATTTTTGACATCTTATAAACATAAATGTAAAAGCATTTTAGATGACATAATAACCCTGAGATTCATCTTCACTGATAATTGACTCCAACCATAAAGTAATTCTTACATCTGACTATAGCTTACTCCGGGATTTGTTTGAGATGCAAGGAAGACTATTTATTTAAAATGGAAGCGGTCACATAATGTGTGGACTGAAATTATGCCATGTCTGTGCTCTTTGAAGTGTCATTTTATTATTTGGCATTGTACTAGTTTGATAGGTACTTAATGGGTAAATGTAATTCACTAAAAATAATTGTATTGTTGTTACAGTCCTACAGGCAAACATATTCAGTCCATTCTCATTCATTGGTCCAGCTTTAGGAATTTATATAGTATGATCACAATGTTGGACAGCAAAGAATGTCTAAAAAACAAACAAACAAAAAAAAGAATGACATTGCGGTACTGTACCTAATTAGGTACTTATCCAGGGAACCAGTTTTCAGATTTATGATTAGAAAATGCATAATGGTTCTGCCAAATATACAAAACATAACTTTAGTTTTAGTCTTTTGTTGTTATGCTGCTCTGCCACTGAATGCAGATGTCAAAACATTTGTGGAGACAGATTACCTAGCATGCCACTGTTTCAGTTATAATTAGCAATCTATACATTTTCATATATACTAAGAATGATATTGTAGTGATACTGTACTACTGATTTATTATTAATTCATTATTTTTATCTAAACTTTGTTTACAGATACGCCATTTAGATCTGTCCAGATGAAACTCAGAATACTTCAAAATTATGCTGGCATTGTCAGTGATCCAAACAGTGTGGATTATGGTAATCTTGTGACTGCCACAGATTCTGAGGTAATATAGTCAATGCTAATCATATATATACTGTTGTAGTTTTGTCATAAATACTGTACATTTAACAGAGAATACGCAAGGACTTATAATTGCAGAGATGGGATTTCATGAGTATCATATGGCTTGTACATATCTGCAACATAAATGCAATATACAGTGTACAAGAAACCATGAAGGATTGTGATTGTAGAAGCCCATCACTGAAATCACATGCCACTTCTAGTGATGTACTTTGCAACATGACTCCATAATTACTCTAATTGTGCACTATGGCTACAGATTTGCAACTGATATTGAACAAGGCTATGGCAGAGTATTATGTGAAAAACTGGCATACAGTGCATGTGCCATGATTCAGGTAAGACAACATTGCCCCAAATCAGCTTGCCAATGCACAGAATCCCCACACCTTAACCCCAAACCCTTGAGTAGCTGCATGCAGCAACTACATCTAGCTCCCTACAGTGGCCCAGTGACTGCAGACATTGTACTACTATCACTTCATTTAACACTGTGCAGAGACACTGTAGCCCTCCTTCCTCCACTCATGCAGCCATCTATGAATGATCAAAAAAGTCTTTCCTGTCCAGTCTCCTGATACTGATCATAGCCTCCAGCTACCCTTACATATACCTGGCCTTTAGAATTGTGGTGACTATGACACTCTTCTCTGATAGCAATCAATGCTTCTTCCCTTCTGTGCCCTACCTTCTCATAGTATTTACAGCAATGTTCCCTTCTGTGCCCTATCTTCCCGTAGTATTTACAGCAATGTTCCCTTCTGTGTCCTACCTTCTCGTTGTATTTACAGCAATGTTCCCTTCTGTCCCCTACCTTCCCATAGTATTTACAGCAATGTTCCGTTCTGTGCCCTACATTCTCATAGTATTTACAGCAATGTTCCCTTTTGTGCCCTACCCTCTCGTAGTATTTATCGGAATGTTCCCTTCTGTGCCCTACCTTCATGCAGTATTTATGGTAATGTTCCCTTCTGTGCCCTACCTTCTTGTAGTATTTACAGCAATGTTCCCTTCTGTGCCCTACCTTCTCGTAGTATTTACAGCAATGTTCCCTTCTGTGCCCTACCTTCTCATAGTATTTACAGCATTATTCCCTTCTGTGCCCTACCTTCTCGTAGTATTTTCTGCAATGTTCCCTTCTGTCCCCTACCTTCTCATAGTATTTACAGCAATGTTCCCTTCTGTCCACTACCTTCTCATAGTATTTACAGCAATGTTCTCTTCTATGCCGTACCTTCTCATAGTATTTACAGCAATGTTCCCTTCTCTGCCCTTCCTTCTCGTAGTATTTACATCAATATTCCCATCTGTGCCCTTCCTTCTCATAGTATTTACAGCAATGTTCCCTTCTATGCCCTACCTTCTCGTAGTATTTTCTGCAATGTTCCCTTCTGCTCCCTACCTTCTCGTAGTATTTACAGTATTATTCCCTTCTGTGCCCTACCTTCTCGTAGTATTTACAGCAATGTTCCCTTATGTGCCCTACCTTCTCGTAGTATTTATAGCAATGTTCCTTTCTGTGCCCTACCTTCTTGTAGTATTTACAGCAATGTTCCCTTCTGTGCCATAGCTTCTCGTAGTATTAACGGCATTATTCCCTTCTGTGCCCTACCTTCTCGTAATATTTTCTGCAATGTTCCCTTCTGTCCACTACCTTCTCATAGTATTTACAGCAATGTTCCCTACTGTCCCCTACCTTCTCATAGTATTTACAGCAATGTTCCCTTCTATGCCCTACCTTCTCATAGTATTTACAGCAATGTTCCCTTTTGTTCCCTTCCTTCTCATAGTATTTACAGCAATATTCCCATCTGTGCCCTTCCTTCTCATAGTATTTACAGCAATGTTCCCTTCTGTGCCCTACCTTCTCAGAGTATTTACCGGAATGCTCCCTTCTGTGCCCTACCTTCATGCAGTATTTACACTAATGTTCCCTTCTGTGCCCTACCTTCTCGTGGTATTTATAGCAATGTTCCCTTCTATGCCCTACCTTCTCATAGTATTTACATCAATGTTCCCTTCTGTCCCCTACCTTCTCTTAGTATTTACAGCAATGTTCCCTTCTATTCCCTATCTTCTCATAGTATTTACAGCAATGTTCCCTTCTGTGCCCTTCCTTCTCGTAGTATTTACAGCAATGTTCCCTTCTGTGCCCTACCTTCTCGTAGTATTAATAGCAATGTTCCCTTCTATGCCCTACCTTCTCATAGTATTTACATCAATGTTCCCTTCTGTCCCCTACCTTCTCTTAGTATTTACAGCAATGTCCCCTTCTATTCCCTACCTTCTCATAGTATTTACAGCAATGTTCCCTTCTGTGCCCTTCCTTCTCATAGTATTTACAGCAATGTTCCCTTCTGTGCCCTACCTTCTCGTAGTATTAATAGCAATGTTCCCTTCTGTGCCTTTCTTCTCGTAGTATTTACAGCAATGTTCTCTTCTGTGCCCTTTCTTCTCGTCATATTTACAGCAATGTTCCCTTCTGTGCCCTACCTTCTCGTAGTATTAATAGCAATGTTCCCTTCTGTGCCCTACCTTCTCGTAGTATTTACAGCAATGTTCCTTTCTGTGCCCTACCTTCTCGTAGTGTTTACAGCAATGTTCCCATCTGTGCCCTTTCTTCTCGTAGTATTTACAGCAATGTTCCCTTCTGTGCCCTACCTTCTCGTAGTATTTACAGCAATGTTCCTTTCTGTGCCCTACCTTCTCGTAGTGTTTACAGCAATGTTCCCATCTGTGCCCTTTCTTCTCATAGTATTCACAGCAATGTTCCCTTCTGTGCCCTTCCTCCTCAGTATTTACCACTATGTTCCCTTCTGTGCCCTACCTTCTTGTAGTATTTACATTAATCTTCCCTTCTTTGCCCTACTTTCTCATAGTATTTACAGCAATGTTCCCTTCTGTGCCCTACCTTCTCGTAGTATTTACAGCATTGTTCCCTTGTGTGCCCTACCTTCTCGTAGTATTTACAGCAATGTTCCATTCTGTGCCCTACCTTCTCGTAGTATTTACAGCAATGATCACTTCTGTGCCCTTCCTTCTCATAGTATTTACCGCTCTGTTCCCTTCTGTGCCTTACCTTCTCATAGTATTTACAGCAATGTTCCCTTCTGTTCCCTACCTTCTTGTAGTATTTACTGCAATGTTCCCTTCTGTGCACAACCTTCTTGTAGTATTTACAGCAATGTTCCCCTCTGTGCCCAACCTTCTTGTAGTATTTATAGCAATGTTCCTTTCTGTGCTCTACCTTCTCGTAGTATTTACAGCAATGTTACCTTCTGTGCCCTACCTTCTCGTAGTATTTACAGCATTGTTCCCTTCTGTGCCCTACCTTCTCGTAGTATTTACTGCAATGTTCCCTTCTGTGCCTTACCTTCTCGTAGTATTTACAGCAATGTTCCCTTCTGTGCCCTTCCTTCTCATAGTATTTACCACTATGTTCCCTTCTGTGCCCTACCTTCTCATAGTATTTACAGCAATGTTCCCTTCTGTTCCCTACCTTCTTGTAGTATTTACAGCAATATTCCCTTCTGTGCAATACCTTTTTGTAATATTAATAGCAAGGTTCCCTTCTGTACCCTACCTTCTCAGAGTATTTACAGCAATGTTTCCTTCTGTTCCCTACCTTCTTGTAGTATTTACTGCAATGTTCCCTTCTGTGCCCTATCTTCTCGTAGTATTAATAGCAATGTTCCCTTCTGTGCCCTACCTTCTCGTAGTATTTACAGCAATGTTCCCTTCTGTGCCCTACCTTCTCGTAGTATTTACAGCAATTTTCCCCTCTGTGCCCTTCCTTCTCATAGTATTCACAGCAATGTTCCCTTCAGTGCCCTTCCTTCTCAGTATTTACCACTATGTTCCCTTCTGTGCCCCACCTTCTCGTAGTATTTACAACAATGTTCCCTTCTGTGACCTACCTTCTTGTAGCATTTTTAGCAATGTTCCCTTTTGTGCCCTACCTTCTGATAGTATTTACAGCAATGTTCCCTTCTGTGACCTAACTTCTCATGGTATTTACAGCAATGTTCCCTTCTGTGCCCTAACTTCTCATAGTATTTACCACAATGTTCCCTTCTGTGCCCTACATCCTTGCAGTATTTACAGCAATGTTCCTTTCTGTGCCCTACCTTTTCATAGTATTTACAGCAATGTTCCCTTCTGCGCCCTATCTTCTCATAGTACTTGCAGCAATGTTCTCTTCTGTGCCCTAGCTTCTCATAGTATTTACAGCAATGTTCCCTTCTGTGCCCTACCTTCTCATAGTATTTACAGCAATGTTCCCTTCTGTGCCTTACCTTCTCATAGTATTTACAGCAATGTTCCCTTCTGTGCCCTACCTTATCCTAGTATTAATAGCAATATTCCCTTCTGTGCCCTATCTTCCCGTAGTATTTACAGCAATGTTCCCTTCTGTGTCCTACCTTCTCGTTGTATTTACAGCAATGTTCCCTTCTGTCCCCTACCTTCCCATAGTATTTACAGCAATGTTCCGTTCTGTGCCCTACATTCTCATAGTATTTACAGCAATGTTCCCTTTTGTGCCCTACCCTCTCGTAGTATTTATCAGAATGTTCCCTTCTGTGCCCTACCTTCATGCAGTATTTATGGTAATGTTCCCTTCTGTGCCCTACCTTCTTGTAGTATTTACAGCAATGTTCCTTCTGTGCCCTACCTTCTCGTAGTATTTACAGCAATGTTCCCTTCTGTGCCCTACCTTCTCATAGTATTTACAGCATTATTCCCTTCTGTGCCCTACCTTCTCGTAGTATTTTCTACAATGTTCCCTTCTGTCCCCTACCTTCTCATAGTATTTACAGCAATGTTCCCTTCTGTCCACTACCTTCTCATAGTATTTACAGCAATGTTCTCTTCTATGCCGTACCTTCTCATAGTATTTACAGCAATGTTCCCTTCTCTGCCCTTCCTTCTCATAGTATTTACATCAATATTCCCATCTGTGCCCTTCCTTCTCATAGTATTTACAGCAATGTTCCCTTCTATGCCCTACCTTCTTGTAGTATTTTCTGCAATGTTCCCTTCTGCCCCCTACCTTCTCGTAGTATTTACAGTATTATTCCCTTCTGTGCCCTACCTTCTCGTAGTATTTACAGCAATGTTCCCTTATGTGCCCTACCTTCTCGTAGTATTTATAGCAATGTTCCTTTCTGTGCCCTACCTTCTTGTAGTATTTACAGCAATGTTCCCTTCTGTGCCATAGCTTCTCGTAGTATTAACGGCATTATTCCCTTCTGTGCCCTACCTTCTCGTAGTATTTTCTGCAATGTTCCCTTCTGTCCACTACCTTCTCATAGTATTTACAGCAATGTTCCCTACTGTCCCCTACCTTCTCATAGTATTTACAGCAATGTTCCCTTCTATGCCCTACCTTCTCATAGTATTTACAGAAATGTTCCCTTTTGTTCCCTTCCTTCTCATAGTATTTACAGCAATATTCCCATCTGTGCCCTTCCTTCTCATAGTATTTACAGCAATGTTCCCTTCTGTGCCCTACCTTCTCAGAGTATTTACCGGAATGCTCCCTTCTGTGCCCTACCTTCATGCAGTATTTACACTAATGTTCCCTTCTGTGCCCTACCTTCTCGTGGTATTTATAGCAATGTTCCCTTCTATGCCCTACCTTCTCATAGTATTTACATCAATGTTCCCTTCTGTCCCCTATCTTCTCTTAGTATTTACAGCAATGTTCCCTTCTATTCCCTACCTTCTCATAGTATTTACAGCAATGTTCCCTTCTGTGCCCTTCCTTCTCGTAGTATTTACAGCAATGTTCCCTTCTGTGCCCTACCTTCTCGTAGTATTAATAGCAATGTTCCCTTCTATGCCCTACCTTCTCATAGTATTTACATCAATGTTCCCTTCTGTCCCCTATCTTCTCTTAGTATTTACAGCAATGTCCCCTTCTATTCCCTACCTTCTCATAGTATTTACAGCAATGTTCCCTTCTGTGCCCTTCCTTCTCATAGTATTTACAGCAATGTTCCCTTCTGTGCCCTACCTTCTCGTAGTATTAATAGCAATGTTCCCTTCTGTGCCTTTCTTCTCGTAGTATTTACAGCAATGTTCTCTTCTGTGCCCTTTCTTCTCGTCATATTTACAGCAATGTTCCCTTCTGTGCCCTACCTTCTCGTAGTATTAATAGCAATGTTCCCTTCTGTGCCCTACCTTCTCATAGTATTTACAGCAATGTTCCTTTCTGTGCCCTACCTTCTCTTAGTGTTTACAGCAATGTTCCCATCTGTGCCCTTTCTTCTCGTAGTATTTACAGCAATGTTCCCTTCTGTGCCCTACCTTCTCGTAGTATTTACAGCAATGTTCCTTTATGTGCCCTACCTTCTCGTAGTGTTTACAGCAATGTTCCCATCTGTGCCCTTTCTTCTCATAGTATTCACAGCAATGTTCCCTTCTGTGCCCTTCCTCCTCAGTATTTACCACTATGTTCCCTTCTGTGCCCTACCTTCTTGTAGTATTTACATTAATCTTCCCTTCTTTGCCCTACTTTCTCATAGTATTTACAGCAATGTTCCCTTCTGTGCCCTACCATCTCGTAGTATTTATAGCAATGTTCCTTTCTGTGCCCTACCTTCTCGTAGTATTTACAGCAATGTTCCCTTCTGTGCCCTACCTTCTCATAGTATTTTCTGCAATGCTCCCTTCTGTCCCCTACCTTCTCATAGTATTTACAGCAATGTTCCCTTCTGTCCTCTACCTTCTCAAAGTATTTACAGCAATGTTCCCTTCTGTGCCCTTCCTTCTCGTAGTATTTACAGCAATATTCCCATCTGTGCCCTTCCTTCTCATAGTATTTACAGAAATGTTCCCTTCTATGCCCTACCTTCTCGTAGTTTTTTCTGCAATGTTCCCTTCTGTCCTCTACCTTCTCATAGTATTTACAGCAATGTTCCCTTCTGTACCCTACCTTGTCATAGCATTTACAGCAATGTTCCCTTCTATTCCCTACCTTCTCATAGTATTTACAGCAATGTTCCCTTCTGTGCCCTTCCTTCTCGTAGTATTTACAGCATTAATCCTATATGTGCCCTTCCTTCTCATAGTATTTACAGCAATGTTCCCTTCTGTGCCCTTGCTTCTTGTAGTATTTACAGCAATGTTCCCTTCTGTGCCCTACCTTCTTGTAGTATTAATAGCAATGTTCCCTTCTGTGCCCTTTCTTCTCGTAGTATTTACAGCAATGTTCTCTTCTGTGCCCTTTCTTCTTGTAGTATTTACAGCAATGTTCTCTTCTGTGCCCTACCTTCTCGTAGCATTAATAGCAATGTTACCTTCTGTGCCCTACCTTCTCATTGTATTTACAGCAATGTTCCCTAATGTGCCCTACCTTCTCGTAGTATTTACAGCAATGTTCCCATTTTTGCCCTTCCTTCTCATAGTATTCACAGCAATGATCCCTTCTGTGCCCTTCATTCTCAGTATTTACCGCTATGTTCCCTACCTTCTCATAGTATTTACATTAATCTTCCCTTCTTTGCCCTACTTTCTCATAGTATTTATAGTAATGTTCCCTTCTGTGCCCTACCTTCTCGTAGTATTTATAGCAATGTTCCCTTCTGTGCCCTACCTTCTTGTAGCATTAATAGCAATTTCCCTTCTGTGCCCTACCTTCTCGTAGTATTTATATCAATGTTCCCTTCTGTGCCCTACCTTCTGATAGTATTTACAGCAATGTTCCCTTCTGTGCCCTTCCTTCTCATAGTATTTACAGCAATGTTCCCTTCTGTGCCCTACCTTCTCGTAGTATTAATAGCAATGTTCCCTTCTGTGCCTTTCTTCTCGTAGTATTTACAGCAATGTTCTCTTCTGTGCCCTTTCTTCTCAGTATTTACAGCAATGTTCCTTCTGTGCCCCACCTTCTCGTAGTATTTACAGCAATGTTCCTTCTGTGCCCTACCTTCTCGTAGTGTTTACAGCAATGTTCCCATCTGTGCCCTTTCTTCTCATAGTATTTACAGCAATGTTCCTTCTGTGCCCTTCCTCCTCAGTATTTACAGCAATGTTCCCTTCTGTGCCCTACCTTCTTGTAGTATTTACAGCAATCTTCCCTTCTGTGCCCTACTCTCATAGTATTTACAGCAATGTTCCCTTCTGTGCCCTACCATCTCGTAGTATTTATAGCAATGTTCCTTTCTGTGCCCTACCTTCTCGTAGTATTTACAGCAATGTTCCCTTCTGTGCCCTACCTTCTCATAGTATTTTCTGCAATGCTCCCTTCTGTCCCCTACCTTCTCATAGTATTTACAGCAATGTTCCCTTCTGTCCTCTACCTTCTCAAAGTATTTACAGCAATGTTCCCTTCTGTGCCCTTCCTTCTCGTAGTATTTACAGCAATATTCCCTTCTGTGCCCTGCCTTCTCTTAGTATTTACAGCAATGTTCCCTTCTGTGTCCTACCTTCTCGTTGTATTTACAGCAATGTTCCCTTCTGTCCCCTACCTTCTCATAGTATTTACAGCAATGTTCCCTTCTGTGCCCTACCTTCTCATAGTATTTACAGCAATGTTCCCTTTTGTGCCCTACCCTCTCGTAGTATTTACCGGAATGTTCCCTTCTGTGCCCTTCCTTCATACAGTATTTACAGTAATGTTCCCTTCTGTGCCCTACCGTCTTGTAGTATTTACAGCAATGTTCCCTTCTGTGCCCTACCTTCTCGTAGTATTTACAGTAATGTTCCCTTCTGTGCCCTACCGTCTTGTAGTATTTACTGCAATGTTCCCTTCTGTGCCATACCATCTCATAGTATTTATAGCAATGTTCCTTTCTGTGCCCTACCTTCTCGTTGTATTTACAGCAATGTTCCCTTCTGTGCCCTACTTTCTCATAGTATTTACAGCATTATTCCCTTCTGTGCCCTACCTTCTCATAGTATTTACAGCAATGTTCCTTCTGTGCCCTACCTTCTCATAGTATTTATAGCAATGTTCCTTCTGTGCCCTACCTTCTCGTAGTATTTACAGCAATGTTCCTTCTGTGCCCTACCTTCTCATAGTATTTACAGCAATGTTCCTTCTGTGCCCCACCTTCTCAGTATTTACAGCAATGTTCCCTTCTGTGCCCTACCTTCTCATAGTATTTACAGCAATGTTCCCTCTGTGCCCCACCTTCTCATAGTATTTACAGCAATGTTCCCTTCTGTGCCCTACCTTCTCATAGTATTTACAGCAATGTTCCCTTTTGTGCCCTACCTTCTCGTAGTATTTACAGCAATGTTCCCTTCTGTGCCCAACTTTCTCATAGTATTTACAGCAATGTTCCCTTCTGTGCCCTACCTTATCCTAGTATTAATAGTAATATTCCCTTCTGTGCCCTACCTTCCCATAGTATTTACAGCAATGTTCCCTTCTGTGCCCTACCGTCTTGTAGTAATTACAGCAATGTTCCCTTCTGTGCCCTACCTTCTCGTAGTATTAATAGCAATGTTCCCTTCTGTGCCCTACCTTCTGATAGTATTTACAGCAACGTTCCCTTCTGTGCCCTACCTTCTCATAGTATTTACCGCAATGTTCCCTTTTGTGCCCTACCTTCTTGCAGTATTTACAGCAATGTTCCCCTCTGTGCCCTACCTTTTTATAGTATTTAAAGCAATGTTCCCTTCTGCACCCTATCTTCTCGTAGTACTTGCAGCAATGTTCTCTTCTGTGCCCTACCTTCTCGTAGTATTTACAGCAATGTTCCCTTCTGTGCCCAACTTTCTCATAGTATTTACAGCAATGTTCCCTTCTGTGCCCTACCTTATCCTAGTATTGATAGCAATATTCCCTTCTGTGCCCTACCTTCCCATAGTATTTACAGCAATGTTCCCTTCTGTGCCCTGCCTTCTCTTAGTATTTACAGCAATGTTCCCTTCTGTGTCCTACCTTCTCGTTGTATTTACAGCAATGTTCGCTTCTGTCCCCTACCTTCCCATAGTATTTACAGCAATGTTCCCTTTTGTGCCCTACCTTCTCATAGTATTTACAGCAATGTTCCCTTTTGTGCCCTACCTTCTCATAGTATTTACAGCAATGTTCCCTTCTGTGCCCTACTTTCTCATAGTATTTACAGCATTATTCCCTTCTGTGCCCTACCATCTCGTAGTATTTTCTGCAATGTTCCCTTCTGTCCCCTACCTTCTTATAGTATTTACAGCAATGTTCCCTTCTGTCCCCTACCTTCTCATAGTATTTACAGCAATGTTCCCTTCTATGCCCTACCTTCTCATAATATTTACAGCAATGTTCCCTTCTGTGCCCTTCCTTCTCATAGTATTTACATCAATATTCCCATCTGTGCCCTTCCTTCTCATAGTATTTACAGCAATGTTCCCTTTAGTGCCCAACCTTCTCGTAGTATTTAAAGCAATGTTCCTTTCTGTGCCCTACCTTCTCGTAGTATTTACAGCAATGTTCCCTTCTGTGCCCTATCTTCTCATAGTATTTACAGCATTATTCCCTTCTGTGCCCTACCTTCTCGTAGTAATTACAGCAATGTTCCCTTCTGTGCCCTACCTTCCCGTAGTATTTATAACAATGTTCCTTTCTGTGCCCTACCTTCTCGTAGTATTTACAGCAATGTTTACTTCTGTGCCCTACCTTCTCGTAGTATTTACAGCATTATTCCCTTCTGTGCCCTACCTTCTCGTAGTATTTTCTGCAATGTTCCCTTCTGTTCTCTACCTTCTCATAGTATTTCAGCAATGTTCCCTTCTGTCCCCTACCTTCTCATAGTATTTACAGCAATGTTCCCTTCTGTGCCCTTCCTTCTCGTAGTATTTACAGCTATATTCCCATCTGTGCCCTTCTTTCTCATAGTATTTACAGCAATGTTCTCTTCTGTGCCCTACCTTCTCATAGTATTTACAGCAATGTTCCCTTTTGTGCCCTACCCTCTCGTAGTATTTTCTGGAATGTTCCCTTCTGTGCCCTACCTTCATGCAGTATTTACTGTAATGTTCCCTTCTGTACCCTACCTTCTTATAGAATTTACAGCAATGTTCCCTTCTGTGTCCTACCTTCTCGTAGTATTTATAGTAATGTTCCTTTCTGTGCCCTACCTTCTCGTAGTATTTACAGCAATGTTCCCTTCTGTGCCCTACCTTCTCCTAGTATTTACAGCATTCTTCCCTTCTGTGCCCTACCTTCTTGTAGTATTTTCTGCAATGTTCCCTTCTGTCCTCTACCTTCTCATAGTATTTACAGCAATGTTCCCTTCTGTCCCCTACCTTCTCATAGTATTTACAGCAATGTTCCCTTCTATGCCCTACCTTCTCATAGTATTTACAGCAATGTTCCTTTCTGTGCCCTTCCTTCTCGTATATTTACAGCAATATTCCCATCTGTGCCCTTCCATCTCATAGTATTTACAGCAATGTTCCCTTCTGTGCTCTTCCTTCTCATAGTATTTACAGCAATGTTCCCTTCTGTGCCATACCTTCTCGTAGTATTAATAGCAATGTTCCCTTCTGTGCCCTTTCTTCTCATAGTATTTACAGCAATGTT
The DNA here is from genome assembly GCF_019279795.1 of Protopterus annectens. NCBI lineage: Eukaryota > Metazoa > Chordata > Ceratodontiformes > Protopteridae > Protopterus > Protopterus annectens. The sequence goes on from NC_056734.1 coordinate 307,117,724, forward strand.
CCCTTCTATGCCCTACCTTCTCATAGTATTTACAGCAATGTTCCCTTCTGTGCCCTTCCTTCTCATAGTATTTACAGCAATGTTCCCTTCTGTCCCCTACCTTCTCATAGTATTTACAGCAATGTTCCCTTCTATGCCCTACCTTCTCATAGTATTTACAGCAATGTTCCGTTCTGTGCCCTTCCTTCTCGTAGTATTTACAGCAATATTCCCATCTGTGCCCTTCCTTCTCATAGTATTTACAGCAATATTCCCATCTGTGCCCTTCTTTCTCATAGTATTTACAGCAATGTTCCCTTCTGTGCCCTACCTTCTCATAGTATTTACAGCAATGTTCCCTTTTGTGCCCTACCCTCTTGTAGTATTTTCCGGAATGTTCCCTTCTGTGCCCTACCATCATGTAGTATTTACAGTAATGTTCCCTTCTGTGCCCTACCTTCTTGTAGTATTTACAGCAATGTTCCCTTCTGTGTCCCACCTTCTCGTAGTATTTATAGTAATGTTCCCTTCTGTGCCCTTCGTTCTCATAGTATTTACAGCAATATTCCCATCTGTGCCCTTCCTTCTCATAGTATTTACAGCAATGTTCCCTTTTATGCCCTACCTTCTCGTAGTATTTTCAGCAATGTTCCCTTCTGTCCTCTACCTTCTCATAGTATTTACAGCAATGTTCCCTGCTGTCCCCTACCTTCTCATAGTAGTTACAGCAATGTTCCCTTCTATTCCCTACCTTCTTATAGTATTTACATCAATGTTCCCTTCTGTGCCCTTCCTTCTCATAGTATTTACAGCAATATTCCCATCTGTGCCCTACCTTCTCATAGTATTTACAGCAATGTTCCCTTCTCTGCCCTTCCTTCTCTTAATATTTACAGCAATGTTCCCTTCTGTGCCCTACCTTCTCATAGTATTAATAGCAATGTTCCCTTCTGTGCCCTTTCTTCTCGTAGTATTTACAGCAATGTTCCCTTCTGTGCCCTTTCTTCTCGTAGTATTTACAGCAATGTTCCCTTCTGTGCCCTACCTTCTCGTAGTATTAATAGCAATGTTCCCTTCTGTGCCCTTTCTTCTGATAGTATTTACAGCAATGTTCCCTTCTGTGCCCTTTCTTCTCGTAGTATTTACAGCATTATTCCCTTTTGTGTCCTACCTTCTCGTAGTATTTACAGCAATGTTCCCTTCTGTGCCCTTCCTTCTCGTAGTATTTACAGCAATGTACTTTCCTCCCTTTCTCCAGCACTCACTGGCTAGTAACCATGGTTTCTATGACTCTCAGCTGTGCAGATTTTCTCAGAATGACCAGCGTTTTAGTCTTTTCCTCTTAAAATCTGTTTTTTTGTTAAATCAGTGAATATAGAAGCCTCTAAATAATAAAGACTATTTGAGTTTTAGACTTCATATGCTTCAGAAAAAGCATGTTAATGCAAATCCTGTCATTCTTTTCCCTGATTTTGAGCAATTGTTCCCCTATTACATTTGTCTTTGTCCAAATGTCTTGCATTTAGTGGTTGAGATGTATGAATTGGCTTTCTTTCCAATAGCCCTTCAGTCATTATTTTCAGATCCATCTGTTTTATTGTGGCTTGCCAGTAAAATCTTGCTGCTGTTCTTGCCTTTATTTAATCCATCCCTTGGGTGCCTTCTAACATCTGGGTATAGAGTGGCTTCATTACTCAAGGCCTATAAGGTTTTAGAACTAGTAACTGATATAAAGTGTCCTCTCTCTCTCTCTCACCCTCTCTCTCTCTGTCTCTCTCTCCCTCGCTCTCTCTCTCACGCTCTCTCTCTCTTTATTCATCCCACATAAAATGACATTTTTAAACTCAAAATAAGGCTAAGACTTTGTGAAGACCTCTTAGCATTAACACACTTAACTGGTTCAAGCTTCCTCACTACCTATCTCACACTCAGTTCAACTTAACCCATTCAATCATCCATTCCCCATCCACCTGCCCTACAATTAGACCCATATTATCTTGCAAATCACCCCCTTTGGTCAAATAATAAACAACTGCTTACCATCTGCAAACCACAATGGGTTGCTGGGATCAGTCTCTATCACAACACTATAGCTGGAACTTGGAATAAAATGCCTATTTCAGTCAGGTCTGTCACACACCTTCATCTTTTCAAACCATTACTAAAAGGCTTCCTCTCTGCCTCCTGGCTTTGTCCTTGTTCTTGATCTAAGACAAAGCTCTCTAACTCCCTTCATCACCTTTCTTATACCTCCCTTTAAAGTACAAAATCACTTAACCTCCTTATCCCCTTCTAAAACATCTGCTTTTTGTACTACAACTACTATACCAACTTCTATTTATCACAGCCAAATTATTATTCCATCACAACTTCTTTGTTTAACACTTAAACTTGCTTATCTCTTCTAATATCCACTATATTGTATTTTGTAAATTGCTCCCCAGCTATCTTATAACATCTGTTCTGTCTGTAAAGTCTCAGTACAAGGTTTGAAAATTTAATGTTTGTGAATATCAATACAAGTTTTATTTATTTAATTTATTTATTGGCACTTGATTACCAGGAAAGCCTGACTGGATAGAAGCCCATTTTCAGATGAGGCCCAGGCAGAAAAGCTCCAAATTAATAAAGCACATTAAAAAAAATAATTATACAATCATTAAGAATAAAACAAAAACATCAGCAATCTAAATAATTATAACAAATTAGACATAATATAAAAACATTAGTTAAGAATCAATACAAGTTATGTGACAATCATTTAATATTTAGAGAAATTATTGACAGTTTGTAGAGAAATTTAAGGAAAGTTAGTCTAATACAAATAGGAATTGCAATATGAAGTGAGGGGAAGACAGGCTTATGGTATATTTAGAGAGAAAGTCAGGGAAGACAATTTGATAGCAGTAAGGGAGTGAGTGAAAAATAGAGAGTAAGGAGGTATAAGGAATGACAAGGTACTTGTTCACATTTAAGGATGCAGTTTATCCTGGCTTTGAGTAAAAACACAGCCAGACTCTAGGTAGGAAGTCTTTCAGAGTGGTTTTGAAAGATGGGAGGGATGGTATACACCTGATGGATACAGGTAAGGAGTTCCAGTCCTTAGCAACCTTGTACGAGTACAGACAATGCTCAGCAGATTTGCTAGGTCTGTAGACCTATAGACAAACAGGAGGTTTTTGGTTACTGGATCCAAATGATCGACTGGGAACATAGTTGTGTAAAATGTTTTTTAGTGCTAGACAGACAGATTGATGCTGGATAATTGTATAGGTAGTAAAAAGCTATGCATGTTAGTTTATGTGGCAGTTCTAATCAATTTAGGATTTCCCTTGCTCTACAGTGGCAGGTTCTGACATGGGTATTTGCTGCACATTTAGCAGCTTTGTCTTTGTCATAGCATCGTTTAAGTTTTAATTTTTGTGAAGCCTGGAGCCTAGTAAGGATGGCAGCACCATAATGATGTGTGGAGAGGAGATAAGTACGGGCAAGTTTAGTTTTAGTTGCATCACTGAGAAAGTTTTTGGCTTAGTAAAGCATCCTTAGTTTTTGATTAGTTTTTCTTATGCAATTTTGTATATCCAGGTCAAATGTCAGATTATTATCCACTATCAATCCTAATAGATTGCTATGAGAAGTGACTTCAGTGGTTGTATTATCAAGAGAGAGGACTTTAAATTTTGTTTGTTCACGAGAGAGGGATTTGGGGGAAAAGTAGTAGATTGGTCCTTTTTCAGTTGAGCATGAGTTGTGAGTTATGAAGCCATGTTTCAGTGGTTGTTAAAGCTTCCTGAGTAATTATTTGGAGATTGAACATATTATCAGATATACAAATGAGAGTGCAGTCATCTGTGCATTTTATTAGGGTGGCTTTTTATGTGGAATTATACAGGGTGTTGGTGAAAATGTTAAAGAGGAAGAGACCAAGGATAGAGCCTTGTGGTACTCCGGTGGCGACTGTGAGGTAAGGATAGATTGTGGAGTACAATTTTATGACTGATACCTATTGGACAGGTAGCTTTTGAACCACAGAAGGGTGGGCTGACAGAAACCTAGTGAGGACAATTGAAGGAGTTTGCTTTGACAATCCGAGTCTAAAGCTTTAGACAAGTCTAGAATATGGAAGAGACTAGTTTGCCATTATCTCTCACTTTGACAGTATCTATATAGGTTAGAAAGGTGGTGCTAGTACTAATGGAAGGGCGGAAGCCATGTTGTTTGGAGGATAGAAGTTCTTCTGTTGGACATAATCTAGCAATTGTTTTTGAATACATTTTTCAAGTATGTTGGTGAGGGGAGATAGGATTGCTATATGTCTACAATTATTAATGTCTGTTGAATTTCCTCCTTTGTGCAGAGGGACAATGTGTGACTTTTTCCAGACAGAGGGAACATGGGTTGCTGGATACACCTATTTAGAAGGATTGAGACCAGATAGGCAATGCTATTGGCTGCTATTTTTAAGTACTCAATAAGAAGCACATCGGCTGAAGAAGAGCATGCTTTAAATTTGTTTATGAGTAGTTTTATATATGATGTGGCACAGGTTTTAAGTTGAAAGTGGATGCAGTGATATGTGGCTGTTGGGCAGGGTTGGGATTAGATGTTGCGTAATCCTTGGTTAGAGATGCTATACTATTTATAAAATAAGAGTTGAAATGTATTGCAGTTTCAAGTTGTGAGTTATTTGGACCGAGGTTAGGGTTGAATTTTTAGCCGGAATGTAAGATTTCTTTAATAGATGTTCAAGAATTTTTAGGGATGTGTTTAGCATTATTCTGAAAGTTATTATAGTATACTTTTTTACCTTCATTTATTTACATTTTAGTCTGATTGTGAAGCATACTGAAGTTTCCAAGATATTGAGGTGTTTTCTATTTTTTTAAATCTTTCCAAGATTTTTCTCTGTCCTGCATCAGCATTTTATTCTTTTTTGGATAGCCAAATTGCATTATTTGTTTTCAGTCCCTTCCTTCTAGAAGGTGCAAGGCTATTAAGGATATTTAAGAAAGTTGTACTGAATTCAATTACAGCATCGTCTATGGGGAGGATTTTTTGGAAGTTCCAGTTAATAGATGATAGTGTAGTAATGAACATTTCTGAGTTAAACTTGGAAAGGATACATGTTGTTTTATAAATATTGTGTTTAACCGAATGTGTGAGATGTCTAGTAATACAGACTGGGAGATGATCACTGAGAGAGTCTAACATTGTACCTTTGGTGGAGTATTTGCTGGAGTCTGAAACTAGGATCCAGTTCAAAAGAGAATTTGATGTCTTGCCATAATGTCTGGGGCTATTAATTAGCTGTGTGAAACCATATAAATTCATGCTAGATGTAGGGGAGTTAGAGTTTATGTCCAACCAATTGACATTCACAGTGCCTAATAATATTATTTCTTGTGGAAATGTTATGGATATCCAATGTAGGATGTCTTCCAGTACAGCTGTATTGTCACCAGGAGGGATAGAAAGGACAGTAATACATATTTGTTTATAACTGATTATTTTATGGAAAGCAATAGGAAGCTCTGCTGAACTGAATTTTAGTGTTGGTTAGCTGTAACGGGAAAGTGGTAGGTGTTGAGAAATATTAAAGAAATATCACCACCTTTTCTCTTTGTGTGGTCATTATGGATAAGATTATAGCCAGGAGGTATAACTTTTGGGTGTTTATTTGTTTTCAGTTACAGTTTAAGTCAAGTTTCAGTTACAGGCTTATGTTGGGAAATCCAGGCATGTAGTTCAGCAGTTTTATTTCTTATACTGCTAACATTTATTGCTGAAAAAATTTGATCTCCAGGGTTGGGAATTGGCTGTTGTTCAGTTACAGAGGTGTGTGGGAAACAATTATCATTGTTTTCATTGTGGTAGATGTGGCCAGGATTATGGTGTAGATCTCCTCCTAGAAGGAATTTAATATATTAGGGGATTATGCATACCTATTTTTTTGGAGAAGATTCTTGCACTTAATTTTGTTTTGGTTTATGTTGAAGGGCAATTAATCAGCCTATATTTGGAATAAAGGTGAGGGGTAATATTAAATAGCAACTGTTGCAGTCAACACCAGGATAAAGGTGCAGTTCTAATAAGCAAACTATACGTAGAGAAAGTAAAAAATACCGAACCAGCACAGCTAGGCACAACACAATTTATTTTAAGAAATAAATGGAGCTAAAAGATGTAAGCACTTTTGCGATGTTCACATCGCTTCATCAGACTGACTGATACACCAAGCACATTCAATTTAAAGTAAAAAAAACAGCCAATCAACTACTTAACATTCATTAATTACCAATAAAACATTTAATAATCTTAAAGCACAATACAAAAAATGCGTAAAAATACAGAAACTAAATTACAAATAAAAATAGCAAGTCATAAAAAGCACTTAGATAAACAGCAAATGAATGTCTAAGTGAACGTGCTTTTAAAAAAGGTTTCAGGGATAGCACACTATTGAAGCCAGGTGGTTTATTAGCATTAAAAATCAAATTAATTTCTGCTCAGCTGTATCTGTTTAATTCTTTTATGTCTCCTCCTCTCTGGATTTTATTATTTATTATTTAGTATTATTGTACTGACTATTATGTTACAGTGAAACTGCATTATCAGTTTGTTACTGTAAATACTGATCGCTTTAAATACGATACTTTGGAAAATTTCTTCCCTGGCCTTAGCTGAAAAAGGACACCTGTGCCCAAATGTTCTTTCTTGGCAAACAAATGACAGTAAATAAATAAAATAAATCTTATTCTCCATCTTTTTTGGGTACCCCTGTCATGTTTTCTCTTACCCTGCTAAAGGTGTCATCTTCCCACAGTGCCTTATTATGCCTGTTTCCATTATATTCAGCTCTACTAAGTTAGCATTATTTTCTCCAGCATCTTGCTTTGGATTGAAGGCTTAGCTTCCTGTCCTAAAGCAAATGGTAGAGCAACTTCTTTCATGGCTTCCCTTGCAAATAGTAGCTCTAACAAATCACTCCCTGTTTTATTTTTTCGTTAATTCAACTGTGTTGTCTTACTTGTCTCTCTTCCTGTATTCAGTTTATTCCAAGACTGAATTTACAGATCCATTAGGGTTTGTGTTTAGCTACAGAGGCACAGCAATGAATTGCAGTTTGATAAGTCTTGGTTAAAACTGCTCATGCACAACACCATAGTTAGAGCTATAATAACAATGGGAGCAAGACATGCACACAAGCTCACATTTATTTAAGCATTAAATTAAAATAATTGATAGCTTACTTTCATCAATGAAAAACAAGGAGTCAATTCAAAAAAAGCTTCAGTCTATAAAGTTGCCTCAGGGTACAGACTGCCTAGAACTTTCATGATAGCGCCAGTCTAAGGGCCATTTCATAGGCCCCTCTTTTAGCCATAAGCTCAGGTATTCTAATAATATGCATCCCAAGTTGTAAGCATTTACAAGGCCTCATTCTAATCCTGAATAACAAAGGATACTCCTCCACCAGCTTAGTAATGGGTGATAACCCTAACCCTAATGCTGTCTCTTCCACAATCTTAACCCTACACCTTACGGTCATATGAATGGATTACCCCAGAGCAAAGTAAACAAATGGCAATTGTTTTTGCAGGGGGGCAAGAACCCCTGACCCCCCAACCCCCTGCAAATTATATATACTACCTCCGAGATTGTGCAATCCCAATTTAAAGGAAAAATTCCCCTACTCTGTGATGGTTGCTCTCTCAAACCTGTTGACCCCCATCTGAGTTGACCATGTAGCATCAACCTTCTGTGTATCACCAAAAAAACAGTAAGTTATATGCGTCCAAATTATCCAAACCGATTTAATGAGGCAACCCTTAGCAGTGGTCAAAAACACAGACTGTGGTCTCAGTTATAGTGTCTTTGAGGCAATATATATGTATATATATATATATATATATATATATATATATATATATATATAAATATATATATATATATATATATATATATATACACACACACACACACACACACACACACATATATATATATCTATATATATCTATATATATATATATATATATATATATATATATATATCTGTATCTATATATGGATTACCTTTCAAATCCCGAATCCCAGAATGCTGAATGCCAGAATGAAGAGATGAGAATGTTGACTTACAACCATGAATGGCTGATTTTTCTCAGGGAAAGGAAACACTTGTCTAGCATGTGGAAATATGCCCTTTTCCCCACTGTTGTGCAATTCTGGAGTTGGTATATCTAGTTAAGGGGAGTGTGGTCTTTTACATAGGCCAATGTGTTTAACTTATGTGATGGACAAGTGTTTCCTTTCCCTGAAAAAAAATCGGCCTTTTGTGATTGCAAGCCTTCGACATTCTTGTCTAGACATTCCAGCATTCGGCGTTCTGGGATACAGGATTTGAAAGGTAATCTATATATATATATATATATATATATATATATATATATATATATATATATATATATATATATATATATATATATATCAGGGAAAGAGAGTGGGAGGAAGGGAGGAGAAAGGGAGAAAGAAAGAGCTTGTTTTTATATATATATATATATATATATATATATATATATATATATATATATATATATACACACACACACACATATAAATGTATATGTAAAAATCAAGGGTGCCAAAAAGGTGTTCATTTTGGTTTTACTTTTTATTTGTGAATTTGGACCACTGTAGCACAGCTGCATTGCAGAGGTTGGCGCCAAGGACCCAATAAGCCAAACTGTATGATGGGAAACTTTTGCTTGAAGGAAATATTGACAGCATCCCGTCCCACTCACAGGTTTAACCTACAAACTTGTGAGACCATAAGTCAAGTCACATTTAATGAAGAGCTACTATTATCACAACTAGAGAGCAACCTCCTGTATCTTAAAAGCCTACAGTAGGAGGGAATTCTATTTACAGACTTGTCCACACAGACAGACAGTACCTAAGGGCACGAGACTTTTGAAGAAGCTCAATTGCAAAGAAGTGGATTAGCAACTACTAGAAAAATGGAAGCAAGCATTAACTGAAGCAGGACTAAATTTGGTCAGCATTTTACTGACCCACAGCAAAAAGTTACAATCAAAATATGTTACAGACTTTTCCAACAGCAAAAAAGCTTGTTCCAATATTAATAAAAAAATAAAGATTCAGAGCTGTCTCAGAGAAAGTTAATGCTTTAGATATGAAAATTAAAGATCTAAAACTTTGCAAATTGAAAAGAGATCAAGTAGACAGTTCAAATTACCAAAATTTGCTATTAAACTGTTTTTTTTTTTTTATGACTACAGTATTCAGAATCTTTTTTTTAAGGGTGGTAGTGGTGGTGCAGCGGTTAGCATTGTCACCTTACAGCAAGAGGTTCTCCGGTTCAATTCTTGGCTGGGATGCCTTCTGTGTGGAGTCTGCATGTCCTCCTTGTGGTTTTGTGGGTTTCTTCCAGGTATCCCGGTTTCCTCCCAAAGACATGCAGTAGGTGAATTGGACACTCTAAATTGGCCCCAGGTATGAGTGTGCGCATGTGTGTGCCTTCTGTGGAAGGTAGGGCACCAGGCTGGCAACTCAACACAGTAAAACTCCACTCCCAATCATGAGCAGACAGATGATCCGCTGTGACAACCCCTAACCGGGAAAAGCTAAAACAAGAAGTGGTGGTGCAGCAGTTATAATTGCCGCCTCACAGCAAAAGATTCTCTGGTTTGGTTCTTGGCTGAGGTGCCTTCTGCGCAGAGACTGCATGTCCTCCCTGTGGTTGTATGGGTTTCCTCTGGGTGCTCCAGTTTTCTACCAAAGACATGCTGTAGATGGATTGGACACTAAATCATCTGTAGGCGTGAGTGTTTGCGTGTGTATTCCTTCCATGGAAGGTTGGGTGCTGGGCTGGCAACTTGACCCGTAAAACTCCACTGCCAGTCATAAGCAGACAGGTGATCTGTTGTGGTGACCCCTAACTTGGAAAAAGCTGAAAAAAGAAGAACGCGTTCAGAATCTTTTTAAAATCACTGTCCACTGATTTTAAAGAGTATAATTGTCTTTCCTTAGTCACCTGATTTATTTTATATTGATCATGCTGGACTGAGTTATTACTTTGAAGGAAATTTGTTTCCTAGCACGCCAGAATTTTTCTTTTGCTTGTTAAACTGAAGTTGGCTGGGATTTTTGTCCTGTATGTACAGAGGCTCTACCATCCTGAGTTTTTTGCAACTTTATTTGTGACTTTAGTTTCCCAAGAAGTAGGACTGTCAAAGTTTTTTCTTGTAGACTTCATCACTGGTTGATCAAGGACCCCAAAAATTGTTCATTGTGTTTTTTTCTTTTTATTTGTGAATGTAGAGTTTTTAACCATGCAACAATTCTGTTCATTATTGGTATATTTCATACCTCCAACATGGCTTTTCTTCTCTTATAGATTGTTTCTGAGTATTCCTTGACCAGATTTATGAGCATTCTTGCAAGTGAGATAACTTTGTCTTTTTGATTATCTTATTATTTCATTTTTCACATCAAAGAAATGGAAAAATTCCAAAACATGCATGCACCTGCTTTCTGCTGCTGCTTGCAACGAATCCACTGTATGTTGCTTTTCTGTCAGTATGTCTTGATTTCATTGTTTCCCAAATCTGTCTTGTAATAGGCACATTAAAAACTACTCCAGTTTATTGTGTACCACTCTGTCTTGTATTACAGTTCTTCTTTGTCTTATCCCAGTTAAGGGTCGCCACAGCGGAACAACAGTCCACAGATCAATTGACAGTGGAGTTTTACAGGGTCAAGTTGCCAGCCCAGCACTCAGCCATCCACGAAGTCACACACACACAACCTATGGCAAGTTTATTGTGTCCAATCCACCTACAGCTTGTTGTTGGGATGTGGGAGGAAACTGGAGCACCTGGAGAAATCCCACAGAACCACAAGGAGGAAATGCAGAATCTGCACAGAAGGCACCCCAGCCACGAATCAAATGAGAGGGCTTCTTGCTGTGAGTCGGCGACACTAACTGCTGCACCACAATGGCCACCCTCTCTCTTGTATTACAGTTACCCAGTTTAATTTCCAAACTTCAATTATTATTATTATTATTATTATTATTATTATTATTATTATTAGTAGTAGTAGTAGTAGTAGTATGTTACTCCTTCTTCAGCATCTTTGAAGATCATCCATCCTTTTCCCTGCCTTTTTATTATGTATGTAAGTTCCTGTATTTAGTGACTCTGTTCCTGCAGCTAAGCCTTAATGACTGCTTCATCTTCCTCCTGATGTTGCACATTTCTTTGTAGCTCTTCTACTTCTGTTATTTGTTGTTGCCCTATTCTTTGATTCAAGCATTTCACATCCTGCTATACTGTAATTACCTTTTTAAACAAAATGAACAATTGGTCCTCCATATTTGCAGCTTTAAATGCAACCATTTATTCCTCCCCTTATTTCTGTTCATTATTTCTTTCTGCATCATTTTTCACCTATGTAATCAAGCTGTTTTTGCCCAGATTTTTCCATACCATATCCAAAGCTTTGGGCTCAGGCAGCATTCTTGACTGGGATCTCAAGCACCTTCTACAGCACAGTTCCCCTGAACTCTGCCAGTATAACTAGTATGTGTTCCACTGATGACTGGACACTATACAAGTGGTGATGGCTACTAACATATAAGCAAATTATTTGTGTATAATATGGCGAGAAATGTCTGATGTAATGTATAATTTGAGTATGCAACACTCTGCATAGCCCTGAAGCAGCACTGCATGCAGCAAGTATTATCTTTGTTACTTTATACGGTCTCATAATAAATGTCATGGCCCATAGTTGTGTACTAGATGCTGTGTCACCCGTGCAGCCATCAACTATGCGTATGCCTGCTGGAGGGGTTGCTGTCTGGCTGCCATTGGCTGGCCACCATCACCATCATCTCTGGTGGAGACAATGATAGAGAAAGCTGCAATTACCACTATGTGTCATTGGCTGTTACAGTTGTGCACCAGAGTTGCATGATCATGTTATGCAGAACAAAGCAGGGTACAAACATTCAACATTCGGTTGCAAGCTGATACTGAAAGACCCTCAGACTTATCCAGACAATGGAAGTGGGGTTTGAGCAGGCCAAACTCTTACTCAATAACTATCCATGTGTGGGACAGGGTTGTATTAAAGCTATCCTCTGCAGGATATGGACTGGTGTCATTACAAGGCATGGAGCCAACACATAAGGAAGGATGAAATCAATCCTTACTTTCAGTTTTAGTAGATATATATATATATATATATATATATATATATATATATATATATATAGAGAGAGAGAGAGAGAGAGAGATAGAGAGAGAGAGAGAGAGAGAGAGAGAGAAATAACTATGGATAACGACAATATGCATTCACCAAGTAGGTAACTTTGAGGAATGACATAATGGTTAAGGAGTTTACCTTGCAAACACAAGATGCAGTGTTTGATTCTTCCACTGGGTAACTGGCTAGGCTTCAAATGTCCCACAAGGGCAGTTAGCCAAGTACGTTTCTATGAAACCTATGAATTCAAGAAGAACAAGTATAGCAAACTTTTGTCCTGTATGTGAAAATCATGGTCACTGCCAGAATGCTGGGTTGACATGTTTGTGATGCATTCATGCATCAAAAAGTCCCTGATAGTTGACAGAATGGTAACATTTCCTATCATGGTACTTTTTCATTTGTGGACTAGATGGAGCTGTTACAGTCACATGGATGCAATCTATTGCACCAAGCTCCTCAGGAAGGTGTGCCGTTACATACATGGTACTGTCTCAGTCCTGTAGTGACAAGGGAAAATACACATTCTCATCCACATGGGCCAAGAGTATATCAAGAAACTGTTGCAGTATCTTGATAGCACAAGCCTGTGAGATACCCCGAGTTCCCCTGGTTTGTCTCTGAATAGTCCCTGTGGCATCCATAGTGAAGACTATACATACCATGGTAACTACGTGATAGGAAGGCCAAACAATTTCCCACTTCCTGTTTGTGAACCATATACATTTATCAAAACTCTTATTATATACCCTATCCACTCTAAATCAATCCAGTGACTCCCGTTCAGCAAAGTTTGTGAGAGTTATTCTTTACTATATTTTCTTCTTCTAGGTTGATGGACACTGCTCAGTATTTCAGTATGGCAGAAATGAGCAGCTCAAAGTGGAAAAGGCACGCAGCCCAATCAACATCTCCACCAGCTGCAAAATAATTGGAAATGGCATGGCTTCATTTTATTTTTTATAACAGAACTGAGCACAGTGCAATTGTACATCAAAAATCTTTATGAATCATAAAAGTCCTCATTTGCCTAGAGATAGCTTTATGTGGATTAGGGTGCCTCATTTACATAAGAATGTTGCATATTTTATGCACACATTTCTCATTTACATCTCATTATTTGTTTGATTAGCACAACACTTAAATCAATTTCGACTGTTTGGTGTCAAAGCTCAGATGATGACTCTGAACTGATCCTACCTTGTGCTTCTGAGTAGCCAGTGCATATACCCAGCATGCTCAAATATGATGAGTACGAATACCCTCAGTATATAGATAGAGAGACAGACAGACAAATAGATAGCATTTTGCTGGAAATGTGTCTTCATATATTTAATGTGAGTTATATATCTCTGAATATATGCATATACTGATTTTTTTAAATTTTAGTTCACAACATGCAGTAGTGAAACCTGATTAAATTAAAATACTAACGTGCATACTTGCTTTACAGCTTACAAAAATCCTGCGGACTATAACACCAAACACCTTTGCCTACAACTCAAATATAACATTAAGGTTAGTATTCATACATTTTAAGACTATATTCAACTGAGTGCATTTTAAAAATATATAGCCAAGCATAGTTAATCTGTTACAACATAGTATTAGATATTAAATTAACTCATGTTTATTTATATTTGTTTACCTAAACAGTGCACTGACTAAGATTTGTCCATTTGTAGGCACAAACCTGTTGAAAGCATTCAGAATTAATAAACAGAAGATAAAATAGAATGCTGCACACTTTCTTATATTGAGGAATGTATTAATAGAATGGAATTCATCAGGGGAAGCATAAATTAATTTTTGAAATAATGATCAAGATTTTTATGCTCATACTGTGTTAAATATGTCAGTGATTTAAAAATTAGGTACACCCACTGGGGCACAAAATCTTCTAGTTCCAAGTCAATGGCCATATTCTAATGATCATATGCAACTACACAAATCCGGCCATGTGGAAACAAAACTATTACATATAACAGGATCTGCAAATTGCAAATAGAGACCGATAGACAGATAGACAGAACGATGGACAGATAAATTGGTGGAAAGATATCAACCCAATGCACACTCACTGCATGATATGATACAATCAGACAGCAAGTATGCAATTTAAGATCAGCAGACTTTTCATAAATCTAAAGGTATATTTACTCTGTCAGCTGTGTTAACTCACAGCTGACCATGTGTCACCCACTTACATAGTATGCCTTTCTATCCTTGATGAAATGTATATCCAGTAAACTTGTTTACGCACACAAGAGAATAATCAACATGATGTACTACTTATGTATATTTACTGTGCATATTATTTCCCTATCAGATGAATATAAACAAATAAATGTACATTGCAGTCTCTCTCTACTAAACTATGTAATATAAAATGTTCCTGAAACAGTACACAATTATACCTTGTCTTTATATCTAAGAAAAAAACACTTCAATTATTATCTAACTTGTATGAAGTGGAGCTTTTCTCCTTGGAACTTCACCAAAAGGGGGCACATTTCTATGGAGTGGACCACCCCAGTTAAAAAAAGGAATAGATTAATAAAACAAATAAGTATAATATTTTTAAATGTATCTCAATGATCTATGTGCATGATTGACTGTAAGATACTCACATAAACCCACAGATAAGCACATGTATAATATACAGGTTTATGATCAGGTATCCAAGCATAACTAACATGTTATGTGTTGGAGAGAATGCTGACAGGAAATTCATTTCAAGAGTAGAGAGAAGTGATATATAAATAGACACACATACATATGTAAGTACAGACACACACGCCACATCCAGACAAAAAGACACTGCCCATCTCTTGATTCTGCTCCTTGACCTATGTTCATTTAATGGCATAGGAGGCTGTTAAAGGCAAGTAGGGGGAGGGGGGTACCCTGATGCCACAGGTGGCTTGCCTATCACAGTGGGGGGGGGGGTGAGATATATAAAGAGAGAGAGAGAGAGAGAGAGAGAGAGAGACTTTCCAGTTTTCTGCTGTGCTGACTTCTACAGGTATGTGAAGGGTATTGCCTGTAGCACTATGGGGTAGGTTTTTACCTCTTTTGAGCAAACTAAGAGAGCTGGCATGTATGAATGCACACATGCCTCCCTTTAAGGGGCAGCTATAGTAAACATGACAGCTTTGACAAAGATGAGTTAGGCCAGCATGAATGGGAGATGCATACAATTATCATCTCTCTCCAGTCAACTAACATCTGAGAAGATGAAAGGGCTGCTAAGGTTTTTGTCTCAGTCAGTTACAAATGGGCTGTAAGGCCCTCATGTAGACATGAACAGTGCCTTTCTCTGACTCATCAGAGGAATGCATAGGTCTCTTAAGTGCTGAAAGCAGGCCTGATTGAAATATGGGATTAAAAAGGAAATGACACTGGTACCCCAGAAACACCCAAGCTCACCTACACAACTTCCCTAAATTGAAAGTACCTTTTCTTTACTTTAAAACTGATTAAAAAATTAAAATAAAACTAGAACCACATTTCCATTTCATTATTATGCAAAAGCAACTGAAACATTACACACTTTATACATAGAAAAAGAAATGTTAGCATCCTCCTATAACATTCTACCCTACCAGCCCAATTGTCAAAACCCAAACCTGTCTTTACTAGTGAGGAAAAACACTATAGATGCTTAAAGACAAGGCATAGTGATAATCTGCAAGAAGGGATTTCCGAAGAAATCAGAGGAAGAGTTGAGAGAAGGTAATCTAGAGGACAGCAGAGGACAAGGAAATATATGGCGCAGAACTGCAATGCACATTTCACATACTGAAACAGTAAAACATGTTTGGTAATATACTGTTTTGGGCATTCTAACTCTGTAGCAACTGAATAAACACTACTCTGATGTGACCAGCTATCATTGTATAAAACTGAGCAAGATGTCTGTGGCCAAAATGTTATAAATATTCACTGTTCAGTTTCATAGAACAATCAATAGTGTGAGCTAGTACAAGATAGCCAAAGGAATATACAGGTAAGTTTTCTCAGAAGTTTCTCATTTGGTGGTAACACAGTGCTCAGGCCTGAAGGTCATAAAGGAGCACCATCTCATCCCGATAGATTATCTCCCATACAAAGATAAAAACTGGATTTAAAAGGAACAATGTTGGTAGAAATGTTTACATTATCCTATAATTGATTTCATAGTCATGGAAACACTTGTGTTATTTATTTGTTCCTAATTGATGTCCTGCATTTCAAAATAACAAAATTGTATTTGTCAAATGCATGAGCTTGCAAATTCTGAAATAAAGAAATCTTATAAATTGCTTGCAACATATTATCGTGATAAATTTTGCAGGCATTAAAAACTTTACGTCATATAAACCAAAAATGCAAAGAGCAGAAGCTCATAGCATGATAACTTACATGATCAACTACATGCCAAACAGAGGTAATTTTCTTCAAATTATTTCAGTAAGTTCCCTCTGTATAGATTCAAGTGGCACATGACACAGGCTGATTCTAATTATAAATAGAGAAATAAGTATTATATTTGAAGATTGGGCAAGTATACATTTTGTATAAATGTACTGAATTGTATTTGTCTCTTAAGGATAATGTTCAGAAAATAAGCCCCATTAAGTCAAAGGCACACTCCCTATAATGTTATTAACAGGGTCAGAAAAAGAGAGGTCAGATCATAACAACATTCACAAATCTTTATAAAAGTTGGTTTCAAGTAAAGTAATACCATTAAGAAAATGTTAGTTTTAATAATTGGTCTCCCAAAATGTATAACTTTACATTAATTATAAATGAAGTTCAAATTGACATTTTCTGCCCAATCAGAAAATTGTTGAAGTAGTCCAGTGATTATTAAATAGTCGTTGTTACAATTTAATACAAAACCAATTTTACAGTCATCTGTGTGCTTTGCTTGTCAAGTGAATTTACTAATTGTAGAAAGAGCAAGTTTGAACAAAAAAGAACCCAATCGTAATCCCCGTGGGACAATGGATAGCACTGGCAAATATTCTGAAAGTTGATATAGACTGGATGTGGCCAATAACCAGCAGCTTATTTAAGTAATAATGAATGGGTTGTAACTGTATTTCACAAGAGCTGAGATGATAAAATTATGAGAAAGAGTCTCAAAAGCCTTTATTAAATCCATATAAATGACACCAAATGATACTGTCCAAAGTTAGTTACTTGATTAGAAAACTCCACCAAATTAGTGAGCATTGACCTGTCAGTACTGAGGACATGTTGATATATATATATATATATATATATATAAATATATATATATATATATATATATATATATATATATATATATATATATATATATATATGTGTATTACCATTATGGTTATCTGTGTTCAATAATAGTTGCAACAGAGTTGTTTCAAAACATTTATATGAGATATAGATTAAGCTGATTGGTCTATAATTAGATATGTCTAGCTTGTTAAATTGGTCAAATAATTGAATTTTTTTCCTAAGTGGAGGTACTATACAATTAAGAAATAGACTTTTAATTATTTGATATAAAAAAATAAATAAAATAAAAAAAGGTAACAGATCATTCTTTATCCCATGAACCAAGACTGCTGGAATATAATCAGGATGGATGGAGGTCTTCTTATCAGTTGTTTTGAGCACTTCAGATATCACATCTAGTGTTATAATAGGGCAAATATAGTTAATAGAAGAAATCAATCAAAATGCAGTAGTATAGATTATGCATACTTGTAGACTATTAAGAGCGGGACAGCTAGAAAATCATGATCTTTTGCATATCCAGCATAAAGTGCAGAACTAGACTAGGTCAGTTGGAAATAGTTCTGGGATGAAACTGACCTGGATCAGCCTTCCCACAAACCCATGGATAAAGAATCTATGCAAGGTTCAGAAGTTGTTCTGACAATATGGGATCTGTCACCTAAGGGATTGGCAGTGGAAGTCAATAAACATCAACTATATGGTTTGTGCATGGCGAGTCACATAAATCACTTCAAGCCAGTATGACTCCATGAATTTCTTTTTTGTTATAAGATGAAATAACAGTAGTCTGACAGTACAGAGTTTAGCTGCCATGTTATATACCTTATTATTGTGATACCAGAATTATTGCAAAAATGGTGGTATTTTATTAACATTCATCCTGCTGGGTGTCTGCATGATGATGCTGTAAAATTTGAGCAAGTATAAATTTAACCATATGTGATCTCATAGTCAGAACCTGATACAGTTGCCATCAGTCACCAGGAGTAAGGCCATTATGAATAATTAATGGAATCCCCAGTTTTGTCTTCCCTAAAGAAAAGCAAACTCTTTGGGTCCTCTTCTTAGTCCATGCATACATTGTGTGCCCTTGTCTGTTATCCAGATTCATATCAAAAGGGCCTAAAAGTTTATTCTGTTCTGCATTGAGACATAATGGCATAAAGAATAATATGATTTCTCAGGGCAAGTATATATCAGATATTGTCATGGAAATAAAAACTTAGATATGCAGCAGCCTTTTGAACAAACAATTCCAAAGTGCGGATTGCTGAATTTGTTAAGAAAGTCCAGCCTTGCAGTAATCTTTATTTTGCCACTGCGCAAACTGTGCTGTTGCCGAAGTACAGCAGTAAGGGCATGTGTCTTATTCTGCCACCACGCAAACTGTGCTGTTGCTGAAGTACAGCAGTAAGGGCATGTGTCTCCCTGTGCATCATCAACATGTTTCAAAGTTCACAATTGAGTTGATACAAAACACCAGACAATCTTCTCCTTTTTTTGTGTTGGTAGGTACTAGCTAGAAGGTGAACATGTTGAAATAAGTATTTGAGTATGAATTTCTTGTACCTCGTATGTTACTGCTGTGCCATTATCATTTTAACACATACATATTTGTCATGTGGATTTTTTTCATTTCCTTAGAGCATTTTTTTGTTCCTCACACATGATAGATACAAATATGTTCACCGTAAAATTGCTTCATTGCTTTACTCTATTCCACTAAGAAGTTATCAAGAAACAGTGTTTCTTTACTAAGTTTTGTAATGTAAGACATTTCATATGAAATATGCTACGTTTTTGTTAAAAAAAAATAAAATAAATGCATTGATGATCACTGTATTTATGCCTTTCTTGTAAATGCTTGATGCGTATTATTTGTAGCTCTGAGGACAAAGCCCAGGGAGGTCTGAATGGAGATACAAGGAGATTGCATTATAGAAGTGGATTAGAACTACAATGGCCATGGAAAAGAACAGTAAGAGTTTGTGGACGATTAGATGTAGAGCTAACTGACATTGTATAAGAGATAATAAGACATGCATAATGGTGTGTAAACAAAGAAATATTGCTTCATGAAAGACTGAAGGAGGTTGATGAGGTAGAAACAGGACAGAAAATAATCTTGTCCAAGTCTAGTCTCAGCAGAAGCGGAAGATATTAAGAAGAATTTTTAGGAATATAGAGAAGAGCTATGTCAAGAAAGTAGAGACAAAAGTAATAGGAGATTTGTGACAGCCTTATCA
>NC_056734.1:307147507-307280007 GCF_019279795.1 Protopterus annectens
GGCCACATCATGTTTACTAAGGTAAAACATCAGTAGGAGATTCCCTTATCCTGCATAGGAAACCAACGTACATGTGCAATAGATACTGACCTTAGGGTTAGAAGTAGATTTAATGTAAGTGCATATATAGTAATACATTTAACGTACATGTGCAATAGATACTGACCTTAGGGTTAGAAGTAGGGTTAAGGTAAGTGCATATATAGTAATACATTTAACATACATGTGCAATAGCTACTGACCTTAGGGTTAGAAGTAGATTTAAGGTAAGTGCATATATAGTAATACATTTAACATACGTGTGCAATAGATACTGACCTTAGGGTTAGAAGTAGATTTAAGGTAAGTGCATATATAGTAATACATTTAACATACGTGTGCAATAGATACTGACCTTAGGGTTAGAAGTAGGGTTAAGGTAAGTGCATATATAGTAATACATTTAACGTATATGTGCAATAGATACTGACCTTGGGGTTAGAAGTAGGGTTAAGTGAAGTGCATATATAGTAATACATTTAACATACATGTGCAATAGATACTGACCTTAGGGTTAGAAGTAGATTTAAGGTAAGTGCATATATAGTAATACATTTAACATACATGTGCAATAGATACTGACCTTAGGGTTAGAAGTAGATTTAAGGTAAGTGCATATATAGTAATACATTTAACATACGTGTGCAATAGATACTGACCTTAGGGTTAGAAGTAGATTTAAGGTTAGTGCATATATAGTAATACATTTAACGTACGTGTGCAATAGATACTGACCTTAGGGTTAGAAGTAGGGTAAAGTGAAGTGCATATATAGTAATACATTTAACGTACATGTGCAATAGATACTGACCTTAGGGTTAGAAGTAGGGTTAAGATAAGTGCATATATAGTAATACATTTAACGTACATGTGCAATAGATACTGACCTTAGGGTTAGAAGCAGGGTTAAGTGAAGTGCATATATAGTAATAATTTAATGTACATGTGCAATAGATACTGACCTTAGGGTTAGAAGTAGGGTTACGTGAAGTGCATATATAGTAATACATTTAACGTACATGTGCAATAGATACTGACCTTAGGGATAGAAGTAGGGTTAAGTGAAGTGCATATATAGTAATACATTTAACGTACATGTGCAATAGATACTGACCTTAGGGTTAGAAGTAGGGTTAAGTGAAGTGCATATATAGTAATACATTTAACGTATATGTGCAATAGATACTGACCTTAGGGTTAGAAGTAGGGTTTAGTGAAGTGCATATATAGTAATACATTTAACGTACATGTGCAATAGATACTGACCTTAGGGTTAGAAGTAGGGTTAAGTGAAGTGCATATATAGTAATACATTTAACGTACATGTGCAATAGATACTGATCTTAGGGTTAGAAGTAGGGTTTAGTGAAGTGCATATATAGTAATACATTTAACGTACATGTGCAATAGATACTGACCTTAGGGTTAGAAGTAGGGTTAAGTGAAGTGCATATATAGTAATACATTTAACGTATATGTGCAATAGATACTGACCTTAGGGTTAGAAGTAGGGTTAAGTGAAGTGCATATATAGTAATACATTTAACATACATGTGCAATAGATACTGACCTTAGGGTTAGAAGTAGGGTTAAGTGAAGTGCATATATAGTATTACATTTAACGTGCATGTGCAATAGATACTGAGCTTAGGGTTAGAAGTAGGGTTAAGTGAAGTGCATATATAGTAATACATTTAACGTACCTGTGCAATAGATACTGACCTTAGGGTTAGAAGTAGGGTCAAGTGAAGTGCATATATAGCAATACATTTAACATACATGTGCAATAGATACTGACCTTAGGGTTAGAAGTAGGGTTAAGTGAAGTGCATATATAGTAATACATTTAACATACATGTGCAATAGATACTGACCTTAGGGTTAGAAGTGGGGTTAAGTGAAGTGCATATATAGTAATATATTTGGGTAGCCCAATAGAAACCTGTTTAAGTTGTATGTGTTTGCAGGTTTTTCTATAAATTAAGACAGTAACACGTAAGTTGTGTATGTTCGACTATGTGTCATTGTCAGAAATGGCTAGCACTCCTGCTGTACCTCCTGGTAGTCTAGGTATGTGCTATAGGACTGCAACATCACAGAAGAATAGGGAAATGCTGCACTTAGATGGGTATCTCTATACATTAGGGAAAACTAGCAAAGATAGGAAATACTGGTGCTACAAGTATAAGCAGGCATGTATTTGCAAGGGACGGGCAATCACCATGAAGCAGGTAGATGGGGTATTTTTGTTAAATTCAGTATGTCATGTCCATCCACCAAGATGCTGCTGAAGTAGAGCATTATATTGCTTGTCACCAGCCCGGCTAAATAGGGCTACAGCAGCGTTAGTAGTGGATGACATTATTATTAGCACTTCGGTAGAGAGTTCCTTAAGCTTGCCTTCTAGGCATTCCATGCTGCAACAAGTAAATTGTATGCGATGTAGGAAGATGCTTACCTATAAAGTGGTATCAACTCATTTAAATGAAGTGAATGCTACTGAGGGTGAATTGAAGGAAGGTTCCTTTATACAGCAGCATAAGGTAGACCTTAATGCCAATGTTCATGTGTTAGTGTTCAGTACAAAGGAGAATTTGCAGGATTTATGCACATGTATGTTATGGTTAATGGATGGAGTTTTTCTCACAAAGGGTCAGCTGTGTCGGCAACTGTATAGTGTGCATGGGTTGATTTCATTTGGAGAAAGTACTAAATGTATGCCACTGGTGTATTGCTTAATGTTAAAAAAATTGTACAAGTCATACAACTATTTATGGGAGTGTCTGGATAAGCTGATGTCATCTCTTGATCTAGTGGCTAGGGTAGAATTTATCTTATGTGACTTTGAAATGGCAGCTATGAAAAGCGTTAGACATAATTTCCATCAGGTAACATCTAAAGTGTCATTCATTTCTCACAGGCTGTCTGGAGAAAGGTGCAGTCTGTAGAATTGGCTGCTTTGTATGGCAAGTGTGTACATTTTCAGTTCTGTGTCAAAAAGCTAATAGCTCTTTCTTTCCTTCAGGAGGATGAGGTTGTTCCTGCATTTAATGCTTTGTGTGAGACATTTCCTGTTGAGGGGAAGCTGTTGCTGTCTTATTTTGCAGAGGTGTATGTTCTGGGACGTGTGCATAAACAAAGCACTAGGTCTGCACATGTGTCAAGATTTCCTCCAGTGTTTCCTATTGCATTTTGGAATATTTCCTCTCTAAATGATCTGTCCCTTCCACGTACACAAAGCTATGTTGAGGGATGGCATAACCGTGTTAGATGTCTTTTAGGTAGGCGTATTTCAAATATCCCAGCTGTTCTGAGTGTTCTAGTGCGTAAGCAGAACAGGGTTAATGAGATCAGATTACAACTGCAGTCTGGTTGTCCACCTTCACCTAAAAAGCGTTGGAGTGCTGAAAAGCAGGCTCGTATGCAAGCAGTGCTCAGGAAGAGGAACAAGTACTCTACAGGTGAATTCTTTCGAGTGATAGCTCTGCTGTTGAAAGTGTAACATACAGTTGACAGTTTGAACGTACTACATAAATTGAACTTTTTCAGTACTTGGGTTTTCACATTCACATATATTTGTGTGTTATGCACATTTAATTAGCACAGGGGATAAATGGGTGAGGTGTTGACATGGGTGAAGTTTAGATTATTTTGTTTGGGTAGGCAATACGCAGCAGGAGGTGAGTTGGCCAACTATGGAAATTCAATATTTTGAATTTCACGCTTTTTCACATTTGATGGAGTTGCAGTTTGATATTTTGGTGTCAGCCTTTAGGGATTCGAGTATCTGAATGTTCGAAATAATGATATAGACTCCTACTAATCATCCCTGTAGCTTCTGTTCTAGATTTAAGTATAATCACTATCAATGCTGGTCATTCACTTACAAAGCCCATATTCCTTTTTCTTTGCCTATACTCTCATATCAATCCTTGGTAGGGAAAGCAGTCTCTAGTTTGCAGTCCAAATAAATTATTGGCCACTTCCTATTCTATTATATTTCTCTCTATAACTATTTGTTCCCAATAACGTATTTCCATTGCCAACTTTCTCCAGTAAATTCTAGCCCCACTCTTGCCTATTTGATGTATCCTTAATTGTAGTCATCCCTATTGGCAGAATCTCCTTTCTTTATTCCCATGTTAGCTTAGCTCTTAGAATACTATCTACTACTTTATGAATATAGTATTCTACAAGGCTATTGTTATTCTCCTTAAGGAAATGCATCCAAAATCCCACTTTCTAATTATTTCTTGAGCTTTACCCCTGTTTGATCATCATCATCCCTTTCCACTTTGAATTATAACTTTCTTCTTGTGCTATATCTTGGAGCCTTAACTGAGTAGCTCTGCAATATACATTCAAATCACATAATCCCAAACCACGTTGTTCAATTGGAAGGATCGGCTTCTCTCACTTAACTCTTGCCCTCTTCCCCTCCCAGATAAAATCCTTCAACTCATTATTAATTGCTATCCACAACTTCTGCTTTGGTTGATAAAAAATGCCTGACATGTATTTAAAACTAAAGGGACTAAAAACATTCTCACTGCTTGTATTTTACTATCGTATCCATAAAACAGTGCTTCCAGTTTCTCAATTTTTGTTATATCTTTTGTTTAATTAGAATTCTTATCAACCCATGCTCCTGTGTACTTCATTTTATCATGTCTATCTTTATTAAGCCCTCATTAGGCCAATTATTGAGTATAATGCCCTCTTTGTCATGTATCTGTTTTCACACATACATCAACTAGATTGCACATAGAAAAATACCTTACTAAAAGTCCTAAATAATATGTCCTATGTGGACCCTCTCAAAGTCCTGTCACTATACTCAGTATCTTACAGATGCTAAGAAGTGATTTGTTTCTGGCAAACAAGGCATTCTCCGACCAAATACTGATTGACCTACTGCCCAGTGGCAAGTCAATGGTTATCATATATACTAGGTCTGGGGATCAAAACATCCTCTGTAACATTAACAGAATGGTTCAGAGGGTCAGTATCCCAGAGGATGCCACTGCTCTGAAACAGACTTTCTTAAGTTATTATTATAATTAAGGGTTGTTATATCTTTAATATTATCAGTCAAGATTGTCCCTAAGTAAGTGATTTTACCATATTTCACAATGTATTTACGCATTTTTATTTATTTTATTAATATTATAATTAACAGGTAGTATTTTAGTCTTATTCTCATTAAAACTGAGTCCCAATTTCTTCTGGGATATTTCCATTGCTTGGAATACTTCAATAAGAGAAGAATTGTAATCAATCAAAGTTAATAGAATGTCATCTACATATAATTGTATTTTGGGGATTAAATCATTATTTCTTACTATACATTTGATGTTTTTATTTGAGCTTATATAATTTGCAAAAGGTTCCATAACTAGAGCAGCAAGTAATGGGGCAAGGGACAACCCTGATCATGATTGATTGGGAAGTATATGAGCCTATCTTAATGTATGCAAAGGAGTTTTGATAGAGAATTTGATTATTGTTTGAAAAGTTACATTCCTCCAGTACTAATAGTAAATACTCCCAATTAACTGAATCAAATGCACTGCTGATATCCAGACTAAGCAAAGTTAGTTATTTTTTTTAATTATTACTATAATCAGTTATTGATAGTATTCTCTTGACATTATCATATGTTTTCCTGTTCATTATAAACACAGTCTGATCATTGTTTCTCAACACTGGAAGAAATTGTTTTATTCTAGAGACGTAGATTGGTTTCAGTGTTGATTTCCATATTCTAGTGATTGTTTTCTTGATATCCTGAAGCATTAAACTTAGTTATATATTACTATGTCTAGGTAATTCATATCCTATGTCTCAGCTCAAAAGAATCATTTCCTTTACTACAACCCTTTGATCTCCAATATTTCTGACAAAGTACACCGTGGGAATTTTAAATCTCTGCCAATTCAGTACACACCCCAAAAACATGTCCTCACTTATCACTGCCTTTACCATTATACCTCGAGCATTGCTATATACCTGCAAAAACTCTCTGAAGTTTGCTTAATGTATAAAATGCCTATGCAAACACTTCCAAGCAAAATCCTAAACCTCTCATTGTTCTCCCATTGATTCTTTGTAAATTGTCTTGCCACAGAGGATGTTATAAACTGCATATTTAAATTACAGGTTAAAAAAGTAGGCATTGTATTTGTAATGCATAATTTATTGTCAGCCTTTCTGCACAATCATATTTTATACAGGAAATCTATCCTTATAATAATTTACATTTTACTGATTATGTTCAGGAAAACGTTCCGAATATGCATTCTATCACTATTGTTACAGTTTACTGGTGTAATACCATTGTTTAGCTGTGTAACACACAGATATTTTCACCAATTACTCCCTCTCTTATATAGTGAGTAGTCACTCCAAACTTCATGTCTTGAAATCTGTTAATGGCATACAAAATATACCAGCACAGTGAGTATGTATGTCAGTGCCAGTGACAGAAGTATTTATTGTACAGACCTGTATCAGAGTGTACTACAGAATTATATATATATATATATATATATATATATATATATATATATGTTGTTTGTCTTTAGGCTTTTCCCGGTAAGGGGTCGCCACAGCGGAACTCTGTTCCGCTAATGATTGGCTGTAGATTTTTTTTACAAAACACCGAGGTGCCAGCTCGACGCCCGACCTTCAATGAAGGCACTCCCATTTACACATGCATGTCTTTCGAACGCTACCCAGCCGCGGGGAGGACATGCAGACTTCACACAGAAAGCACTCCCAAGCCCAGCTGAGGATCGAACGAGACAGCCTCTTGCTGTGAGGTAACAAAGTTACCGCCATACCACCGTGGCATATTCAGAATTATATATATATATATATATATATATATATATATATATATATATATATATATAATATTAAACCAGTGCATGTAGATGCCTACAGACTTAATTGAGTCTGTTTATGAGTTGAAATATTTACAAACTGTAGTAGCATTCTGTAATAGACATGTATAGATACTGATAGAAAAGTAGATTTCATTTGATTGGGGTTTCAGAACTAGGGCTATATAAATGCTATATCATTTACAAGGTGGGTAAACAGGCATTATTTTGCCATCGCAGAACATTGGGTATTTTCCTACAAACTAATTGCAAGAAATTGTCCTGATGTTGATTTCTGCCACCATAGCCAGAAGTGAAGAAGAGATGACTTTTTAAATAACTAGGTCAGTAATGCAGCTATTTTAAGTCAAGGCTACTGAGTTTTTCAAAGTGGAAGGTATTGCCTATGTACTTGGCACACAAGTGTTAGACATCTAGGAACTGCTGTGTCTTGCCAAGAGATGTAGCCCGTGCCTTGTTGGGATTTTTGATGTGATAAATCCCCATGAATTTTGAAGAGTTGCATGCTTCTGTTGTCCTCTTAATGCAAGTTGTAAGACTGACCACGACACTCCCTCACTTTTGTTTGACCACGCAGTGTGACTAAAAGCATTTTGTGTCTGTAGAATGGGGCAGCCCTAGTTAGTGTCTGTCAAATCTTCATTGGATTCTTAGAGTAAAAGCTGTGCTGTATGTATTTTGTCCATGGTGCAGAAGGATTAAGCCATGATTGCACCTCAGATTACCAAGGAGCTGTTCCTGCTCTGGATTTTGAACCATCTGTTTAGGAAGGATGAGGATGAGTGGCCAGTATCAGCTTGTCCATCCTGAGAGGGTGAGAGACAGCTTGAAATGCTGCTCTCTCTCTCTCTCTCTCTCTCTCTCTCTCTCTCTCTCTCTCTAGATATATATATATCTGGGTATCCAAGCATATGCACCATAAGGACCAGGGTGTAAGTATAACTTGTGCTGAATGATTACTTTGGGATATGTAAAGCACATAAACTCACCTAAAGATCCTAGGTTTGATTAAATTCCATGCAGCAGTGCTGTTAAGTGGGTATGGAGTAAAGCATAAAACAAAAAGCCTCGATAGCTGTCAAAATCATAGATCCTTACTGAGAGCCATAATAAGGAGAATTTGATAGTCACAGCGCACAGTGGGCAGAATAATAGTGAAAACAGGTGTCTTTATATGGTTAATATGCTCTTCTATATTATTAGGAATGGCATATCATAAATAATGATTAAGTGCACAATGATGTAATGTTAAGTAGATTAGTAGACCAAAAGTAGAGTTTATGTTATTGCTTTCATTTCAGCTGATTTGAGAGACTACTTCCACAAAGAGGGTGGTCACCAGTGTGGCTCTGTGCTAGGTCTGCTCCTCTTTGGGAGCTATTTTTCAGAAGTCAAGTCCAATGTCAAGGGCCTCTGGCATACCTTGTTTGCAGATGGCCGCAAGCTTGGAGCAATCATAGAAATCCCCTAAGGTACTAAAATCTTACAGGAAGGTCTAATATACACAAACGATGGGTGCAAAGCTATGATATAAAATGCAATGCCAAGAAATGCATAATAGTACCTTTTGGGAAGTTGGCCATCCAGGATAACTACCTCATTGATTATAACACCCCTAAAAGTAAACACATTAGTCAGGGATTTGGGGACTCATATATTTAGTAACCTGGTTTTCAACCAAAATTTTCTCTAAGGTAGTAAGAATATCAGTGACATTATAGGTGAGGGCATGACATCTAGGCCCCAGTGAAGTCATTGAGCTATTGTACTCGGCTGTCATCTGACCAGTCATTGACTATAATGCCACATTTGGGATGTACCTGACCAGGCACATGTGAAAACTGGAATGTCCATGGTGGTTCATCACAAAAAGAATATGGAATATAACTACAATGTCTTATGATGATCACCTTAAGGCCCTGTCTCTATACTCTCTTTCATACAGACTGCTGAGAGGCAATTTATGCCTAGCATACAAAGCATCCTTGGATACTGCTCTGATGGATCTTTTTCCATATCCATGTAACAAACAGCACCAGAACGATTACATTTAAGGATTTAAAATATGCTTGTCCTTTAAATAGGACATGTTGGAGGGACTGGAATCCATCTCAGAGAATCCCCATTCTCTGGAGTATGCTTCCCATTTATGTGAAGCAGGGCCCTTCACTACCCATATTTAAGTGCAACCCGGGCAAGTGGATGGGAAATCAGAAATTCACCCCGGTATGAAACCTTTGTCTCTGATGGACATAGGTAGCTTTTAAGTCATGCCCTAACTAACATACATCT
Source organism: Protopterus annectens (assembly GCF_019279795.1). Lineage (NCBI taxonomy): Eukaryota > Metazoa > Chordata > Ceratodontiformes > Protopteridae > Protopterus > Protopterus annectens. The sequence goes on from NC_056734.1 coordinate 307,156,744, forward strand.
CTTAAAATAACTTCAAAGGCACAAAAACTCATGACATACATTTGGATTTCATGGTTAGGTTAATAAAGGTCTCAATGGCTGTTAGTCTAGTATATACCTATGAACCTATAAATATTATTTCTAGCTGAGAATATGCCTCAGAAAATGTAAGACTATGCTGGATGTAGAATATGTGATTTGCAACATATTTTATTACCCATCTTCTGTGATATGTACTGGAGCATGTCAGTCAGAATGTTAACATTTTGAGTTTAGACTAAGACATGATTCTGTTTTTTCAAAGCAGTATAGTCAGAGGAAATCTATCTGGATAAATAATCATCCATAACAGAGCTCATAAATCCACGGATGAGCATTGGTTACCACAGAAATTCTGTTAAGAAGCATTAGAATACTAAACTGCGATTAGAATTAGTAGTTAGACTCCAGGCAAAACAGCTCCAGATGTTGCAAACTATTCTGTATCTCATCATGAAGCACAGCTATTTACAGATAGAAGAAATATAGCACACGTTTTGCCTAATGCATCCAGAGACAGTGATGGTCTAGCATGAAGATTTTCTTAACATAGTGAAGCAAGCCTGTGCCTGTGATTAACATTGTGCTGCACTGCAGGTGAACCACAACAATATCATGTAAAGCGCTGTTGTCCTCCCTTTGAAATGAAGGCTCCAACATATACATTGGGTGAGACAAGCCAATGTCCTCAGTTATGTTTGTTCTGCACGTGATATTTCCCAACTCAAGTTTAGGTCTCTTCAGACATGACTTGTCTGGTAAACAATGCTCACTGGATCGGTGGGAGAGAACAATTATGCTTCAAAGTAACTGTTATTATTGAGCCTCAGGACAAAATACACCACTCCCAGTGTAATCGTTGACAGTCACAAGAATATCTAGACAGCGTACTTACTCCCCATCTAATTATTGACAGCAGCAGGAATACATACTCCCAACAAAATTATATGCTGCTTTCAGGCAGAAAACATGGGCAATTAAACTATAAGGGGAACATATTGCAGGTGTCACTAAATAAATGCATAAATATGCATCTGTGGAGAGGGTGCAGATCTGACTGCAGAGCTGACAGAACAACTGTTTACATTTCACACAACCTTTCATTTTTCAAGAAAAGTAAACACATGAAGAGACCAGTCAGTTCTTCCACTCTCCTGATTCCTGTATTCCTTTGTGTAATTTTGGCAAACCCTAGAGTTTCAGAAGCAAAGTCACATACCTCCAAATGATTTTCCATTCATTTTTTTGCACTGTAAATTTCCATCTGACATTATATCAGTCAGTGATGTTCTCTGCAATGATAATATTAGGGCTGCAGACTAAATTCAGCAATGATGACACTGACTCATTCGTGAAATTCTGATTATTAGCCCTTGGCTTTGATTGATGGATTCTTGCCCTAGAAGACAAAAAAAAAAAAACACATGAAGTTGTTTACATTTGATTTCTTAGAAAGGTTTCCAAGAACTTGAAATATACTCTGCCTGTGACACATTCTATGTTTCCTGAACAGGGCCTGCTGTACCAGTAAGTGCAAGGGAATGTTTCTGAACTGAACTGAGATAAAAACTAGGATGAAAGTACCCATATAAAAACTTATTGGCATAACTACAGAAATCAAAATGAGGCATTGCTGCAATATTAATGTTATCCGTCTATTTTATAATAGGAGATAATCTGTTTATTGCATTATTTGTAATGCAAATTAAACTCTTGCAATTAAATGATATGATCTCCATAGCCAGCAAAAGAAGCCCCTCTATGTCCCTTTGGCCCACACCTCTTACCTCACGAGCATGGAAGTCCTATACATCAAACTAAACACCATTCCCCTAGGAGACTTAAACTTCCTATCTATAACCTGGGAAGATTGTACATCCCCTAACATTTATGCCCAGAGATTTCTAGACTTCATTAATTCAATGCCTCTGGACCAGCTAGTCCACAGCTTAACAAGAGAGTGACAAAATCCTGGATTTAGTAGTTACCTGTGTAAAACAGCTGTGTTCTGTACCACTTGTAACTCCATCCCTCGTTTAATCTGACCCTAAATAATTCACAGACATTGCAAGTCGAAAGCCAGAAGTACCTTCTAATAACTCAGTATTCAGAAATTATGCTAAAAACGAATCTATTAAATTGAGTGATGATCTGAATAATTCAGTATCCTTGCCCAATAGGATGAACCCAGTGGGTATGCTGAATCCTTTACTGTCAAATTCGGTCCTCCTTTGAGTAAACACAATGTCAAATTTAAAGATAAACCCCTATAGGGGGACCGTAATATAAGCAGGTTCTACAATAGGAAAAAAAAATCATTGCACGTAAAAATAAAAGTAACTCCCAGCATGCCAGAGATGGTCTTTCTAAAATTATAAGGTAACTCCAATCCCTGATGAAATTAACCAAAACCAGATATGAGTTAAAATTAGCCACATAGGCTAAACACAACTGCAAGGCCTTCTTTATGTATTTTAGAAACCTCAGAAACAATCCCCAGCACTGCACAGAGCTAATAGTAAATCGTACCACTTACTCAGACCTACAAGACGCAACCATTCTACTGGCAGAGAAATTTAGGTGAAACATCAGCTCCCCCCCCTCCAACTTTCCCAGATCACATACCCACATCAATTCCATCCCACAAATCTCCCAAGAACAAGTCCTCAAGGTACTATCCAAGACCAAGAACACTGTTACTATGGGGACCAAATAACATACCAGGATGCTGATTAGCTAGCATGAAACAGCACCTGTCAGACCCCCCCCCCCATAGATTATTCAATATCATATTCAAAACAGACCATATGCCAGATGATTGCAGGATAGCAATATTCATCTGCCTGCACAAGAGCAGAGCATGAACTGACCCAGGTAATTATAGACCCGCAAGGCAGGCAAGCCTCATCTGTTAGGTTATGGAAAGATCATTATGGAATGTTTAAACAAGGATGTATACAACCTACAAACCCTTGGCCCTAGCCAATTTGGTATTGTCAAGGACAGTTCCTGTCTTCCCAACCTGGTTGTCTAGTTACTGAAATAATGGATGAGGTAAAATTAGTACACACCACTTATCTGAATCTCACTATGGTGTTCAACACCATTCAACACTCAGGTATTGCTAATAAACCATCCAAGCTAATTGTCAACCTTATGTAACTCAATGGATACAAATTGTCTCACAAATGAAACTTAGGAAATTAGGGTGAACAGCTACATTTCCTGCAAAGGACCTGTCACCAACACTTGCACTACAGGGCTCTGTCCTTGGGACAGTCCTCTTTAGCATTTACTTCTAAGAGGTCAACGCCAATGTTAAGTGCTTATTTCTTACCAAACCTATTGATGACTATAAATTACGAGCCATTATTAACTTTCCAGAGGATACCAAAATCATCCCAGATGGCCTTTCATATACAAATAGCTGATGTCAAAACCATAGAATAAAATTAAATACTAAAAAATGTATAATATCATCCTTCTACAAGTATGATATCCTTTGCAGCTATCACATTAACAATGCAGCCCCGAGTATCAATCTATTATGGGTCTGGGGGCCTATGTAGACCGTGAACTGTCCTTTGATCACCATGCATCAACTATTGTAAGAAAGTCTTTTTGTTGTTGCCCATCTTATTTGTAAGGGTTTTGGGTGTGTCAGGTGCAGAGATGTGATCATTTCTCTGTATTCAGCACTTATTAAATTGATCATTGAGTATAATGCCCCTTTTGCTATATACCTGTCCAAATTCTTGGTTCAACATGAATGCCTACAACTTTTTTGTCAACAAGAAAATAAAGGTTTTCCATCATAAGAACTTCACTGATTGTCTCAATGCCTTGTCCCTATTCTTGGTATCATACAAGTTGCTGAGGGGTGAACATTAACAATAGAAAGCCTTAACAAATCCTATTTTATTGTACCTGCTGCACAACCAGAAGCCAGTAGTAGCATAAACACCTGCTCAAGAAACCTAATCTCCTTTAAAACATAAACAGAACATGTTGGAATAATAGGTGTGTATCACAAAGAATTCCTCTTCTTTGGAATCATCTCCATCTCCACATAAATAAAGTACTTGTCGTCTTACTCTATTCAAATGTAATCTAGATGAATGGATGGGAATCTCAAATTCTTCTCTGGAGTAACACCATTTCCGCTTAGTAAAGGAATAACATAAATGTTGGGCTTGCGATGGGTTATTCAAAAAAAAAAAGACTTTATGAGAATGCATGACAAGGCTTATAAAGATCATTCAGGGCCAATAACTTACTAAGAAACTATGAGAGTATGAAAGTATGGTAATTCTGTTAGGTCGTTTCATCTCAGTGTGGTAAGACCTAATGACTGTGGGTGAATAAGGCTATTTTATGAACACTCCTGAACATTTACCCTTCCTTCGCACACCTGAACCATTTCATATTATTATACTTCACTATATGGGATAGCCATTTTGCTCATGAATACTAATTCAGGTTATTTAAAATAGCTATTGTTTTGAATAAATTGAATTATATTATTATAAGGGAATGAATGGAAATATGGGAATCATATAATTATTACCATACTGCACATTCTTGTAAGCTGATACAATGAGTCTCACCACTTAAAGGATAGGCTACTTAATCATTCCAAGTCACATTTTCTTATGGAAATGTTCAGTGTTCATAATGTCAGTAATAGTCAAAGGAAAAGTATAAAGTGATTAGAAAATTATAAAAAATAGAATGTTCTATGATAGTCATATAGTATCCTGTTAGACAATAAGGAGGTACAACTGGCAGATGCACACAGATAATTTATGAATGTAAACATTAAATATATGTATACAAGTTTATAGAGTTAATACTAGGGTAGAGAAAAAATGAAATATACATACATGTGCTGCAATACGTGATGTACTTAATCGTCATGCTTTTATTTTTTCTCCTTAAATCCTGCTACCACTTTAAAAAAAACATGGTTCCTTCTATATACTTATGGATTACAGGGACAGAAATTATTTTATGTTTGGCTCAGTTACCAGCATTATGTATGCGCAAAACTAAGTTTCCTTGAAATGTCCCAGTGAGTGTTTAATTTATATGTTATTACTGTGGTACTGCAGAATCTGTATTCCATTTTCTTTGTATGCCATGTTACATTAGCATTGGAATAAATGGTGAAATGATTCTTTGTGATATCAAATAATATGTACAGCTATTAATTCTTATTACTCTAATTACAAGTGTCTCCAGAAGAATTAGTACGTTACTTCAATTGTTCCTCCTCTGGGAATAGTGGATACAGGCTAACATATGGAACAGATGGCTTCGTTTGTTTATACCCCTGTACAGAAAATTGTCTGAATGGAGGAGTCTGTGAAATAAATGGTACAGAATCATTCTGCAGGTAAGTTGTACAGAACAACAACAGCACAGAATTATTGTTCCAAATAATTATTTAAATGATGTTGTTAGAACGCTTCTTACTGCCTGAGTTTATGCTTACTTATTTTTATTACACTTGTAAATGATCTAGAGAAGCATAAGTAAACATTTGCTAACAAATCATAAAATAAGTACAAAACATTATAGTGCAGTGTGGCTTGTATTTGTTATACTGTTAGGTGAAAAACCTGTCAGTGAGATTTAAGGAAAATAACATTTCAGTAAAGTAAAGTAAGACTGACAATCCATCAGGGGAAGTGCATTTTACTCTTAAACGCAGTAACCCCAGAACGAGTTTTAATTAATCTGGGCTTGCTATGGAGTCTAAGTCTGCATTGGGAAACTGTAGGCTTTACCACTATACAGAAAAAGGTTTGTGTCAGTTTCTGGTTTTATTTATTTATTTATTTATTTTGACGGGGGGGCATTTTACTTCTACTGCTTGCCATCCCATCAGACTTCCTGAGATTGATCAGCCAATTTGTTCCATGAGAGGGAATAGGTAAATCTGTGAGCCCATCATCAGAGTCATCAAAATACTTTTCCTATAAATGGCCTAAATCCCAAATCCAAGGTGTTTATGAAAGGTCATGCTATACCTTCCGCTCAGTGTAATGAGGCAGAGTCAAGTGCATATTTGCTCTTGCATGGTATACACTGTACTCCTACTTCATCCCGGGAGTCATTTCCACAGCAGAACAGACCGCCCCAAAAATGGATAGTCAGCATCAGCTACTCCAACCTAGCCAGCATCAGCTACTCCAGGCATCAGCTATTCAAACCTAGCCAGCATCAGCTACTCCAACTTAGCCAGCTTCAGCTATTCTAACCTAGCCAGTATCAGCTACTCCATCCTAGCCAGCATCAGCTAATCCAGGCATCAGCTACTCCAACCTAGCCAGCATCAGCTATTCAAACCTAGCCAGCATCAGCTACTCCAGGTATCAGCTATTCAAACCCAGCCAGCATAAGCTATTCAAACCTAGCCAGCATCAGCTACTCCAGGCATCAGCTATTCAAACCTAGCCAGCATCAGCTATTCAAACCTAGCCAGCATCAGCTACTCCAGGCATCAGCTACTCCAACCTAGCCAGCATTAGCTATTCAAACCTAGCCAGCATCAGCTACTCCAGGCATCAGCTACTCCAACCTAGCCAGCATCAGCTATTCAAACCTAGCCAGCATCAGCTACTCCAGGCATCAGCTATTCAAACCTAGCCAGCATCAGCTACTCCAACTTAACCAGCTTCAGCTACTCCAACCTAGCCAGTATCAGCTACTCCAACCTAGCCAGCATCAGCTACTCCAGGCATCAGCTACTCCAACCTAGCCAGCATCAGCTATTCAAACCTAGCCAGCATCAGCTACTCCAGGCATCAGCTACTCCAACCTAGCCAGCATCAGCTATTCAAACCTAGCCAGCATCAGCTACTCCAGGCATCAGCTATTCAAACCTAGCCAGCATCAGCTACTCCAACTTAGCCAGCTTCAGCTACTCCAACCTAGCCAGTATCAGCTACTCCAACCTAGCCAGCATCAGCTACTCCAACTTAGCCAGCTTCAGCTACTCCAACCTAGCCAGTATCAGCTACTCCAACCTAGCCAGCATCAGCTACTCCAACCTAGCCAACATCAGCTAATCTTGCATAGCTAGCATAAACTACTCCAACCAAGCCAGTATCAGCTACTCCAACCTAGCCAGCATCAGCTACTTCAACTTAGCCAGCTTCAGCTACTCCAACTTAGCCAGCATCAGCTACTCCAGAATCAACTATTCAAACCTAGTTAGCATTAGCTACTCCAACCTAGCCAGCATCATTTACTCCATCCTACCTTTGCTTCTTGTATCCTTCACTTATAGGACCAGGGTTACCTAGGGCTTAGGGCTTCATCAATCTAGGCTGCAGAACTGAGAGCTGATTTTACTTTTTTTGTTTAATTTAAATGACATTTGGTTTTATTTATTTTAGTGAAACCACATTAAAGATTAATTATCAGGTGAACAAGAACTGTTATCTCATAAATGGCAATTTTTTTAATAAGCAAGAAATATCATGATTAAATTATCAGTTATGACATAGGCAATGAAAACAAACCGTGTTGACATGTTTTCAGTTGCAAACATTATACATCACTTAGAAACTATCCAGTCATTATCAGTCAAACATTACAGAACTCATTCATATCCTGCCTTCTTTTAAATCACTTTTCTCCTCCAAAATGTTATTCTGCATGTATTGTCCCCATAATTCCCCCTTTTCTCTATGTGATTTGCTCCTGCACTTTCTAAAGATCCCATTTCCAGTTGTTTTATCTCTGTTACTTTGTAGCTATATTCACTACTTTTATTACAGCTGATTCAGACTTTGATTTCCATTTTCATTTTATAGTTACTGTGTTTGGCAACCACCATTATTAGACTCAGCACGGCCTTTCTATGTCTAAGTAAGGGGGGGGGGTGAGTCAAGTGGGATTAGCTGATTCTACTCATAGAAAAAGGTAGTTTGGGATTGGAATTATATTTGAAGGGGTATTTCAGAGCTACACAATTACATAGAAAAAGCATAAAGCTATAATTCAAAGTGGAAAGGGATGATGATGAAACGGGAAAGCTCAAGAAACAAGGATAAACTATGATTTTGGATACAGAACTGTAAGAACTATAATGCTAACCATACAGAATATTATATTCCTAAAGCAGCAGAACGTATTCTAAAAACTAAGCTAACATGGGACTGGAGAAAGGAGATTCTGACAACAGGGAAGACTGCAATTAAGGATACAGACAATACGCAAGATGAGGCTAGAATTCATTGGAGAAAACTGGCAAAGAAACCAAGGTTTTGGGAGAAACTAATTAGGGAGGAAAGGGAATAGAATGGGAAGAGGCCAATAATTTATGTGGACTGCAGACTAGACATAGTACTCACCAACATGGGGGGGATCACTGCACTTCCCCCTCTGTGATGCCCTCCCTGGTAATGTCAGACCATAAATCAGTCTCATTCGAAGTAACTATTCAACCTGTCACCACCATAGGAGCAAAAAAAAAAAAAAAAAAAAAAAAAAACTAAAAAACTTTTCCAAAGAAAACTACAGCCTACTAAGTGATGGTATAAAAAGTTCTATACCCCCCGCAATAATAGACAAGAATTACTCCTATGCAGACGTGTATACAAATGCCCTGTATACGTAACTCTATAGACTTGGCTATACCTGACCAGATTAAAATGAGGTCCTCTCAAAAAACAAGCAAGCCTGGTGGACCTCAGATATAAACAGATTACATAACAAATGTAAGAAACTTGATGTCTAAGAACAAGAGGGAACTGACTCAGCAGAGGAAAAATTCCTTCCACAGAAATTGTGTATAGTCCTCTAAAGCCAATTACGAAGGTAAACTAGCATCCACAGCTAAGTATAATCGTAAGCCATTCTTTAACTACATCCAGAATCTAAAAGGGAATGCCCAGCTATGTGTCACACTGGTAGTAAATGGCACCACTCATACTGTATCAGAGGAAATTTCCAACCCGCTAGCTCATAAATTGGGCACAAACTTAATCCCACTGTCCCCACCAGCCATACCTCAAAGCATACCTGAAACAAGTCCTCTGGCTAGTATCTCCAGAGATCAGGTCATATCTGTACTCTCCAAGGCTAAATACACTGGCTCAATTGGACCAGATAGCATCCCAGTTTGCTTATTAAGCAATCTAAAATACAAATGACTGGTGCCAAAGCCACAGTCTAAAACTAAATACAAAAACGGCATTATTATCCCCTTTGGCCAAGCAGAATTCCCTGTTAATGACAGCAACCCCCCCCCCCAAAGTTCAAACCCAATGATGAGAAATCTGGGAGCACAGGTAGATGCAAACTGAATTCAACCACTAAGTTTTCACACTAATAAGGAAAGTCCTCGATATTGCACATCTCATAAGTAAGGTTGAAGGATTTTATAACTCCAGTGTACTCGACCCTCATCAGATCATTAATCAAGTACAAATGCGCTCTTCTGCATGTATCTCACCAGACACCTGCAGAATCTGGAGAGACCACAGAAGTTTTCCACCAACAAAGTACCGGGCCTCCAAAGCATGACTTATGTGGATTGACTGACAGCCTTGTCACTGTACTCTGTATCATATGGGCTGCTGAGAGGTGACTTGTGCTGGCCTACAGGGCAGTCTCTGACCCTACCCTGATGAATATGCTGCACATCTGCAAGTCAAATGACACAAGAATCACTTGCTCTACGGATGTTAACCTAGCCTGTGACATTAAAAGAACATGCTGGAGAGACAGATTTATTTCCCAGAGATTGATGTTACTCTGTAATCAATTTCTGATACATGTGAAGCAGAGCTCCTCATGTATCCTATTCAAGCAAAACCTGGACAAATGGATGGAAGGCCTCAAAGTCAGCCCAGGGGTGGCACCCATGTACCTCATGGACAGGGGTAGCTGGTGTTTATCATAGACACACTCTGGGAATTACGTCCATCTAACCAAAGACAATCGAGGCAACTCGAGATTAACATGGCTAAGCTTGTAAGGGCTCTAGGGCCATTACCCTAGTAACCTCCTATGAACCCATGAACCTATGAGTTTGTCTTCCCTATCAAGGACTGATTTCAGAATACTGGCATAGAAAAAAAAATGGGAGATCCTAAGTGATAGACCGGTAGAGTTTTTAATAGAATCTGGAACAGAAACTGTTGTTAAAAGTAGGGCATCTAAAATATTGCATGATAACTATAAGAATCAATCAGAGGAGGTATGAAAGGATTGGGAAGAGAAACTGGATTAGTAATTTGCAAAGAAACAATGGGGTGATATATGTATATCTCTCAAATATACAACAATGTCTAGAAAATTTAGGATCTTTGGACGTGTTTATATAGGTATTTTTATACCCCAAGTAGATTGTAAAGAATTTTTCCTCAGGTAGATAGGAAATGTTTGAGGTGTGATGGAGAAGCAACAGATTATTGGGGACATATTTTCTGGGAGTTGGCAGACTTTAAAAATCTCCTGCAGACTACTCTATCAGAAATACTGGGTGAGCAAATTGATATAACTAAGGAAAGGATTTTCATGAGCTATGATATAAATAGAAAAATGTTGATACAATGTGCAGTTCTGTATATCTACTGCACATACTGTAAATGAAATTTGTACTGACTTCCTAAATTTTGTATTGGTAATATAGTTATTTACTAGCTACTTGTTTATGTTATGCTTTTTTCTTTTCTTTAATTTTTTTGTCTCTTTGGGTAACAAAATAACATTAACCAACCATTAATTCTTCTGTTCACATGTCTGTCTTCCTTTTTACAGTATCCACTTTATTCTATTGTGGATCTTGCGATAAGCTGGAATCCACTCTAGTAAGCAATTGACACAAGACAGAGAACCAAACTTATTGAAATACTAGATCATTTCAGGATTAAAACCAACACATACATACACAGAAATGCACTCGCAGATATCATGCACACAGGAATGAAACTTACAGGAAATTTAAAGGATCACCATGGCAAATTACTGGTATGTGTAGAGTCTGAGACATATAAACATGGGGGGGGGGCATGCATACTTCACACAAAAGACATGCAAGATGGCAGTTGAACTAGAATAGCAAAAGCTGTGAGGTTCTATGCTAGCCACTGCATTATTTTATTCATTCATTCATTTATTCATTAATTCATTATGTTTTTGGCACTTTTTATATTTACTGAGAAAAAGTATATGTCGCATCTATTATACTTTCACTAGACAACTTACAGTACAGGAATTTATGAGTTGTATGAAATAATTTTATGCATCTACCAATTGTAGTTTAACAGGGAATTTTGTGGGTGTTTTTGCAGACTGTGGTCTTAACAATAGTTATTCTAATTTACTTATTTATTTATTTACTTAATCATGTAATTACTATCTGTGTAAGCCCTGGATAAGCCCACTGGACATGCATCCTTTTTCTGAGGGGTAACCACAGTCTGATAAACAAACTTCTTCAGAGTCACACAGCAGGCAAATGAAGGCTGAAGGGTAGAAATCTTACACTATAGGATTTGGAATATTAACAGCTTATAGCTTGCTTGTATCAGATCTGCTGTATTAGGGTACATGTTCTTGTTTAGTGAACTGCAGTGCCATTAAATTAGTGTTAGCTTTGGCCTCACCTGTAGTAGTATTACAATAGCAGCGGCTGTAGCTTAGGATACTTGGACTGAGGATGGTGTTCCTAGATGTTCGTTGGATGTTACATTGTAGACCTGTTAGCAAAGAACAGAAGATATTCTCAGATAAACACTTTGTGTCTATCTGCTCTCCATGGTAGCTTTATTTACAGTTATTGCCTTAACTCTTCTGAAGTTGAAGAAGTAATACATAGGCACTGGCCAGTCCTTTCACTTCACGATGAATTAAAAAATATAATGCCAACACACCCCAGGTTCATCAGAAAGAGGGACACTAACCTTAAAGAAATTTATGAGGGGAATCACCTTTCTAGAATGAACGCACAGTTGTCCAGAATAGGCACCTTTAAATGTGGTGCCTGCAAGCAATGTAACACTATCTTCAACACCCCAAGTGTATACATTGCTTCAAGGAACTTCCTTTTCAACCCCAAGATCTTCACAAATTGTGGTAGTAAAGGGGTGGTTTACTTAGGGCTCTGTATCACCTGCACCAGTTTCTACATAGGCAAAACCGAAAGGCCGCTTAGGAAAGGAATCTACGAGCACCTGTATGATATTTCTAAACAAAAAGAATCAAACGCTTTGTATAAGCATTCTCTTGTATGTGACAACTTTGAATTTAGATTCTTAGTCCTGGAACAAGTACTCCCTGATTCCAGGGGTGGTGACTCAGAAACTAGTTTAGAGTACAGAGAGCTCCTTTGGCAACTTAAGCTGGATGCGAGTAGACCCCCGGGTTTAAATGAGAGTATTAATATCAGTAGTGTTCTTAAAATTAGAAGAGCACGTTTATAGATTTATATGTTCACACACTGTGCAAGGTGCATTATTGATTGTTCTATGATTTTTGTGTTACAATATGACACATTCATTACATTAATACTTACTTATTAAGAACTCTTTAAAACTTTATTAGTGTTCCACTTTTAAGAAATGTATTTTATATTGCACTATTTTTTATATTACACTGTTTCAGATCCATTATATATATTTTTATGTACAGTTTTAGAGGATCTAGTTACATGTTTTTAGCTAAAATTGTTCTTTAACTGTGTGTTGTTTTATTTTTGTGGTTAATCAACTCTAAATTTGTGGCTAATTAACTAACCATGTGACGGGGAAGGGATTATTTAATGTTGCTGTTAGTAGTTTTTAGTTCATTTCAACTTGAGAAAGCTCGGTATTTAGCCGAGCAAAAGCACTTGTTCCTATTGATTTTATTAAAGCTCTTTTGCATCAGTTCAACTAGTATTTTTCCAGCTCTTTTGGATTACGTTGGACTATTTCCTCAGCCTGAAGCTAATTTTTCTATCTGCTCTTCCCACATTTTATAGCTAGACCTGTCCAAACTCAAATCACCATTCTCTCATCTTCATCCAGCTGTCCCAATATTTTTTCCAAATATCCCAACAGCTTTAACCTCTGAAACTCATATTTGCAGTACATTATCTGTCCTTTCTACCAGTCCATCTTTACAGAACTATTTTTTTTAAATACTGAAAGAAGTTCCCCCAATTTTCCAGTTATGACTCCTTCAAATGTATTGTAAATGTCCATCCTAATTCCATCATTCATCCCTTTTACAACCTTATTCTTGATTGCACATCATGTCCTCTATCGTTCCTCCTTTCTAGGAAATGGACGGCAAGCTTATTAATCATCTCTATGTATGACATGTATAATATTTTCTCCAGTCCAAACAGACACTGCTGCCTTTCTCTCTACCCTCCTTTGCCTTTCCATCAATGTAGCATCTTTTTCAGTAAGGCTTCCATAACTGCTTGTTGTCTTCAAAGTTTTACTCTGCAATGATCTGATAAAAGCTCATTGTCATTTTCCTATCCCTAGGTATCACCACTCTGAGTATGCACCTTAACACAAATGTCCCTATAGCCATCTTCTCATACCAAGTCCATCGATTATTTTTCTTCAGTAATACATCCCAACTCTGATGCTGTTGGGGACTTTTGAGACTGACCCAACCCATTAATACTGCATTTCAGACTGATCACTTCCCAACATCATTACCATGAATACAGAAGGGACAAAACAGATGTGTCCCCTCTCAGACCATTCCTCCACCCACTTCAAATTGCTCTGTATGCTCACACTCATATCAGAAACTATTGCAATTGTGGTGTCATTAGCAAAGAAGCTCAACTTGTTTTCTGTCATGCAAGAGGCTAGACAAAAATATTAAGGCGAGATAGTGCTAGGGCCAAGTACTAACAACATATCCACTTGACAATCCCCATTAACCTAATCTCCAGTAGCCTCTGCCTTCTATCCACCTATGAACATAGTTTTTCACTTGCTTTTAGCATTTTTTTGGTTTCTGCTAAAACATAAATGGATAGTAAATTGGCCTTCTATAGTTATGTAAAGAATCTCCATGGTAATACCCAGATTTGCTCTGAGCTACTGCACAATGGTACTTCCAATACCAAGCCAACTGATATTGCCAGTATACTGGCTGACAGATTCAGTGCCAACTTTGCCCCCCCCCAAAGGACCAATCACAATACCAGTAGATTTCCAGTGCCCAGTGTTACTGCTGCGCAGGTTAAAACAGCTCTATCTAAGGCCAAGAATACAGCTTCCATGGGACCTGACAATATCCCTGGTAGTGTTCTACATGAACTACAGAGTGAGCTGGCACCACACCTGTGTGCCCTGTTCAATGACAGCCTCACCTCAAGCTTTGTCACTACCGAATGGTGCACTGTACAGTCATCCCTCTCCACAAAAGAGGAGTGACTACAGACCCTGGGAACTATTAACCCATTAGCCTGATGAGTTTGATATGCAAAGCTATGGAACGCGTCATCATGGACCTAATAAGCAAGGATATAGGGAATCTCCAAACTCTGGATCCGACACAGTTTGGTTTTGTGAAGGGTAGATCATGCCTGCTCAGCTTGGTCGACTTCTTTGATTCAGTCGCCAAAGCTGTGGATGAAGGCAAGGTGGTTCATACAACCTACCTTGATCTGGCAAAGGCATTTGATACCATTCCCCACTCAGGAATCATAGAAAAACTCACTAAGTTTGGCATCAACCCCTATATCACTAGGTGAGTTGCAAACTGGCTCACAGATAGAACCCACAGTGTGAAAGTAGCTGATTCCAAGTCAGACTGCTGACTAGTCATGAGTGGAGTCTCACAGGGTTCAGTCCTGGGTACTCTCCTGTTTTGTATCTACTTCTCTGAAGTCCAGGCCAACACAAAGGGATTCTGCTGACAAATTTTGCCGATGATTGCAAGTTGGGAGCTATTATTAGCTCCCCAAGGGATGTTGACATCCTCCAGAATGGCCTCACTAAGACCAACGACTGGTGTCAGAACAATGGCCTTAAGTTCAATGCCAAAAAATGTCTTGTCATCCCCTTTGGGAAAATCCCTGTTCCCATGAATTACCACATTGATGGTAGTCCACTAAACACAGAAGGCATTATAAGAGATCTGGGAACACAGGTTGACAGCAATCTCTCTTTTGATCACCACATTGCCACTGTGGTCAGAAAGTCCTTTTGTGTGGCACATCTCATTACTAAGGGTTTTGCATCCAGGAAGAAAGAGGTCATTGTCTCCCTCTACTCTTCCCTCATTAGGCCAATAATTGAGTACAATGCCTCATTTGGCATGTACCTCAGTAGATACCTGCAACAAATGGAGAGGCCACAAAAGTACCTCACAAGAGGATCCTTGGCCTTAAACACTTGTCCTATATGGACATACTCAAAAAACCTCCAAGTATTCTCTGTATCATATCAGCTACTTAGTTAAAAGCAATCTCTGCTTGACTTATAAAGCCATGTTTGACCCAGCTCTGTTAGAAATGCTACATCTAAAGAAATCCCAATCCCTCCACACCACATGCTCAAGAGACCTCAACCTCATTACCACAATTAACAGAAGATGTTGGAGGGACAGGTTCATAACCCAGAGACTGCCCATGCTATGGAACAGAATTCCCATACATGTCAACAGAGCACCTTGCCGTCCCTCTTCAAGAGAAATCTTGATGAGTAGATGGGAAACAGAAAATTCACCCCAGGGACAACTCCAGTTGCTCTACTCGACAGACAGGGACATTTAGGGGTGTTGAATTTGCAATATTTTGTGTGCAACATTGTTTACATTGATGGATATGTGGAACTGGTGGTGATAGAATGAAGGTTGTGACATCTTATTTATATATTTATTTAACTATTTGAATACAAGGTAAAGGAGCTGGTGTATTTTTAGCCATGTCCAAGACTCAGTGGACCAAACAGATGTGCACAGACTATGAACAAGATATAAACCAAGCTATATCAATGCAATCTATATAAAATATATAAATGGTAATAAAAATATTAGTAAAGCAGGATTAAAATATGCAGGTATATACATAGGAGACAGAAGGAAATAAAGTAAAAATTCAAATCTACTAAAAGCAAATATGAGATGCATAAACATATCTAATGAACTGCAATAGATAATAGATAAAAAGGGTGCCTCAGAGGCAATATTTATCTTAATCATTATTAGAGAAATGTGCACATTGTCTCTTTGAGAAGCTGCTCCTTCAAACTGACCTTGAAGCCTTTCAATGCTTACGGTTTCTTATCATAATTTGGGAAGTGGTTCTAAGTCGCTGTTCCCAGTCTGGTAGGAGCTCTTCACCCTTTTGCTGTTTTGAAGATATGCCTGGCTAGTGTAGTTATGTTCTCTGGACTATTGCTGAGAGATTATTAAGAAACAACTTATCTTTGTCCTCAATAACCTATCCTTCTCACAATCAGTCACCAGCTGGTTTCAGAGTTACCTGTCTGACCGCCAACAATCCATTGTATGGCAGAATGACATATCTCCCCAGCTACCTGTCTCCATAGGGGTTCCCCAAGGATCCATCCTTGGATCCCTGCTCTTCTCTGTTTTCATCAATAATCTAGCCTCTGCCACCAAACATGGCACACTCATACAATATGCAGATGACTCAACCATCATCTGCTCAGCCCAGTCCCTACCCAAACTGCAAAAAGTCACACAGGAAATCTTTTCCTCTGTTGAAACATGGTTATCCGATGCCCAATTAATACTCAACCCAAACAAAATTAAACTACTCATCTTCCAACCCACCAAACATAATCAAAACAACTCTCACTTTAACATCACAGCAAAAGACAATACCACTATATACCCAACTGAACACACCAAATTGCTAGGAGTGGAAATAGACAATAAACTAAAATTTGACATTCACATATCCATGACCATAAAAAAGTCCACAAAAAAGTAGGAACGTTATACAGAAATAAGCAACTTCTCACCAAAGCAGCAAAGATTTCAATAGCAAATTCCCACCTTATCTCCACCCTACTTTATGCCTCTCCAATATATCCCAACCTAAGGCAATGCGATCTAAACAAGCTAGAGACCTGCTACAACAAAATCGCCAAATTCGCCACAGGAGCATCCTACCATAGTCACCACTGTCTCTCACTTTCTGAACTAGGCTGGCTTGAACTTCCTCACCTCCTTCAATGGTATAAACTCTCACTCGCCCACAAACTAGTAAACCATCCACTAAATGTCCCATCTCTCCAGAATCTACTCCAACCCTATCGCACCACCAGACCACTAAGATCCAGCAACAAAAATCACTTGCAGATCACTAAAGCCAATAACTCTGCTGGTGAAGCACTATTCTCTTGCACCATAGCCAAATTATAGAACTCCCTCCCACCCACAATTACCTCCATACCATCATGCACCCACTTCAAAACTTTACTAAAAGTGCACCTAAAAACATGCTAGCTATGCCCTTGCAACTCACACTCTAAAATCACCCACCCCATACAACCACTACCTTTCTTTCCACTCCACTAACTACCTTGATTATAGCAAGCTCAGATGCTCATAAGCCTAGTACTTATTATACAGCAGGAACTTCTTATTGTAACATTTGTTAATGTCTGTTATGTACTTCACAGATAAAGATTCTAGTTTGTCTACTGCTGTACTATGTTCTTCATCTGTAAATATGTTGTAAGTAATTGCTATGTAAATTGTTAATCGCTATGTAATCTAATGTAACTACTGTCTGTTTATTTTAACTGTGGAGCTTTTCTCCCCGGGCCTCCGCTGAAAATGGACCTACATCCAGTCGGACACTCCCAGTCAACAAATAAAAATAAATAAATAAATAAATTATCCCTGTTCTCTCAGAGGTCATTTTACTTTTAAAAGTATGGCTGCAGTGGTGGTGCTGCGATAGCTTTGTCGCCTCACAACAACATGTTATCCTGTTCGATTCTCAGCTAAAGCATCTTCTGTGTAGATACATGCGTGAATGGGCATACCTTCATTGAAGGTTATACGACAGGGCTGGCAACTCGGCACGTAAAAATTTGCTGCCAATCATTAGCGGACCGGAGTTCCGCTGTAGCGACCCCTAACCAGGAAAAGCTGAAAGATACAATGACAACAATAGTTTGGTTATTTTGTTAATAACAAGGTACTTAGCAGAAGGGTAATTTAATTGGTCACTGGTAGTCATTTCAAGCCCTGAGAGTTTTGTAGTGATTGTAACATGGGTTTGCCAAAATAATAAATTCATATTTTTTTGTCTTCTCCATGGAGCTTCTGAACATTGCAGAAAGAGTATAATGCTTTCAGAGGTTATCCATATTCCATTTAAGGAAGGAGGACATTTCTTGCAATGCATTATAGCTATTCGTGAGGGGAGATGGACATTTTTAAACGTCATTAAGTTGGGAAAAAATATTACTAATAATGTGGTCTGTATTTATTGTTATGATTAAAGAAGAATTCAGAGTAAGTCTTCTGAGATTGTTTTGCATTCCATGTCTTAAGTATGGTTGCATGTTGTCCATATAGTGTGATCATAGAAAAGGTTTCCCGGAACAATACAGATATGTTTCTTTTGTTGACTGAGATAATGTTGTCTTTCAATCACTTCTTGGAATACAGGTCTTGATTTATACAGATGACTGAAAGCATAGTTGATGCAATTATGATGCTGCATTGACTAGCTAATAAATATTAATTTAATACTGATTTTTCTAGTTAGTAATGGGATAGAAAGGAGTCATGCTGTATTGGTTATGGCATTTCAAACAGGTTACAGGAAACTATATGTGAATATGTGGGAGTGAGACAATGAGAAATAAATATGCTTTGAATGCATGTCTGTGGCTTGCAGTTTCACTGTGGCCCTTGCATGGCCATCTTAGCAAAGAACACTCTGAGCGCGATCGGGGGGGAAATAAGAAAATAAACCTAAAATAAGCATTCTAACTAAAATCAATATTCTGCCATGCAAGTCAATGGTAAGACAGCCTGGCCAGTGAGTAGTGGTTGCTAAGGAGGGAGGCTCAGGGTGACACATGCAACTATGCATTAGCAGGCAATCCTATGCAAATGAGGGGAAGGATCATGAATCACAGTTTTCCCCAGCAGGTAAGTCAAGTCACCACTTATACTGACAGCAGGTTGAGTTTTGAAATCTATCTCCCAGTGTAAGCCTGTTTAGAGATAGTCCATATACTGAAGTAAATAAATTACTCTAGGAGCAAGTCTATCAAAATCAGGGCAGAATTACCCTGAGAGCAACTATTTTGAAATCTGCCCCATGTTTATTAAGAAGTTGGCAAGCTGACTGAACATTTATTCATATCAAAAAGCAAACAGCAAATATAAACATTCTACTAATAATAAATAGATACAGGCATAGACAAAATGCTTACACATTTTAAACTTCATTTTAATAATATAAGTAAAAGTGATAAAACACATTAAAAGTTCAAGATAAAGATATTTTAATAATACTAATAATAATAATAATAATAATAACAATAATAATAATAATAATAATACTAATAATAATAATAATAATAATGATAAATACTGAGAAGAGAAAAACATGTATATTTTAAAGAAACAGATATATAAAATGGTATAAAATGGTGGTAAGGATTAACTTAGAAAATTTAGTAATGAGCAAATTCAAAGCTTAAAAGTTCATGCCTGGGTATTACTGACATTTTGACTGAGATACATACATTTTTCCTAGTATAATAATATGGATTTTATATAGAATATTTAATAGTATAACTAGAGATAAAGGAATCATCTCATTATGGATATATTCTGTTTTAATTTACCAATCTTAAAACAGGATAAAGACACACCCTTGCACAGCTGACATAGGTCATTATCTTTGCTAAGTACAGACTGTATGTTATTTACGTCTGTTTTATCAAATATTATTCAAAAATGTATTGCAGGTATAATTCATAAGTATCACTCTGGCATTATTTTACATTGACAGACATCATAATATGAAATGGTAAATTACTATATTAGAACATATAGTTTATTTTATAAACATAGAAAACAGCCAATAAGTAGTACAACCACAGAAAACATGCTCAATATAGCTATTGTATCTCTTTGAACTTTTAGAAAAGTTTAAGCATCCTATTGAGTTTATTGAGATAATAAGGCATGCATATTATCTTTCAGTAATGCATGTGAAAATTGTTTTTTTCATTTACAGTGAAAATTATTTACATAAGATACAGAGAAAATATGGCCACTACCTCCACTATTATTTGCATTTAGCAAAGAAAATTAGTAAATGCATTTAGAAATATTAACATTATGAAAGAATAAAAAACTGATAAATGTAACTGAAGCAAAAACATTACTAATTGCTGTTAATTTGGACACATCTAAAAATTTATACTAATAAAGCTAAATCTATCATATATAATTAAACAGAGATAATTATAAACATTATTTTAACTGGAATGGTAAGAAATTAAATTTACTGGTATGAGTATAACTTTTTGTGTTTAAGCCATACATTTAACTTAAAGAATAGTAATAGTCTTAATGGATGCAAGAAGGCAATTGCTAGTTGTTCATGTATTTTTCACTTTTGAAGACAAATACAATTAAACGTCTTCCACATTATTATATATAATTCAAATTGTTGTTTTATTTTCCCTACAATATATATTAATTAAATACATAAACTTTTGTTAAACTTGCTGTGATTTCTGATCATACCCGGATGTGCAGTTAGAAAGCATATTAAAATCAGTGAAAAGTGGTGTTGGGTTTGTGGGGTTCGAGGCCTACATGTGAGCTTGTATTATTAAGTCACTAGTACATTAGACTGACTATTTAGATGATTAATTTTTAAAAGGCTTGTGTCTCTCCTTATCTAAAATATGAAATTATTATTAACAAATCTTGAAATAGTCAGAATAAAATCTTACTTATTCCAACAACTAGTGAAATGCTTACTCACATGTATACTTCATTTGCCTAAATAATACATTTAAGGTATTTTCTTATTGTATTTATGATGGCTAAACATTTGTAGTACTGTCTTTTCTCATGATCGCAGTGCAAAGCTCTTATATTTTATTTACTCAAATAAAAATAAAAGCTAACAATGGAGTGATAAAGAAGACATCTACTGGTTTAATGTTTTAAAAAGGTAACTAGTCATCATTATCTGATTTTCAAAATAAATACATTTATAAATATGATTGCCCCGAAATCCAACAGTTCAGAGTTTTTATATCTTAATATTCAGGAGGTACACATTTCTTTGCAGATGGAAGTTTTCTAAATAATGTTAGTGTTTTTGCTTTTGATGACTAAATAATTACTAGTTTAAGTTATATTTAAATGCATTATACATTATTATATAAAAGCAAATAGTCCAGAAGAATATTTGTTTAATATAAATACATATCTTGATCTCAGTTCTAATGAAAGCACCTATTAGTTTGAAACCATCTAGTGTAACAACCTCATCTTAATTTTGGAAACAATTGACTGTAAATTTATTTACAGACATTACATAGTAAACCACACAAAAATAAAATATACATTTTTTTGCAATGAATAATAGCAATGGTACCCCAAAATTTATAATCCTTTAATTTAAATGTTCAATTATTATTATTCACATACATTGTTATATTCCATACAGATTATGAAAAAGTTCAGAAAAAATATTTTTTGCTCGAGATATAATAAAAATGTAAAATCAGATTAACATGAAATGCTTTGGCTTTGAAATTCTTGATAGTTTTGGTATGATATTTTGTGATTCTGACAATCTGTTTAGGCAACAAATTTACAATGTCTAAATGTTTAGTTCTGTTGAGGGTGTTCAATCCTATATGTATGACAGCAGACTAAAAACCTTGAATGGGGACCATACTGGCATTAATTATCATCAACCCCATTTTTCCCATTTTCTACATGGGGTCAGGGTATTGTGTCAATGGTTGTCATCTGGCTCTATTCAGTGACACTCTCCTACCTTCTTTGACACTCATGCCTGACTGTCACAGGTCTTCTGTAACACAATCCATCCACATCTTTGATGGATGCGCTTGGTTCCTCTTGCCTTATTCCTGTCTATCCCAAATGATCTTAACAAGTTTGTCTTCTGCTTTTCTGCACATGTCCAAATCACCATAATCTGTTTTCTTTGACCTTTTCTGCAAATAGAGCTACTTTGACTTCTGCTCTGTCCTCATTTCTTCTTCTGTCCCATAGTGTGAATGCTACCACCCATTTCAGGCACATTCATCTCTATCATCTCTGGCTTCCTCAACTGTTCTGTCTTTACCATCAAGGTTTTTGTATCATACAGTAGTACTGGTCGCACCTCTGTTTTATACACCTTACTTTTTATCTTCTTTGGCATTCTTCAGTCGTATAGTGACCCTGATACTCTGTGCCATTTGGCTGTAGTCCCACTGAATCTAGCTTTGACCTCTGCATTCAGACTTCCTTTCTCCTCAACCATCCCTCCCAGAAACTTGAAGCTGCTAACTTGTTCCACTATTTTCCTTTCTATCTCATTTCTCAACTTCTTCTCAACTTTGCTATTTGCTGCCATTACATCTGTCTTATCTGTATTCAGTTTCATCCAATGTGACTTCAGTTTTGCATTCCATTCCTCTATCCTTTATGGAAGTTCTTGCTCAGAATCTACCTGAAATGCCATATCATCTGCATAGAGCAACTTTATTGATCTGTCCCCTCAGGCCTGTTTACTAATGTAGCCCATCAATAGTATGAACAGCAGTGGACTCAGAGCTGAACCCTGGCACACACCCACTCCTACTGGGAAGCCATCTTTGATGCCAAACACTGTTAGTAAGTGCACCATTGGGTCATTGTACCTGGCTTGCTTTAATTCTACCAGTGTTTCTGGAATTTCTCACCAGTGCAGGACTGCTGAAATCAGCTTTCTGGGGAACTTATCATATGCTTTCTCCAAGTCTAGGAATGCCCACTTGGACTCCTTCCTCATCCTTAGCTTCTTTTCATCTATCTGTCTCACTGCAAACATCAGTTCAATCATGCTACATCCTAATCTGAATCTGAACTGCTCATCTCCCATCTTACTTTCTACTATTTTGCATATTCATTTATCATTCACCCTATCTAGAACTTTCGTGGAATATGACAGGAGTTTGATACCTCTGTACTCCACAGAGTTGTGAATGTCCCCTTTGTTCTTGGACACTGGTACTAGTATGCTTATTCTCTAAACATCTGGGATACAATTTTTTCTCCACACCACTATAAGTACCCTCAGGAACCATTTCACTCCTATCTCACCAAGCATTGTTGTCATATCTGTTGTGACCTCATGTCACCTAATACTTTCATTGAATTAATTTTCCATAGTGCTATTCTTACTTCTCCTGTGGTGGCCTCCATGTTTTCTCTCATTGTAGGCTGTGTCTGGGGCAGTAATGCTTCTGTGGGATTTTGTTTATTCAAAAGCTACTGAAAATGTTCCTTCCATCTGCCTTTGATGTCCTTTGGACTTGTGAGCAAGTTGTTGCTGGCATCCCTTATGAAAGGTGTCTAACTATCTTCTTTATCTTTCAGTCTTTGATTTACAACCTGATACAGTTTCTTTGTGCCATCTACTGGTTTACTTTCCAGAAGCTCATAGAGTGCCTGCGATGGCTTTTTCTTTGCTATTGCAACTGATTTTTTTTTTATTCTTTGTTAGCAAACCAGTATTCTTTCCTAGCCTGGTCCATTTTGTCTAACTCTCACTTTTTCCTGCACTCCTTCTTTCTTTTGATGACTTCCTGGATTTCTTTGTTCCACCACCAGCTTTCCTTATGTACCCTATTTCCATACTTGTCTTGGCCACAGTTCTATTCTCTAGTCCTCACACACTGTTTTGAGATGTTGCCATTCTTCTTCTACTCTACCTATTTCCTCTTCTTCTTCTTGAAGTACTATAGTTCTAAATAATTCCTTGACCTGTTGTACTTTCCTCTCCAATCAACTTCTAAGTCTTAAGTCTGGTCTCTGTTGACCTTACAACCTTCTCTGACCACTGCTTGCAGATGATTATGGAAACAAGTTGTTTATGCTGTGGGCCAACTGTTTTACTAGGGATGGCTTTGCAATCACTGATCCTACCTCAACAACCTTTCCTTAATAGGAGAAAGTCTACCTGAGTTACATGTTGGCCACTCTTGTATGTGATCTTGTGACAGTCTCTCTTTCCTGAGCCATGTTCTGGCTACCATCAAGCCATTTGTAGACAGAAGTCTAGAATGGCCTCACCTTCTTTATTCCTGTTGCCCCACCCATGGGGATCCAGGCAGTGTTCATAGCTTGCTCTGTCTGTCCAAATATGTGCATTCAAGTCACCCACTATTAAAACTAATTCATGTTGTCCTGCTTTATCTAGTAGGTCTGCAACTGCTGTCTGAATGAACTCTTTTCCTCATTATCATAGTCCTGCTTTGGAGCACAGGCTGAGATTAGGATCACTACCCTGTCATTATGCAGGAGTCTGATTGCCATTAGTCTGTCACTAATTCTGATGACATCCCTCATTATCTTCTGGACTGGCTTCCTCACCACAGTTTCACACCAATTCTAACCTGTCCTTCTCCTGAGTGGTAGAATTTGGATTCCAAGCCAAGCGGCTTTGCTGCATTACCCTTCTATCTGGTCTGTTGGATACATAGGATGTCCAGCCTCCTCTTATAATTATGTCATCCACATCCAGCCTGCATCCTGACGGTGAACCTACATTGAATGTAGCAATTATTAGTTCATGTTTGGCAAGCTAATTGTTTTTTCATCCAACTTTTGTCAACAGAGCTATCCCAAGTAATCCAGTCTGGGCAACTAGACACCATCTGGCTAGTAAACTATAGACGGAAGGCTGCTAGGCTTTATGGTGGGTCCACACTGGCCAGTATGGGCACATACACCCCTCGTGCCATTACCAGGCTTCCCTGGGCTAGGGTAGAGTAGGCCAGTTCCTCAACTCACTTATCACCTGGACATACCCATGTGCATTTAGCAACATTAGTCAACATGACCAAATCCCCTAGAGCCGTGGATCGCAGTAACAGGAAAGATTATAATGGGCATCTGTAATAACCCTTCCATACTAATATATCACTTGTATATATCAGATTTAAATTCTGGCCTAAATTAGGAGGTTAGTTAAGGAAAGCTGAAAATAACATTCTGTTTAATTGTGGATGCATTATAATTCCATGTCAGCCTTAACAATTTACAGTGCTATTATTCTTTTGTTACACATCCTTCGCTTATACATATTTTTTCTTGTTTCATTTTATGTCTGTTTTATATATATATATATATATATATATATATATATATATATATATATATATATCTATATGATTGTATTTTTGTATCTTACTTTATGAACTTAAATGAAATTAAAACAATTCTTAAAA
The DNA here is from genome assembly GCF_019279795.1 of Protopterus annectens. NCBI lineage: Eukaryota > Metazoa > Chordata > Ceratodontiformes > Protopteridae > Protopterus > Protopterus annectens. The sequence continues at coordinate 307,182,204 of NC_056734.1, forward strand.
GATATTTTAAAAATAAAGATTTAGCAGGGCATTTCGTACATCCACAGAATCTATCTTTCCTATGCCATTGCTAGCCTTAGAAGTCATACTGACAGGCTGGAAAAGTAGCTACTTCTGTGAATAGCCTGGGGTGTATAAAGTACAGTAAATCAAGCTAATTTGGGAATCATGATGGCAATATTTAATTTAAAGCAATTGTTACAGTATACCAGATCATACCACGACACAAGTGATGTGTCTCATCATTCTCAATGAAAAACAGATTGTGACATTTTTTTTCCGTGGAGCAGAGGCTTATGTCAAACCATATTGAATTCTTCAAAATACCACATATATATGATTTTAAAAAGGAAAGTATTTATCTGTATGAAATGGTTGATACTGAATGATAATGCAGTAAAAAATAACTCATAAATGTTTGCTTAAAACCTATTCTTAGAATGCAATAGTTGAAACTTATTTACTTTTTGAATATATGCATATGATGATCTATAGTGCCAAATATTTAGTGCTAATTTCTATTCATATTAAGTTTATAATGCTGATTAAACATATTTTTTATTGCAGGTGTAAACCAATATCAATATATTCACCATTTGGAAGATATTGTGAAAATCTTGCTGTGAACCTCAATGCCTTTTTTGGTATTCTTTTTGGAGCACTGGCATTTCTCTTCTTACTGATGTTAGCCATTTTCCTTATAGTGTGGTGTGCACGCTTGAGGTCCAGACATGAGTCATTACCAGTGTAAGTAAGCTTTTTATTTTCCATTTCAGAAATTAGCCCTTTAAGAAATGTAGAATAAATTACTTCTAATGTCTGTTTTTTTCCTCATCAACAAAAAAAGTTGAATGCTCATATATACATGAAATATAACTTATATTTTTAGAAAGCTGCATTATATTCAGAGCACCAGGTAACTTTTCAAGGCTTAGATATTTTGGATGTAAAAATTAAGACATACACTTTGATAAGCAAATCAGAATTCTATTTTGCTTTTAATGAGAGAGTTACATTTTCATAAAGATTCTGAATAATCTAGAGTAGTATAAGGTTTATCTCACAATGGAAATTATATTTATTTACTTATGTATTTGTTTGTTTATTTGTTTATTAGTAACAGAGAAGAACATAAATGGCAAAATGTGTTCTTTGTACTATCATTTTGTAGTTCAGGTAATAGGCATATAATATACATTATAAGCAGTATACAGCACCATCAGCAGTTGCATAAAATTAGAAAAACATAATAGAAACTCAAACTAATTGATTTATTGGCAAAGTTATTTTGAAGAATGATCAGTTCACTACAGGGAAATCTTACTTTTCTGAGCATTCAAAAATTGTTTCACAGGATAGTGAGGGGGACTTCACTTCTTTGAGAATACCTATTTGTTATTCAAGTAATGTGAATTTGATGCAAGAAATGTATAGAAAAAACTGGTCTATACTTTGTTCTGATGACAAAATTAAGCATATAGAGGGGGAAACCCCTTCTTTTGCATATAAGAACAAAACATCTTTAAAAAGGTTACTATGTTACCCTAGGAATACATCAGAAAATGTTAGTAGAAGTAAAGGGACCTTTCCATGTCTCAAATATAATTTCTGTAAACACATTGATAGCAGTAATAAATATGTTCATCCTAATACTGGGAAGATAATAATGTTTAAAGTGTATGCAGATTGGAATACAAGCAATATAGTGTATTTAGCATATTGTGTGAAATACTCCTCTTATTATATAGGGAAGACAAATCGCAAATTTAAAGAACATATAAGAGAACATATCTATGACATCTGCAGGGGGGCAGACAATAATGCTTTAGCTAAACATGTTGCTATGTATGATTCTACATATAACTTCAAGTTTATGGTAGTGGAAGTAATAAAAGGTAGTGAAAGAAGAGGAGATATTATTAATAAAACAGAGCCACTTGAACTTGAGTGGATCATTAAAATGAGAGTCAATATGGGCAAAGGGCTCAGTGATAAAGCTTCGATTAAGCCTGTTTTACAGGCAAGGAATTTAGTTAGATGAAAATATTATATGCATGTGCCTTTTAGTATTGAATTTTTTAATTAACTGTTAATTGATTTACAGTTTTTATTGGTGGTCATGATTTTGGGTGGCCATGGTGGTGCAGCAATTAGCATTGTCATCTCACAGCAAGAGGTTCTCTGGTTCGATCCTCGGCTGGGGTGCCTTCTGTGCAGAGTTTGCATGTCCTCCCTGTGGTCGTGTGGGTTTCCTCTGGGTGCTCCAGTTTCCTCCCACATCCCAAAGACATGCTGTAGGTGGATTGTATACTCTAAATTGTCCTAGGTTTGAGTGAGAGTGTGTGCCTTCCGTGGAAGGTTCGGTGCCGGGCTGGCAACTCGACACTGTAAAACTCCACTGGCAATCATGAGTGGACAGATGATCCGCTGTGATGACCCTTAAATGGGAAAAGGCAAAAGAAGAAGAAGACTGGTGGTCATGATTTTAAATATTGTGTGATGCAGTTTTGTATTGTCTGATGAAGCAGCTGAAGTGGTCACAAAAGCACTCACCATTAAAAGTGATTTTTTTTTATGGTCCTTAGCTGTGGTTTGGTTCTGCTATTTTTTTGTTCTGCATTTACTTTTATTTGTTAGTGGAACCATTTGCCTCACCACACTCTATCTTTCCATTGATATTCAGTAATGTACAGAACATATTTCTATTCTCCCAACTATAAAATTAAAGCAGAATGTTTATGATATCATGTTTAGAGTGCACGTATCAGAACATTCATTTGTGCATGTTTTATACTTTTAAACACATTTACAAGACTTGCCCTGACTTATATTTTTTATTAAATAAGCATGGCTTATTTTAAATTATACAATGACTGGTCAGTAACATCGTAAAATGAGCATGCTGATTGGCCAACCCAACCAGCGTGCCCATTGAGAATATACAACGGAAAAAGGTCCGATCACTCGGACTTTTTTCTGTTGATATATTCTTTAAATTTAAGGGTTTAACAAAAAAAAAATAAGAAAAAAAAAAAGCATATCGCAATGGAGATCTTTTCTCTGTTGCTTACTTTCTTGAGCACTGATATACTGGGTATGCGTGGGAATGCACGTTCCAAATGCATGCACAGTACATCAGCAATGGCAAAGCGGAGCTGTCGAGTGGCAGAAGGACAGCGCCATTATACAAGGACATTATTTAAAAAAGTAAGTATTTTTTTCTTAAATAATGTCATTGTATAATAGCAATAACCCACTTCTGGGTGTGGGTAATGCAGGATTTACCCACGGTTGTCTTTGTTTGGTCACTCATGCTTCACTCTCATGACCAAACCCCACCAACCATGGGTAAATCCAGCATTACCCTCACCCAGGCATGGGTTATTGCTTAAATATTATCTAAAACATTGTTTTCAATATTTGTATAATTTTTTTACAGGGTCTATATGTATTTGCCTTTGAGGTAGTACTGTAGGTCTGTATTTTTAAATGAAATTTTTTCAATATGAATGGTCTTAAAAAAAAATGTAATTACATCAAATTGGTAGGAGCCACTAAACAATTACACTTATGTGTATATAAGACAAGTTGCTTCTTGGGTAAATGGTTCTGATGAAGTCTTTTACACAGTTTAATAAGGACAAAAGTGCTTAACTAATCAACCTGACTTTTGTTTGTTATATTAAAATTGTTTTTATACTTTTAGCATTGGTTATTTAAATTTCATCTCATTCTGGAGCTGACTACAGAGACATTGGCACTGAGGGAGCACTACATGAGCTGTCTTCTATTTATTTGTGGTGGTTATTAGCTGCATGGACACATACCCTGTTTTCTTGGTTCTTGTATTCAGTAATGTTTGCATTTCATTGCTCACACATACAAACAAGAAGAGGATTGTGTTATATTTCAGTTCAGTTAAGGAATAAAATTTGGTCTGTGCTATGGCTGTGCTCTGTTGCTTGTGTGTTCACACTGGAAACTGACTAAAAAGGCTCTGCATGTGTGGTCTCGACATTCATACAGACTGGGACACCGAAGCACATTATGTATTGTTTTAACTCTGACGACCCACCATTGGACCAGTAGACAAGTAGCCTCAATTCTCACTACTGGCAACAGTGGGAGATGTACACTGAGATGATGACAAGGTAAACACACAGTATTTCCAGATGCATCTTTCTGCATCAAGTGCAATTTCCCTTAACAGCGCACAGAGACCACAGTCAGTCTGGGGCTGTTTTTTTCCCCTCTTTCTCCAGATCCCCAATAAGACTTCCCACTAGCGGAGCTATAGAATTGAGATCTCAGCTGAGTGGCCAAGCCAAGACATCCAACACCCTCTCTGTCTAACCAGTGTTTCGCGTCCCTGCCCAAGTAGCTGACAAACACATTCTTTGAGGTTTGATTTACATAGACACAGACACACACACATATACACACACACACACACACAGACACACACACACGCACACACACACACACACACACACACTTGGGAAAAGCTGGCACAGGTTTACTAGCTATGGCCCATTTTGCCCAGACTGCAAGGTTGTTATCACTGCCACAAGGCAACTCCTTATCAGCTACTTTAAGTCCCTTAGAAATGATGTCCAATCTTACTGTGTAATATTAATATTAGTACAAATGGTAGCTTGACCAAGAGCAAGGCTATTAGGAGTGGCCTATATTATGAGTAGCCTACACAGTGTCACCAAATAAATATGCAAGTACACTCAGAACTTAAATGTGTCTCACAAAGATCAGCCACAATGAATTTTTTAAATATATTTAATAATAAATAATAAAAGAATAAGACAATACTAAATATATATTCAAAGTGACATCAGAGTTCAAAATAACAGGAAATATTTAAAACAGCATTGCAGGACAGTCTGAAATAAAGAAAGAAAAATATCTAACCTAAACTTTGCTATATTCCTGACTATGTCTAACGCTACTATTTAACATCTACCTGTGAAAATACATAAACCTCAGATCTTTGGCAGATGCTAGAAGTCATAAACCAATCACATTACTGCACATTCAAAACTAGTAATTATGTCACCGTAAAAACAATACAGAGAGCTCCTTAGTTTTAAACATTGTATCTCCTTGCTGCATTGAAACTGAACGATATCATCTTTTATTGCGTAGCCATAAAGTAATTTAATTTCAGCTATTTTGCTGGGCTTAAGTTAACCTCCTGTGTTCCAGTTTCCACTGTTAAAATATATACATCTAAACAGTTACAACAGTGCATGTGGATTTCTGTTCTATTCCAGTAAGGCATGCTGTGGCTACATTTTAAACACAATCACTTTATAAAATATCTTTTCACACACGTCTGTACAAACCTAGTTCAATATATACATGATCTACATTTCAAATACATTTGTAACACAAGCATCTTATACGAATCATGTTGATATTCATAGATGGAATATAATTATTTACAAAATTCCAGATAGCTGGTCTGGTAGTATCTGCTTTCGTCACAGTGATATCTTGTGACGGCCAAGCCTTTACTGAACAATTGATCCTTTATATGGCTCTCAGCTTATTTTGCTTGCATTTTGACTTGCATAAGTTGCTGACTCAGGCCAAATCAAAGATAGCACCAGCAGTCTGCTGGTCTCCTTGATTTTCATACATAAAATTTTCAGTTGCATGGAGCTTTATCACAATGTGGTCTGCAGTTTGAGTTTTTATTTTTTATTGATATGGCACAGCGAAGATATGAGATTTTTTCAGTAAACCTTCTCAACACGAGAAACACCATGTTTGTAAATACTATCCTAAATCAGATGCATTTGTACTATAAATATAGTTTAATCAGCATAAAAAATCAAAATGAGTGCTATATAACAGATGCATTTTAGTTTTATCAGGAATGTTTCAAATAAGACACAAAAAAATAAATATTTTGTCATGTTTTATCATCAAAAGTTATCAGTGCTATTTAGATTATTGACTATCTGAAATTTCTGGGGGTTATTACTGACTAAAACCTAAAATGGGATTAGTATGCCTGCAAAAGCTGTATTGAAGCAAGTTAAAAGCTTGGACATACTACATAGAGTCAAATCCTTTTTCTAACAGAGTGTGCACATTATTCCTATCCACACCTGTCTCCTTCCCAGCCTTCTTAGTACATGTCTAAGCTTGAACAGGCTTAGGCAGAAGTGGCATAATTCTCTGCGAACCTTCCAGACTCATCACTGTCTTCTTAAAAAAAATCTAGTGGCTCAGACTAGACCACTGTGTTGCTACAGTACAACAGAGACTGGCATACTATATTATATGTACATTAATTAACTGTCCTGCTCTTCAGACAGTCACTCAGTATCATACCTCAGGACATCAGGATGCTGCCCTTTGTAAGGATCATTACATCTACCAAACATTAAGAAGTCAGTAAATCACAATGGAAACTCTAGATCTTCAACAACTGTATCTAAACTCTGCAATAAGAAAAGTTGTGGCAGCCCAGCTCTGCTGATGACATATATTTATTTATTTGTTGAATATTTGTTAACTGGATAAATGGGCAGGTCATTTGGCATGACCAAACTCCAGGGGATTAAAGTACATAACGCAATAAAGAAAAATCAGTAACAAAGTGAAAACACAGCATGCATCACTTGATAAATAATGTGCAATATTAATAAACACAAATAGAAAAGGGGTAGCATATTTCAAGCAATGTGGACATAAGTACACTACTTACAATATTTACAAGGTGAAGTGATACTTACATGTAGTACTTGTAAATTCATAGAGCAATAGAGCCTAGCTAGAAGTTAGTAAACAAAGCTCAGGTAGTACCTTGCGCATTTGACAGAGCAGGTAGTGAGGGTGGCATGACTATACTGAAGGAGTGGGATGACATGCCTATACTGAAGGAGTGGAAGGGCATGCCTATACTGAAGGAGTGGGAGAGAATGACTATACTGAAGAAGTGGAAGGGCATGTCTATACTGAAGGAATATGATGACATGACTATACTGAAGGAATGGAAGGGCATACCTATACCGAAGGAGTGGGGTGACATGACTATACTGAAGGAGTGGGGGGGGGGCATGAATATACTGAAGCAGTGGGATGATGTGCCAATACTGAAGGAGTGGGATGACATGACTGTACTGAAGGAGTAGGAGGGCATGACTGTACTGAAGGAGTTGGATGTCACTAAATGATTCACTAACTGAGCTTTAGTGGGGGCTGAAGCCAGATAGTTAATTTGCTGAGGGGTGGGAGAACTGTCACTACCCTCTGGTCAAGGGGTATGGCATTCACTTGCACTTGTTTTCTGTCACCACCCAGACTTATGTGATGACATTAATATGGCAGATAGGACATACTGGATTAGCAAAAAAATAAATAAAAAATAATAAAAAAAAAACATTCCATCCCTGCCTGCTGTGTCTCACTCTTCTTCCTGGCATGCATCTTATTCTCTGAGCCTGGCATGGAAATAGGGGAACTCATGGTTGCATATTATACCAAATAGGAGACCCAAGAAGGATCATACCAGGAAAAAAAAGGTAAAGTGCAGGAGCAGGCATTAATTTGAGGTCCGCATCAGTGGCCAATGAGAAAGTAAATGCTGTGAAAATCCACCTCAGTACAAACTAGAAGTACATCTCTACTGTTGATATTAACTGACGTGCTTTCTGTTATACTCATCCCTCATCCCCCCCTTAATATTCTAACAATCTCTTCATCTCTTCATTTTCCCATATCCTTTGTCCATCTCTGGGGCTTCATCATCTTTTATCCTCAATAATTCATTCTTTATCTTAAACTTTGCTAATTTTGAATATATAACTTAACAAATACTAAGTAATTATTGTTTTTATTCTGGTGTATTCCTTACCACAGACCATATAATGTAAAGGAAAAAAAAATAAACAAATGAATATCTGCTAAAAGTTATCGAGGTTTTAATCCCCAATAAATTCACTGCACTGTTACATATGTGACCTGACGTGTAAGAAATTTACATATGAGATTGTTTCTTTTCTTCTAGAGCTGCTTTCAGTACTGATGAAGCGCAAGGAGTTCAGCAAAGTAAGTAATGACTTCCTGACATAATATATTTTGGTAGCACGTTATACTTTCAATGTATCTCTGTTTTTTCATGGGCAGTATTTGTGTTGCCTGTAAACAACTGATGTGAAACAATCATCTTTGCTAGAACAGAACGATTAGCAAACAATGTGCTCCACTATTCTTGAAAGAAAATATTAAATAATCAAGATAAAAGAAGGGTGAAAATGCATAACCTATGCTTCAAAAGTAGTTTTTCTGAGCTGTCAAGATTCCAGAAAAACTTCTTCTTCCAAGTAAAGCAAATGGTTTAAAAAAAAGAAAATAAATAAAATAATAGCAGACATTTTCATCCCCATGAGGTTTATTGGTCTAGGATTAATGTAGTATTGGACTGTAAGGTCTGATTCATTAAAAACAGCATTTGGGGCACTAGGACCAGGAAGAGTAAAACATCTCCCCACTTTGGGGCCCATGTTAAGTCCACCACTGAATTTAACTGCTTATGGTTTCATTGAAGAAATCTTGATGGTATGACACTAGATGAATCCATTCTCGATGGTACATTAGATAACAGGTCCAGGTAGGCAGTATGCACCATCTTCTCCTCTTCCATTGCCTTAGTGACCTGCTCAAAGGTCCACATGGTTAGTAAGCATAACCTTTCCTTGACAAAGGTAAACTGGGAAGAGTCCAGTGTCTGAAGAGTTTCTAAGTCTTTGTTGATCATTTCCTTGATAATTTGTTCCATGTTTTTGCATATTAGATTAGTCAGACTAATAGGTCTGTAGTTACTGGAGTGGATGATGGTCCACACTTGTGAAATGGGATAACAGTTACAGTCCTCCAGTCTCATGGTACAAAGCCTGTTTTGAGGCTATAGTTGAAAAGTGACTCAAATGATCCTGATACATCATGTTTCAAGTTACTTAAGAGCCATCCCAGGATATGGTCAGGGCACAATGAGGTTGTGTTTTCGTATTAGCAAGCATTGGCAGGAACTGCTCCCTGTTATTAGTTGAGAGTGGGTTATGCTAGCAGACATTTCAAGGATAAGAAGAGGGAAGGGAGTGGGTGTAAAGTTTATGCTGAATTTGTCAACTAAGAAATTTGCTATGTCTCTCTGCTCAGTGAAGGTGGCACCATTGACCACCAGTTTGGCAGATTGATGTATGATGCCTTTGAGGTTTTGGACATAGCTGTAGAAGGCCTTATGGTTGTCTTTAGCCTGTGAGGATATCTTGACCTCATAATTTGCCTTTTTGGACTTAATTAGTCAACTTAGTTTTCTGTTTAGTTTCATTACAGAGCTTATCATTATAGCAGCTGTGGTTTCTAATTTTAGTTGACTTTTTTTCCATTTGTTATATATGCTATTAAAGATAGAATTCTACCAGTGTGGCTTGTTTTTAGAATTTGTGCTTATTTCTAGAAGGAACTTCAGCCTCTAGTAGTGTCGCAGTAATCAATTACACATAGGCTGCTGTGATCTTGTGGTTGAAAGGGGCATTGTATTTTGATAAACTATTTCTTAACAGGGTATAATTTGCTGTAGAATAGTTCTTAACTGTTACAGGATTTGCACAGGATACCGAGTTGATTTATATTTTAAAAGAGACAGCTTTGGGGAATGACCTCATCAATGAGGACATAGCATTAGGGCGATAGATTGCAGCAGTCTCCCATGTTGGTGACTACCAGTTCCAGTATGCTGATCAAGGATATTTTTGTTAATAAACTCCAGGAATCATTGTGCTTGCAAGTATGAGGCAGTGTATGTTTCCCAGTCTAAAGAGGGGTAGCTAAAATCTCCCACGAGTAAGATATTTGGTTTAATCATTTGTGTCTCCAGTAGGTCTAGGTATGAGCTATGGGATTCTAGGAACACCGAGGGTAACCTACCAATTGCTAGGATATGGTATATGACTTTGTCTATGGTGATTTGCATGTGTATAAATTCCAGGGTGTCATCCTGTTTAAACAACATATAGTTATGTGTGTTGCTAATATAGATAATCTTCCACGGAACTTACGTACTATCACAACCAGATTTTTCACTGCACTACTGTTTGCTTCCCGATCATGAAATCGATTAATTAATGTTGTTAAAATGTCATATAGTCTGCTTTCTTTACCAGGTCAGTTTCTTTTCTGCAGTGTTATCCATAAAATGTTAAAAACATTGTGTTAGTGAATATTTAGGCACTTTACTGACAGCATGTCACTTATTTTTTTTCATGACATAGACTTTTTAAAGGTGAGCAGTGCAGTAAAGTTGTTGCAACAAAAGCTCAAGACAATGTTTTCTGTTGTATATAGAAATGCAAGAGCTGGAAATGTCTAATGTTTTTGCAAAACTATGGCTGTTAACCTGCAAATGGTCAGATGAAGTGTCAATTACTACTCCCACATGGTCTTTATAAGTGTGTAAGAGGAATAACAGAAAAACTCCTCTTCCTGGCTTGCGTCGATTCCCCACCTAAGTTAATGAGCCATTCAGTAAACATGCCTGCTGCTTGCCAACCCTGTGAAGAAGGACCACTTTCTTTCGTACATTTCATCCACATTTTTAGTAAGCATCTTGTAAAATACACTTCATGGTGGAAACGTATGCGGTACAGGGAATGAATCAAACTATTATTACATGTAAAAAATGCTCTCTCATAAATGAATGTTGTACGCCAAATATACTATTTTCACTGCTTGGATGTACTACGAGAAACTTTCTGCATGTACATATCACGTCATGCAAAAAACAAGGTAAAACCAAAAGAGTCACTGTGTTATAACAACAGAACATAAAACGCCCATAACACATGCATTGCTATGAAGCCTCCAACACTATGCAACCCAATAGTCACAGTGGCATGCAAGGAATCTGACATTGCATTACAAATCCTCTGAATCAGCCGTCGGGCTTTAGCACTGTCCTAGTGACTCAAGTCAAAGATTTATGTCTATGAGAAACCAAAAATTTGACCGTTACGCCTCTTCCTGAGTCAGACACTATGTGCGTCAGTAATACTTAGTAGTACACACAGCCATTTTAAGGCTACCATTAATAACTTTGGGCACACATTATGAATTTCTGCCCCTTGCAGATTTGGTTGTGATAATACGTAAGTACCTCTTCCACCTTTCATCCCTGCTTTGCAGCTGATGGTCTAAATGTGTGTAAGGCACTGAAACCTTGCATTGTCAGAGTACCTTATGCTTATTTAAACCAAGTCTCAGTAATGACACAGATATCTATATTCTCCAGTGTGAGTAGAGCTTGTAGGATGTGGAGTTTCTTGTTTAAGCACCTAGTATATATATAAATGGAGATATATGTGCATGGGTATGACTGAGTTCCACCTAATGACTCTGTAGTCCTACTGTCAGAATGAAATACCTGGAGGAGTGTGATTAATCTCCACATATTGTCTCTATAGTCCTAATCTCAAAATTGGTACATTCTGGGAATGAAAAATATACCTGGATTGGTATAATTGAGCCACCCACACACCTGCTCACTATGTAGTCCTACTGTCAGATTTACTAATAGGGAATGACAGAGACAGCTGGCTTATGCTTAATGCCTTATTCAGGAATCATTGAGAAACTCAGCCAGCTGGGAATTAACCCTAGATGGGTTGCCAGTTGGTTCACAAACAGAACACATGTAGTCAAAATTATGGATACCAACTCTACTAGCAGACCTGTTACCAATCGTGTTCCACAGGGATCTGTGCTAGGCCCCCTATTGTTTGGTATCTATTTTTCATAAGTCCAGATGAAAATAGATGGCCTATGGCTTACAAGGTTTGCTGATGACTGCAATCCGGGTGCAATCATTCAATCCCAAAAGAATGTCAACATACTACAAAATGGGCTTACACAGATAAATGATTGTTGTCAAAGCCACCGACTTAAACTGAACACCAAAAAATGTATTATAATCCCCTTCAGCAAAGGAGAACCCCCTGTTAATTACAGCGTTAATAATATCCCGCAAGTTCAAACCCAATGGTGAGAGATTTAGGAACACAAGTTGACAGCAACATTAATTTTGATCATCAGGTGTCCGCAGTAGTAAGGAAGGCATTCTATGTTGCACGCTTCATAAGCAAGAGTATAGCATCCAAAGCTAAGGAAGTTATAACTCCCCTGTACTTGGGTCTCATCAGACCAGTAATAGAGCACAATGCTCCCTTCTATATGTACCTCACCAAACATCTGCATCAACTGGAGAGACCTCAGAGGTTTCTCACCAAGAAAATTCAGGTCCTACAACACATGACCTACATGGACAGACTGAAGGCTGTATCACTTTACTCAGTATCGTATAGACTGCTTAGAGGTGACTTGTGCCTGGCCTACAGAGCAGTCTCAGATCCTGCCTTGATGAATCTGTTGCACTTCCTCAAATCCAGTGGGAAAAGATTCACTTACTCTAGAGATCTTAACCCAGCCTGCAATATTAACAGGACATGCTGGAGAGACAAAACAGAGCTTCTCAATTACCCTATTTAAGCATGACCTGAATAATTGGATAGGAAACAATAAATTTACATCAGAGGTTTCACCAATGCCCCTCTAAGACAGGGTCAGCTGGTGCTGATCTTAGATTCATGCGCAAATATAGACTATATATCTTGGTCCATAAGGGAACAAGGGTATAACATGGCTAGGCTATTAGAGGCCTTAGAGCTAATAGCCTAGTAACCTCTTATGATCCTATGAACTTGTATGTTTGGAAGAGCTTCTCCCATGTATGTGGGAAACCTGAGATGCAGAGCCTAAACTGGGTCTATTCAAAAAAAATCAGTAGATTAGGTGGCAGCAAGAATCTATAATTAAATGTTTGCTAATTTTAGTCAATAGTGTCCTTAGGCTTCAAATGACTGTGCTCACTAGCATGCAGTAGAACACTGGATTCTGTGTGTGAAGCTGTTAAGGTGAAAATCCGCACCTGAAAATCAAGCACCACGGTTCTTCTGGAAAAAAGTAGATTGGTCTCCCACAGGTAAGAGCAAGTATCTGAGCATCTCGATGTCTTGATCCAAAAATGGAAGAGAAGAGATTAGAAGGTCGATCACTGGATTAGTGAACTGCCAGTAATAGTGAAGATAAAGTCTTAACTGTTATAGTGAAACCAGAAATGATTCATAAGAAGACAATTTCAGTTTGTCTATCAGTTTATGCTCCTGTCTACACTTATGGACATATGCCTTAGGTAGTGACCAAAGGAGGGCTTATTTCCATGATAGAGTGAGGGCCTGAGAACATGAATGGTTACTGACTACAACAGATGTTTCTCTGTGATTGTAGGAGGTAGTTGAGGTGGCTTGTAGCTAATACAGATGCACACTCAGTGCTACCCACAAGAGGTGTACCAGACATGGCTCTCTGGCAGCAGGAGCTTTGATAAAATCAGGACATATTAAGGTTATGTTGATGAGCATATTGGTTGGAATTCCTTTTTGATTTTGCAGGATATTCTAGGGGCTGCTACTGGGAATAAGGTTGGTTGGCCTACCCTGTTTATCCAAATTCCACTGCAACACTCATCATTAGAAAACAGATGAATGGATGGATGAATTCAGTGTATTCCTATTATCTTAATAAAAAAAAAAGTTGGAATCCAGATTGAGTACAAACAATTTCATGTATTACAGATATCTAGTCCTAAGGAAATGTAATAAAACTATAGACATTACATCATTATACATATCTATTGACCAAACAATGGGTATTGAATTTGTGAGGAATTTTTGAATAATCACACCACCTTTGATATTGTGATGGTCAATACTATTTGTTTATTAGATTTAGTAATAAAAAATAATTTTTTCATCTGTGATCAAAAAATCTACAAACAATCTTGTAGAGTGGCCATGGGTGCCAATGACGCACCAGCTTTTGCAAAGTTATTTTTGAGCTGATGGGAAATGTGAGAATGAAGTCGGTGAATTTTTCACTGGCTATGGGAAAATGGTTCTACTTTCTGTACCTTATTGTAGTGCCTTTATGCCACCTAAGTTATCGGCCAACACAATCATGTTTGAAAACGTGTTATGCAAACAAGCAGAGGTGGAATATGACAATTTTAAAAAAACATGTTGGGCTCTATAATTTATCAAAAGATCAATGGGGGACACTACAACGTTTGAGGGAATGTAATGGTGAATAAATTTTCATGCAGATGGACAAAGGAGGCAACTGGGTGATTATGCATATCACGCAGTACAATAACATGGCTCTCACATTATTAGAGGACCAGTCAGTGTATATTAAGCTGGATAGGAATCTAGTGAAGGAATTTAATGAAATGCTATTGGAAATATTAGAAAGAGGGGGGAGAGACTGGGTTTTTTGAATGCAGCTGATGTTCAAAAACTGTACATCAAACGCCCAAGAGATGCATTGTTTAGGTTATCCCCAAGGTACATAAATGTATGAGTAATCCTCCAGGAAGACCAATAGTGTCGGGAAAAGGGGCCTTCCTACAAAATGTCGGGCTATTTTTGGATTTTCATCAGAAGGGTCATTTAAGTAAGGTTAGTTCCCACATTAAGAAAGGAACCATGCTGTCTAACATGTTCGGTCGCCTCGAGTGGTCTTCGGACTACTACTGGGCAAGTGTGGGTGTGAAATCGCTATACACGAACATAAGACATATGTGGGGCTTGGAAGCTATTAAGAAGACGTTAGGGGAGGGTCCTCAAATGGATATCTTAATTCACCTGTTGGAGTTCTCATTAACATGCAGTTTCTTTAAGTTTAATAATACTTATTACTTGCAAAGGGAAGGAACAGCAATGGGGGTGGCTTTCGCCCCAGTTTATGCTATCTTATGCATGTATTTTTTTTTGGAAACTAAAATCTTCAACATGGTGTTTTTTAAGACTAGAGTAATATTTTTTAAAAGATATATAGATGATTTAATTTTTGTTTGCAAGGGGGAACTGGAGGAGTATGAAGTGTTTATACAAGGGTTAGAAAAGAATGAATATGGCCTTGGTTTACATTTAAAACAAGTAAGACATCTATCCAGTATTTGGATTTGGAATTTTATGTGGATGACAAATTTCTAATAGCATTTAGACCTCATATAACAGACACTGCAGTTAATTTTTAACTGCCAATAGCATGCATGCCCCCCATCTTTTGGATTCTCTATCCTATGGTGAATTTTTACAGATAGCGAATAACACATTTAACAAGAGGGATTTATCTAATGAATTTAGGGTAGTGAGTGATAGACTTCTTAGTAGGGGATACAAAAACAGTATTTTGAAGTCAGCAGAAAATAGAGTTTAAAAAAAATTAGGTCTAGCACATGAAACAGAATTTAGAGAGAGAGAGGAACCCCCATATATAGGGAAAAGGAGCTGATTAGGGTGGAAACACATGACCCCCTATTTTTTGTAAACAAATTTTCTCCATTCTTGGACATTCTGAAACAACTGATAAATAGGATTTGGCCCATTGTCCTTTGTGATGAAAAATATGGGGACATTTTTCCACACAGGGTCACCTTCTCATATGGAAGGTTTAAAAATTTAAAGGAGTTATTATGGACGAGGAAACTGAGTAGTGCCTTTGACAGGAAGGGAAGTTTTCCCTGTGGCAATTGCATGGTTTGTAGGAACATCAGGAATTTGGATGGGGAGAATATTAATGGGAAAACATACAGAGCTATGGATCTATATAATTGTGACTTAAAGGGAGTTGTGTACATAATTGGATGTAGTTGTGCACCCACCAAATGGTATATTGGCAGAACAAAAGATCTGTAAAGAGAAGAATGATGGAACATTTGGGTGATATCAGGAGAGCTAGAGGGAGAGTCCTATGGCAGATCATTTTATACAAAAACATGGGGATTCCAAAGAGTCTTTCTTTTTTAGTGTGCTAGCCAAACCAAGATTAAACAGTGGGGATTTTTTGGTAGATAGGTTACTTCAGTTGGAGACTAAATGCATTATAAATTATAGAACACTTTGTCCCAGGGTATTGAATTTAGAATTGAATTTGAACTTACAGTTCCATTTGGACAAAATGATGTTCTGACATAACATTCTGTTTCCCAGTGAACAACATGGTGTCAAAGCAGTTAATTATTAATAATATCAATCATGTTGAGGCATGCAATAATCATTCATGAATGCATAATATAATGTTATGTTGCTTTTTCCTGTTTGTTATGGTCAGTCAATGGAATTTATTTTTGTATATGGTTATATAGGGTGTCAGAGACATTTGGGAATTTGTATAATCAGAGCACATACACAATGAAGGGCAATCATTTTGCATTTATTTAATTCTTGAAGCAATATGTGTTTTTATGCATGGTTTATATGTTTATACAGGTAATATGGAAGGGGCACTTTAAGTGTTTTGATACTGTTTTAATGAATGTATAAAGATCATTGGCTGAAAGCAATTTTAAAATTGATGTATGAGCATATAAGCAGCTGTTTGATGGAAATGGTTACTCCTTTGAAGGTGAAAGCCGTGGTACCGGAATGCATCAGTAAAAATTTATACTAATCTTTTTCCTGGTGTTTGGTGTGTTTCTTTTGGATTATTCGAAACATTTGATTGTGTATGTTCTGAAATGTCTGTATTGGTCAAATTAGACAGATTTAAATATGTGTTTTTATACAGGCAATATATTAACGATCTGTTTTTTTTATTTGGAATGAGTCTAAGGACCAAATGGAAAATTTTCTAAATGCCATAAATCGTAATGGTGGAGGTCTGAAATTTTTATTAAATAGTATAGACAAGAAAGTTAACTTCCTAGATCTAGGTATTGGTATGGATGTTGAAAACAAAAAGTTTTCTAGTACCATTTATAGAAAAGATACCTATACTAACAATTTCTTTCATTACCATAGTAGACATCCATCATTTATTTAAATAAATTTAGTATGAGGACAAATGCTTAATCTAAGTGCTTATTTCAGGTAATTCTGTTTTTTGTATTGAGATTGACACACTGGTTTCTATGTTTGTTCAGAGAGGATATCCATACAACAGATTGGTGTCTCTTAATGAAGAAATTGTTAAAGCTAGAAATAAAAGGTTTCCACCCATTCTTATGAGTGGGTTTACAGCTAAAGTACAAGGAGAGAAAGATCTCACATCTTTAAAGCATGTATTCCCTGTTTCTATTTGTTTAAATTCTTATGATACCAAAACATTTTTTGTGAATAATCGGAAGGTCATTATAGGAAACAGTGACATAGCTAGAGTTTTGGAAAATCATCCTTGTTTTATTTACAAAAAAAGTAGTGAATATTAAAACCATGCTTGAAGTACAAGATCATTTTGGTTGCCTCAGTAACTGGGGAGCACGGGGGACTTTCCCCTGTTGCAATTGTAAATAATGCAGATTCATTGATTCTTCTAGTAGTATTTATTTTTCCAACATTAAAACGACAGTACACAGCAAAAGCAGATTTAATTGTAAAAGCTCTGGGATAGTTTATTTAGCTTCCTGCACAAGCTGTGATGGATTTTATGTGGGAAAAACTATGACAGCATTGTATAAAAGAATATATGAACATCGTTTGGCCATCAGAAAGAAAGATTGTAACAATGTCTTAGCGAAACATGCTGGGGAATGTAGAGACTTTAAGAAATCTATTTTCTTTGTATTGGATATGGTTAATCAAGTGCCTTACATTGCAGAGTTTAATACTGCCTTAGAAGTTAAGGAACACAAATGGCATGTCTTTTTAAATGCAGAATGAGCCTCGGGTTTAAATGGGACACTAAATATCAAATGTATTTTAAGAGACAAATATTATTAATTTTTACACAGCAGTGATTTTAAGATGTAAGTTTACATATTTTACACACATATTTTTAGTATGTCTTTCTTTAATTCGATCATTTTATATGTAATGATTCAAAGACATCCATGAATTATAATTAATTATTGACATTTAAATGTGTGTATGTGAAGGCTGTCTTTTGTTCAGAAGGTCATTATATTAAAAAAGAAAGAAAGTGCTAAACCATATTACCTGGCTTTGCTGTCTTATTGTGTCTATCCGGCACTTTTTGTTCTTTAGTTCAGCGGTCTGTGCTGTGTTGTGGTTTTTATCTACTTTATTATAAATTTCTACATGTAAACATGTTCCACGAAACTTGTAGTTCTGCCCACAATTGCTTTGGGGAAATAAAGGATTTGTGATATGCTTCTTAATGTTCTTTTGGACTGTACACCTAGTATTTACCTATGAACTTGTAATGATCCACTGTCCAATTGAAGACTACAACTAAACTGAGACAAACAACATTGTGAAAAAGTGCAATCTCTTTATACTACAAAATTGCATTACAGTTACAAAACTGGTTTACATCATACTCTGAACTTGCATTATATGGTCTTGCCTTAGAAATTGACATTATTTTTATGCTTAGCTTACATGTAATGCACTTTCTTGAATATCTACCTAATATAATTTGCATGAGATATATTAACTGTCTTATTCCATCTTTTGTCACATGTCATATTTTGCATTTTTCTGAAAAATTGCTTTATTTTCTTACAGCTGTTTATAAAGACAATCAAAATGTTATCAGAAATTATAATGTGGCACCACTGCAATGGAGGAATCATTACACAAATATTTCCTAGTAGTACCGGTAAGTAAGCAATCTGTCCATCACAGATTAAAAAAACATGTTCACGTTTATATAGGTAGACTCATTATTCTCTTCCTGCAGCTGCATTGCATAGGATGGGGTAAGAGATTGCTATGGTGAATTGTGGGAGTTAGGATGACCAGTACTGATCCAGCATAGTAACACACACACATCAACACAGAGCCGTAAATCTACTTTTGATGATTACTGCTACCTAAAAATGAAACAAGCAAACACACACGCACACACACACACACACACACACACACACACACACACACACACACACACACACACACACACACACACACACACACACAAATGCATACGCACATAATTATATTTCAGGCAGACACAACTCCTGAAATCCCAAATATTATGTTTCCTAAAGCCCACAATTCTAAAGCATACCTACTTAAAGGTAACCAAGGCTCTGAAAAATGGAAAAAGATTATTTAATATTTAAATACAAACATGATTTGAATGTGTTGTGAGTTGCTGGGTTCAAACCTTACTCCAAATCTAGATTTTTTTACACTAGGTCTTTAAAATGATATAGCATTAAAGTCATGTCTATACTGCTTTTAATTTGTCCTGTTGTCTTTATATCCCTTTCTTTGTGTGCAATAAAAGTAAGAAACATACTCTTTTTTTAATGAAAGAAATGTTTTACAGACCCAAATGAAATATTAATAAGGCAGAATCTGGTCTGTTACTGCTTATTATTGCTCAATATGAAAAAGTATGGGAAGAGTAAAAGCAGGAATGGTTTATATGTTACCTTTTCAGAAAGGCCATGTTAAAAATCTGTGTACTTGTAAACAAACCTTTACTAAGTCATCAAAGAAGATATGCAGATTTTCCTCACTGCCCAGAAAACCACAGTGAAAAACTTCTCTAAAGCAAATTTCACACTCCTCAAAACTGAGGTGGAATCCTTCAAAGCCCCCGGGCCTGTGGAAAATACAGCCCAGACTGCAGAATCCTTTATAAACGCATTCTATGAACACCTTCAGGAATGCATGGATCATGCGATCCCAAATAAAACCAAGACCCAATCCTCCAAAGGCAGACGTCCTGTCTGGTGGACCCCATCTATAAACAAACTATACAATAGAAGGAGGAAGCTACTAAATGATAGAGCAAAATCCAAAAAAGGGAAGGCATCACTGATCAGTATTAGCAAAAAACTATGGGCACACATAAAATTGTCTAAGGCCAGTTTCGAGAGAAAAATTGCACAGGACACTAAGGATAATCACAAGGCTTTCTTTAGTTATGTTAGGAACCTGAGTGGTAATTCCCAGATATGCTCAGAATTAGTCCAAAATGACAAAAAATACACCGAACCCACAGACATTGCCAACATCCTAACTGACAAGTTCAGTGCAAACTTCTCCCCCCCCTCCCCACCAAAAGGGCAAATATCTATCCCAGCAGAGTGCTGCCCCCATGACATCTCAGATGCTCAGGTAAGAGCCGCCCTCTCCAAAGCAAAAAACACAGCATCAATGGGACCAGATGGTGTCCCAGGCTGTGTCCTACATGAACTCCAAGAAGAGCTAAACCCAAACATAAAACTACTGTTCAATCTCAGCCTTACTACAGGATATGTGCCCAAAGAGTGGCGTACAGCAACAGTGGTCCCTCTCCATAAAGGTGGTGCCTCAACGGATCCTGGAAACTATCGCCCCATAAGCCTGACTAGCTTGGTCTGCAAAGCTATGGAAAGGATCATCATGGACCTCATAAATAAAGATATTGGGGACCTACAAACACTGGATCCTACCCAGTTCAGCTTTGTTAAGGGCAGATCCTGCCTCTTAAACCTGGTTGATTTCTTTGAAACAGTCACCAAGGCCATTGACGAGGGGAAGGTGGTCCACACAGCCTACCTGGACCTCGCAAAAGCCTTCAATACAATACCCAACTCGGGCATTATAGATAAGCTCACCAGCTTAAATATAAACCCCTATGTCACTAGATGGATTGCAAACTGGCTCAAGGACAGAACTCACATGGTTAGAATTGCTGGAGCCATGTCAGACTCCAAACCAGTTACAAGTGGTGTCCCACAAGGCTCAGTCCTGGGACCTCTCTTGTTTGGTATATATTTCTCGGAGGTACAGGCCAACACGGAAGGACTGTGGCTGACCAACTTCACAGATGACTGCAAACTGGGCACCATAATCGACTCTCCAGTCGACACAAGCATCCTCCAAAAGGGCCTCATAGAAACAGACAACTGGTGCCAGAGCCATGGCCTCAAGCTAAATGCCAAAAGTGTATAGTCATCCCTTTGGCAAAACAAAGTGCCAGAAATTACCACATAGGTGGTAATCCATTAAGTACAGAAGAAGTAATTAGGGACCTGGGGACCCAAGTTGATAGCAATCTCTCATTTGACAACCACGTGGCCAAAGTGGTTAGAAAAACATTTTACATAGCCCACCTAATCATGAAGGGATTCACATCTAGATCAGGGGACGTCATCGTGCCTCTTTACTCATCCCTCATCAGGCCCATAATTGAGTACAATGCCCCTTTTGGGATGTACCTTACCAGTCACCTGCAGCAACTGGAAAGACCCAAAAGTACCTCACCAAGAGGATCAAAGGGCTCAAACAGATGCCATATGCTGCCCGGTTAAAGAAACTCCAGCTCTACTCAGTGGCATACTGCCTGTTCAGAGGTGATCTGTGCCTGACGTATAAAGCCATCCCCAATTAAATGGACACATGCACACCTCCAAAATCCAAATCCCATTGAGCTACGTGCTCGAGAGACTTGAACCTCAGCACTGAAATAAATAGGACATGCTGGAGGGACAGATTCATAACCCAGAGGCTCCCTTCACTCTGGAATAAAATCCCAGTCCAGGTTAGGCAGAGTCCGTCATTGACTCTCTTCAAGAGGAATCTTGATGAGTGGATGGGAGATCGTAGGTTTACCCCAGGTATCACTTCTGTGTCACTGTTAGACAGAGGCACAGTATACTAACCTCGAAAAAGGGCATAGCAAAATAAATTTAAAATGGGTGGCGAAAGCCAAACACATTCTGGCTAGGCTTATAAATGCCCTAGGGCAGATAGCCTAGTATGAACCTATGAACCTAATAAAGTTTTAAATCACCATACTATAAATGCACACTTAACAAGTATCTCTTCAATGTAGCCCGGAGGAGGCCAGTAAATCAGACATGGACAGTCTAGCGGTGTACTAAAACATTCCCCCTAATTAAGAAGTCTGTGATGTATTTAATACTGGTAGGTACCAAATAAGTAAGTAGGAAAAAGAACAGCAAATGTCCCATATGAAATGCATATAGGACCTGGGCCCTATGTCATGTTTCTACTTTGCTTGGCATTAAACTGCAGTTACCTTACTATGCAGGGTCAATGCTAACAATAATAAAAAAAACAAGTATTATCAAGTCAGACATCAATACTAGGAACCTACTGAACACCATAATCAACTTTACCTTTATATGCTGAAAGCATGCAATAGAGTTAACCTGGATGAAGTGGATCTGAGCACTAAAGCTGTGTCAGTAATGGGAGAATAAACATTCCTAAGGCTTATTCTTAGAATGAGAAGTGGAAAGTATTTAAGCAATAACCCACGCTTGGGTGTGGGTAATGCTGGATTTACCCATGGTTGGTGTGGTTTGGTTACGAGGGCGAAGCTCGGGTGGCCAAACAAAGACAACCGTGGGTAAATCCAGCATTACCCACACCCAGAAGTGGGTTATTGCTATTATACAATGACATTATTTAAGAAAAAAAAAGCTTACTTTTCTTAAATAATGGCATTGTATAATGCCTCTGTGCTGCCCTTCCACAGCTGTCTGGTATTCTGCGGCAGTTCTGATGTACTGCGCATGCATATACTTATGCAGTACATCAGAGCTGTGGGTGGAAGCACCAGAGAAAGCAAGATCTCCGTTACTTTTTACAAAGTGTCTCGCTATGTTAAAGGAGTTTAACATAGTGAAACAACTTTAAAAAAGCAACAGAGAATCTCAGTTGCTTTTTTTAAAGCTGTCTGGCTATGTTAAACCTATTTAACATAGCAAGACAGCTTTAAAAAAAGCAACGGAGAAAGGAAGATCTCAGTTACTTTTTTTAAAGTTGTCTCGCTATGTTAAACTCCTTTAACATAGCGAGACACTTTCTAAAAAGCAATGGAGATCTTGCGTTCTCTGTTGCTGTAAAAAAAAAAAAGACTTGTACTAATGGAAAAAGTCCGGCGACCGGACCTTTTTCCATTAGTATAAGTCTGACTTACAATGTGCACACTGACCAATCAGCATGCATGTTTTGGAATATTAATGGGGGGTCGTTGTATAATATCAGTTATTCCACAAAGATCATCCCCACTGTATTCAGTAGTGCATACCTGTGTACTTGGGATTCTGGTTTGTAAAAGAAATAGAGCAAATAGCCAAATCTAAAGACTCAGCATATGACTAGCGGACATATTGTATCAGATTGCTCAGTCAACAATTGTACAGCCAGGCTGGACAAATCATTGATTAAAATCAATTTAAAATGATTAATTCAGTTCACTCTATAAAGTGATATTAGTGAAAAAGTTGAATAGTAGTGAAGTCATGCATTGTAAGAGTAGAGTAGCGTAATGCTATAATTAGCATCATTCTTGTGTTTGAACTGTTGCTATTGTGTTAAATGTAGCTTCAGGATTGCTGTACTTGGCAGGATGCCCTGTTCCAGTTAAAAGACATCATCCTGAGTACATGCTTTGTACATAGTTCACAGTTCAGGATGACCATAATGCCAAGATCTGTTTAAAATGATGATGTTCATTCTGTAGTTGAACTGGGACACGAAAACAAATCATATCCAGCTATTCAGCTTCAACATCTCATGAAAATGGGAGATGCAGTGGTGCAGTGGTGCAGTTGTTAGCATTGTCATCTCAAAGCAAGAGATTCTCCAGTTTGATTCTCAGCTGGAGTGCCTTCTGTGCGGAGTCTGCATCTCCTCCCTGCATTCACATGGGTTTCCTCCAGGTGCTCCAGTTTCCTCCCACATTCCAAAGAGATGCATCTGGAGTGTTTCTCTATGGAGTCCACTGAAAATGAGCTCTGTCCCAGTTGGACTTTTCCAGTAAACAAATGTTAAATAAATAAAAAATACTGAGGTTAAGCATACCCCTGAACTGTCTAGACTTTTTGTCTCATATCTCTGTTTTATTTCTCATACAATTTGTGGTTTTCAGGCAAATCACATACATTTGATTTTCAGACATCATATATTTTAGAAAATGTATGCTAAAATAAATTCCATTATTCTAGTAATTTTCTAAGTTTATAAGAGCAATATTTAAAATCTGTTTCCATTTTTAGGACTTTGTAAACCCATTTTAGGCATTGTCCAGATTTCTTGCCCTAAGAGGTTGAGAAGTATAAAGTTAAGCATAAAATGTAGGTATGTCAACAAGAAAATTGCAGTCTGAGAATCGGATAACCCCTTTCATGATAATCACATTTTCAGATTTATTTATTGATTTAATATTCATATTATTACAAGCATACAAGTAAAACATAATTTCCTCAAAAAATCTAAGTTACTTAGTACACATAATTCTACAGTGTATCATATTAATACCATGATCCATCCCATTAAATATTATTGCCTTCATTACACTATAATTTATACTGTTATATACATTATACATGATCAGATTTTACAGGGTTAATACTTTTATTTAAACTCATCAAATTCAGCACTGAGTTGCACTATAATCTCTTATAGCAGTCTTAATTGCGATTTGCAGCTGAATACAATGTTGCTACAGCCTGAAAGTTTCATAACAAAACCTCAAACAGGAAAATGTCTATATGCATTTACTGTCATAGTCTGACATTGTGTGTTTTCAGATTTGTGAGTTGTAGTTGGGTTTTCGATTTTGTTGTTTCAAAATCCTGAAATTTGAGATTTCAGTATTTCAAAATTACAAAATGGGAATACACCAGTATGCAACACACTTCATTTTATTGTAAGGCTGGGAAGGCTATGAAATGGATTGTCTTTAAGGATTAAAAAGGCTTCTAGTCAAGGAGGGTGCTGGGATGCTTACCTCTCTGCTTACTTGTAGTTTAGATGAATTTGTTTGATTGTGGGGGGAGTTTGTATATGTTTATGTGTGTACTGCATATGTAGCGTAAATGCAGGATTTTGAATTTCGCAGTTGTGTGTTTTCAGATTTGTGAGTTGTAGTTGGGTTTTGGTTTTGTTGTTTCAAAATACTGAAATTTGAGATTTCAATATTTCAAAATTACAAAATGGGAATACACCAGTATGCAACACTCTTCATTTTATTGTAAGGCTGGGAAGGCTATGAAATGGATTGTCTTTAAGGATCAAAAAGGCTTCTAGTCTTGAAATGCTCAAAGCAGTTTGGTTGTAGGATTTTCAAGCACCTATTGATAATGGGCAAACTCATGTAAGGTTTCTGTTGATGACTGGAGTGTGTGATATCTCAAACAATGAACATTGGACAACACTAGGCAAATAGTTATGGGGATTGTTATGGGAATCATGCAATGCCTAGCTATATACGCCTATAAGTATACACACTTAAAAGTTCTTGCCACCTTTTCCAAGCACATAATTGTGCTCCCTTTCCAAATTGAGGGAGATCATACATAATATCCCTGCTGTACATGCATCTGTCGTTCAGATCAACAAGCACCAGCATTAAAGGTAGCCATTGTAGTACTTTGGTTGACTTGTAGTTGTAACTGATTCCATAGACTGTGAAATACATTGAATTAAAAACCCATTGGTCTAGAGATACCTGCGTATTCCTTGGTGTGAATCTAGATATGTAGTGTGAATTAAAATGAGGTCAAATAGGATGATTTTTTTATGGCTCAAAAAAGCAAGACATAGTTTTCTTCAGAGTAGCCATTATTTTTACAGAGTATAAAGGCATTAATCAATCAGGCTGGGTGAAGGATTTAACTTAGTAGACCAATATACATAGATTCATACATACTAAAAGGAATACTGTATTCAAATGTTGGACAGATAAGAGAAAAGTACAGTGATATAATGACTTCTTTGTATCTTGAAGACATTCCCTTACAAAGGAACTGTCCATATTGAAAGATTTACTGACTATGATGGAAGCATAATGATCACCTGATAGAAAGAGAATTGTCTAAATAAGTAACCAACTTACTCAACTTACCTATCTAGTCCTTACTATCCTCTGTCACATCTTCCATCTGACTATACTTTTCGTATCTACCTTTTCTACATTATTTATATCCTCTTTGCATACCTTTTCTTAAGTAAATCCATTCTATCTTCATTACACATACAACTTCCTTTTCTTTATTTCCTACCTAACCTGTACTATGTCTCCATACACTCTACTCATACTATTTTTTTAACTCTTAACTTCAGTGTACATCCTTTTAAAATCCTCCAGGCTTTTACTGCACTGTAACATTGCCAATGACTTTTTTTTTACTATGATAATTGGTATTTTTTATTATTATTATAATACCTGATGTTTGTGTATTGTTTGTACTTATACTTTTGAAACATGTCTTTGGAGCTTTTCTCCCCGGGCCTCTACTGAAAATGGGCATATATCCAGTTAGACTAACCCGGTCAACAAATGTAAAATAAAAAAAATAAATAAATAAACCAGATTTCTTATGTCAATGTCTCTCTAAAGAAGAGTACCATATATAATGTACGATGTGAGAACATCTTTTTTATTGTTAAATGCTACTACACTGCACATTTTTGCAATTAGATTGAGACCAGATTTGGTACTTCAGGATTATGCATATTCCAGCCCTTGATGAAGCTGTATATTAATAGGAAATAGAAGAATTAGCTAATGGTTTGCATTCCTCAAGTGAATACGTATCCATAAACATTAATTTACCCATGCAGTCAAAATTATCTCTTCTAAGAAATCATTAAACTTCAACTGTCTTCTGTTTTCTGTCTTAATATTGCAGTTGGGTTATGTATTTGTCTTAGTGTTCCTATATCAGTGGCTTCTAGTGAACATATTTTCAGAATAATAAGGTAAATTTGAAAGTATGTCAGTGGGCTGGACAGGCTCAATACCAAGAACAGCATAACATAACATAACAAATGGATTCCCCTTCGTCATAAACAAGATTACATACTACAGAAAATGTCAGTGATTGAAACTGGCAACATTTAGGTAAGCAACTGAGATCTTAATTTAAATTAATACTACTGCTGCTGAAATGTGCTTTAGCCCCTCCTGTATGAGTTTATTTTAAGTAAAAGTTTTAGGAAATTGCAGCCTTCTAATTTGTATAGTCATGGGTCTCTGTGATTTCATGAATGGCACTGACTGGTGCATATAATAATGAAAAACTTGATCAGTTACATCAAAACAAAATATACACTCAAGTTCAAAGAAGCAGCTTACTAGCTTATTTTATCTTCAATATCTAATTAGAAAAGCATAAACACATTTTGATAACATGGTAAATATCATTAATAATCTCAAAAGATAGGCACAGCAGATCAGCAAGAGATGTTTATTTTCACTCCACGAACAAACCTCACAGTACAAAAACAAAAACAATAATGCTGCTACAGTTCTCAGCGCATTTTCATCGTCCTTTTATATAGGGAAAACCGAGAGAAAGCTGAGACAAAGTGTGTATGAGCACCTATATGACGTATGGAAGGATAACACTAACAACGCTTTGTTTAAACATACTTTAACATGTAAATCTGCAAAATTCCTATTCTTTGTCATAAAGGTGTTATCCCCCGATCCCAGGGGTGGTCCTTGAGAGGCCTCTTTAGAATACAGAGAGTTATTTTGGCAATTAATGCTTGAGGCTAGCAGTCACCCAGGTTTAAATGAAATGATCTCTCTAAAACCTGTATTAAAGTTGAGATCAGCCAAGTTATAATCACTCACCCATACATCAGTTGTACTTATATGTATATATTTTATATATTTTTTATACACATTTTAATATTTTTCATACATACATTTTTACATGTTTTTCAAACATTTTGCACACAGGTACATTTTTTTATGTATTAATTAAAATGTTTTTAGAGCATACAATGTTTATTTATATTTATATACATTTTACTATGCATTCCTGCCTGTAAAGTTTTTGCTTCACCACTAGATGGTGATATTGTGGTACTAATTGTGTTGAATATCCTTATGTATTTAAATATTTATATATGTGTATATCTATATATATATATATATATATATATATATATATATATATATATATATATATATATATATATATTGAGTGTTATTTTTTGGTTTTTAATGTTCTTAAAATATTTAAATTTATTGAACTATTGTATAAAACATTCAACAAGTAGTAATTTGTTTTTCTGTTCTTTGATTTTGTTAAGAAATCTGTAATTTCAATAACAAGGATGTTAATTGAATGTATTAACATTTTAATTAGTTAGGAGAAACCATTGGTAGACTCAAATAACATCTGACATAAATTTAGCACACTGAGCACTGTTTAGCTTTTCTGATGAAGTGCATGTCGACAAAAACGAGCTGAGAACTGTAGCAGCGTTATTGTTTTTGTTTTTGTACTGTGAGGTTTGTTCATGGAGTGAAAATAAACATCTCTTGCTGATCTGCTGTGCCTGTCTTTTGAGATTACCAGTGTGAGTTTTGGCACATTGACCACTTATTTTTATTTAATGGTAAATATCATTACCTTGTACTTCCATTCAATGGGGATTAATCATGATCTCTGTTCACTGTCTTTTCATGGTTCTCATATTATTTCATTGATTTTGTTAGAATTATCAGGGTGCCCTGCTTTCTTCTCACCTCCTAAAATGTGCTGATAAATTGGCTACTTGCAACTGTCCAGATGTATTACATTTGCTGTTATCTTTGTAACCCAAGTTGCTCCTGTAAATGGTCCAAGAAAGACCATTTCACTTATGTTCATCATCATCAACCCCCTTTTTTATCCCATTTTCTACATGGGGTCAGAGTGCCATGTCAACTGTCACCATCTTTCTCCATTTAATGCCACTCTCCTACCTTCTTCAGTACTTATGCCTGATTATCACACATCTCCTCTCACACAATCCATGCACTTCTTTGCTCAATGCCCTCGTTTCCTCTTGCCTTCCTCCTGTCCATCCTGAATCTTCTTCACCAGATTGTCTTATGCTTTTCTGCACATGTGCCTGAACCACTATAATTTGTTCTCTTTGACCGTTTCTGCAATTGTAGCTATGTTGGCTTTTGTTCTTGCATCTTCATTTCTTTGTCTGTCTCACAGTGTGCATCCTACCACCCTTCTTAGGCACTTCATCTGCTGAATCGCTCTGCCTTTACTGCCCAGATTTCTCTATCACATAGTAATACTGGCTGCACCACTGTTTTGTAAAATGAACTTTTCACCTTCTTTGACATTCTTTTGTCATACACTTCCCCTGACACTCTGTGCTAGTTGGTTGCAGCGCCTCTGATTCTAGCCTTGACCTCATCATTCAGATTTTCCTTCTCCTTAAGTACGACTCCAAGATATTTGAAGCTGTTAACCTGTTAAACTATTTTCCCTTCTATCTCAGTTTTCAGCTTCTTGTGATCTCCCCCATTTGCTGCCATTACAACTGTATTATCAGTACTCAGTTTCATCCCATGTGCTTCAGTTTTGCTTTCCATTGCCCTATCATTTGCTAAATTTCTTGCTGACAGTCTGCCTTTAATGCCACATCATCTATATAGAGCAACTTTAATGATCTGTCCCCTCTGACCTGTTTGTTAATGTAATCTATCACCAGTCTGAATATCAGTGGGCTCAGAGCTGAACCATGATACAGACTCACTCCCACTGGGATCCCTTCTTTAAGACAGACCACTGTTTGCACTTGAGATGTTAAGTCCTTGTATACAGCCTGCACTAATTCTACCAATGATTCTGGGACTACAAACTGCCATAGGACTACCCAAATCAGCTTTCTTGGGACCCTAACATATGCTCTATCCAAGTCTAGAAATGTATGTTTGGACTCTTTCCTCTTCTCTAACTTCTCTCTAGAATGTTCATACAATGTGACAAGAGTTATCTGAGATATGGTTTGCTCTCCATACTGCAATGCATACCCTCAAGAGCCATTTCTGTCCTATCTCACCCAACATCTTTATCATATTTGCTGTGACCTCATCTGAGCCTGCTGCTTTCCCTGACTTCTATTTCACCATTTCACTGACCTGTTTAAAAAACGAGTAAATAGAAATGTGAAGATATTTCCTAGTAAAAACTGTTAACACAAGACACATTCTGTTTTAAAGCAATGTGCCACCAGGAACCAGACAAAAACAATGTTACATTGAAGAAAAAAGACACAAAAACTTTTAAGAACACTTTAATACACTTTAGTTTGGTGCTTTCATCTATAACCAGTTAGACTTCTTCCAAAATGCAATTCATTATCCATAGTAACAAAATTGATAATCAATTTAGTACAAAAGTGTCAGCTAACCAATTTAAATAAAATACTATTAAATGTAATAGTAACTCTTCCCTGTCTTGAGGAAAAAAAACTATAGTATAGTACAATCATGAATATTCAAATAAATAGAAAATGTAATATATATATATATATATATATATATATATATATATATATATATATATATATATAAAGACAAATTAAGAACAGTAAAGATAGAGATGTGGTTATTTATACTGGGCCAAACACCAGCACTCAGTCTTAGCTGCCAGATTATTTCTTTAAACTCAAATCCTTGATACCCGTGGCTCATCCCTCTCATCTCTAATAACTGTCTCAAGAACAAGAAATTTGTACTTATCAGTTATTTTTTGTTTTACCTAGACAAGAAAGGGTATGTCTGAAAAGGCATGTTTTTTGTTGCCCTTAGAAATATCATAAAAGTGTTCATAGATTATCTTTTAAGGAGTTGCTGATACAATGTCAAGTGCACCACTCTACTTGTCATATATGATGTAAAATATGCTAATGAGCAGTGGTTCTTTATTATATTTTATTGGAATAAAGTGGTCCTCACATGTAAACCTGCATTGATTGCACATACTACCTGTTTAGTGCAATAAAAATTGCTTGATTTGACCACTTGATTAATTTGGCTTTTAAAAATAGTCTTAAAATTTCTACATCTTTAATATACAAGCAAAACTTTTCCCAGTGACCTTAAAAACTCCAAACCAACTTTAAATATAGCCTGTTTTTGAATATTCTTTCTTAATGTTTCAGAGATGTTACAAATCTGTAATATCATGGCTTTCTCATAAATAAAACTGACAGGAGTCATTTTTATTTTCTTTAATATGACTTACTTTTGAATCTAAAAGTAGTTTAAACCTATCTAATGTTCCCTCACTCATTTCCAAAATACATTTTTCTACTATCTTTGACAGATATCCTCTGCCAATAAAAATATACAATATGTATATATGTCTTTAACCAATAGATATCATTTTTGACAATTGGACAATTTGCCCAATAGCCAGACCTTATTTCTCTTTTAAGGGATTGTTACTTTTGAAATGCAAATAAGAAATAAGAAAGCATGGGCTTCCTAGAAATATTAGAGGAAAACCCTATGGTTTCTCTGACCAAGGCAACATCCAAAAATGGATTTTATCAGAGCTACATGTACCTCTAAACTGTAAGAAATTGGCAGCTGAATTACTATATTGAACACATTCTTTCCTGTGTTCCTAAGATTTGATTAAAAATATACAGATGTCATCAAAAAATCTAAAACATTTAATCCAATAATCAATATAATCAGAAATAAAAAACAAAATCTAACCCCCATTTCAGTATTGCCATATTTGCAAATACAGGGACACATGTCTCCCCCATCATTACACCTAAAGTTTGTCTAAAATTTCCCCTTCAAAGAACTAAAAATCATTTTCCAAAACTAATTCCATAAGATTTTAAAACATCTCAGACATTGTAGTCTCCAAAAACTGACATTGGCATAATATTTCATAGAACACATATAATCCTTTTCTATGAGATATACAAGAAAATATGTCTATGATATCAATGGTCAAAAAAGAAAATATTTTGGCTCCATGAATCAATAGTAGTGCAATACCAAGAGTCTTTTAGTATCTGCTGGCCCGAATACCATAAAAAGCTGTAAAAACACCTATGAATAAAGACTGCTAAAGAATAGGTTGCAGAGTCTTATGCAGCTACTATTGGTATTAGGATTAGCTCAGTATAATCTTTATATACTTTATCAGCTCTTAAACTGGTTGGAATTCTGGGGTGTTTGTTACTTAGAAAACATTATTCTTCATTAATAATAGCCCAGTTCTTTAGGGAGCCATATAAAATTTAATTCTTATGGCATGCTATGCTGATTTCATTTTTGGACACTATCTGGTATTTACCATTGTCATATAACACTTGTAGAATTTTGCCTGTATAGTCAAAGGAATCCTTAATGACTGTGCAACCATCATTATCTGGTTGCATTTTATCAAAAAATGCTCTGCAACATTAGTTTTTCATCCTACTTAAGTTGTTAAAATGGCTAGATTGCCTTTCTTTCAAAAATAATTACAGGTCATTTTCATAATTCTTCTCAAAATTGTGAATAAACATGTTCAGTGGAGAATTAAAAATACTGTTTTATGAGAACTGTTTGTTAATAGATTTGAGGAATGTGTCACTGGGATAAATATAAGACAATTTCAATTTTCTGGTAAATAAATTTAGTTCAATTACTGAATCCACAATGTTATCCTTAAATCAAGGAACAAAGGTGAATCCCATCCCAATAACAGTCATACTATTAGAGGTAAACTGTTGCACCAATTGTATTTATACAAAACTCTATGCTGAGCTATTTCAACATACTAATCATTTTTTTCCCAATAGTTCCTGCCTCTTTAATTACTCCTTTTCCCCCTTCCATTTCTTCCTTTTCTCTGTTGGTTAAAACACTTACCCTGCCATTGATTCACTATTTGTTGGGCAATCTCTGACCTTTTCAAGGAAGGAAACCCTTGTAGGTCTAAACAAATGTTGTTAGAGTCATATACTTCATTATTGTGTTCCTGACTATGATCATCTTTGAAAGGTGTAAACATACACTCCCTTTCCATTTTCTTTCACTTTTTTTTTCACAGTCAGGTTTACCTGATGGTCTACCTTATTAAACCCTTCATTATATTTATTTGAACAAGTCTCAAACAACAAAGCATTCTTAATATTCAAATCCAATTTGGTAAGACATTGTCTTTAATTAAGAGGTCCACGAGCTTAGAACCATCGTCTCACAGCAATCCTTGGCTGACATGCCTTCTGTGTGGAGTCTGCATGTCCTGCCTTTGGTCGCATGGGTTTCCACCAGGTGCTTTGGTTTTCTCCCACATCCCAAAAACATGCTGTAGGTGGATTGGACACTCTAAATTGGCCCTAGGTGTGAGTGCATGCCTGCATGTGCCTTCTGTAGAAGGCTGGGCACCGGGCTGGCAATTTGACACTGTAAAAACTCCACTGCCAATCATGAGAGGACAGGTGATCTGCTGTGGTGACCCCTAACTGGGAAAAAAACAAAAAGAAGACGAAGATGAGCTCAGAACCATGCTGTTCAAACATGCTATTTAATTTAAAAAAGTAGAAACTTTCCAAAATAAACTAAATGTTTTTGACTAATGGATTTCAAAAGTTAGTCCTCAGTATCATTGTAGTTTAAGACTTCAAACTTGAGATGGGAAATAAAGTCTTCAAACTTGAGATGGGAAATATCCCAATTTCTTTCACTAAATATAACATTAAGATCAAGATCTAACCTGTGAAGATTTGACATAGAATGGTTGATGTCTTTAATATCATTTATTATCAAAACTAAGAATTGTAATAACTTTGAATATGCTTCTTTTTCAGTCTCTGACATAAAGTGTTCTTCTTAAAGTTT
This sequence comes from Protopterus annectens, assembly GCF_019279795.1. Lineage (NCBI taxonomy): Eukaryota > Metazoa > Chordata > Ceratodontiformes > Protopteridae > Protopterus > Protopterus annectens. The sequence goes on from NC_056734.1 coordinate 307,215,873, forward strand.
TGATCGTATGACTGTTATCATGTATTCCAAATCTAATTAAAATGCTTGCATCATTTAATCTGTTGATAATATGTATATTCCATTTAAGCAATCAGACCAATATAAAAATTATTTAGCATTAATTTGAACATTTTCCTATGAACATTAGGGCAGTATTCAAAGTCCTGGTCTTTGCATTTTTCTAGCTGTGATCCATGAAGAATGGAGCTATGAGGTTATGCAAATCCTAGACTTTTAGGATGACCATGGAATTGGAGAGGAGTTTTTGGTAGCACACCTCCATATCACAAATGTATAACAAGATTAACACATAAGAGGTAGGGGGACAGCTGCTATGCTATTAAGGGGCTTTACACATACGTGTATGAGTTTGATTCATAGACATGAATCTATAATGAACTCATTTGCATTCATAGTATGCAAATAGCCCCAAAGTTATGCCAGAAAGCAAAAGTTTTTAATCAGAATATGGAGAAGTGAGGGGAGATTAGCTGGTGTTTCTGTATACCTGCACATATTACTGAAGTGGTTGCTTGGGGAAATGTTTCATTTTGGTTCTTGTGCATGAAGGGGTACACTTGGGTAAGTGCTCCATTTCAGTGCTTGTGTATACTTTGGACATTTTACTGAATGGGCTTCTTGGGTGAATGTTTCATTTCATTGCTTTTGTATAGGTGGACATATTACTGAAGGGGGTTGGTTGGGTGACTGTTTAATTTTGGTGCTTGTGCATACTAGGAAGCACTGTTGAAAGGATAGCTGGGGGAAATAATTTGTGTGTCAGGGAAGTGCTTGTGCATACATGGTCAGAATGCTGCATTGATTACTGGGCAAAATAATTTATACAAACTAATGAAGGGGCTGCTGGGGGAAATAATTATTTTTTTGTCTCTGGGAACTGCTTGTACATACTTAGACAAGCGTTCACTGATTTCAACTCTGATATCAAAGGCAAAGCACTGCATTTAAAATAGAGGTGCCTACTGCAGGGATGTCAGACTATGAATTTTAAAATTGCCTCATTAGCATACTACACTTCACGACATTTCTCATTTGCAGCTCATTATTTTGCAGGCCTTGTTCATTACTGTAAGTGGCTTTTATGAATCGCGCTTTTGCTATGCTCATGCATAAGCATTAGGAATACCCTTATCACATTTGTGCAAGTGATTATGGATACTGGCCTCACTGTTAGAAAATTATTTTTGTTAGCTACTGGGAATAAAGAACATAATAACTTTTTAACAACAGAGTTTTTAAAAACAATATTAAAGGCTTTTGATATCAAGTTAATATATTCTGATCCTGTTGTTTTTTAATTGTGCATTAAATTAATTTTTGCTTACCCATAGTATTTTGGTGTTATGATTTCTAAGTTAACGGAATAGGTTTAAAATTTGATTCTTCACATACACTTATATGAATATTTTCCACTGGACATTATATGTATTATCTAACCGTAGTAAAATAGTTTTAAGAATTTATACCACTGCATAATTTTTTTTTATATTTGGGAATCAAATACCTCTCTTATCCAATGGTTTAATATGGTTAATGTAGGCAACTATAGTTTTCTGTTGGATACCATAAGAAACGTAACAGAGTTTTATTGACTTTCTTAATTATCTCTTTATCTGGTATAAGAGCTGTAGATTGTATAATATACAATATTCTCAGTAATATAATCCTTTTGTTAGAGCAAATCTAGCCTCAAATGAAAAAAAAAAACATCCCATTTGCTGAATAAAGATTACATTTCTTCAATAATTGTGTTATGATTCGTTTATGATATTTTTATAGTATCAGAAAATATGATGTCCAAATAGTTAATTGTTTTTTAATAAATGCAATGTTTAAACAAAGTGAAAATCCTGAACAGTGTTTCTCATATAGACTGCTTTCTTTATTAAACACAAATGACACAATATTTATGTCAATAATTACAAATAGATATAAGGATACAGTATATTTTCTGATTTACAGGGATCAAACTAGTTTCATAATGAACAGCAAATCTGAGAATAACATTACAGGAATCATATTGATTATCAACTATAAAACAACCTATTTTAAACTAGCTATTATACCTTTGGGCATGGAAAAAGCATTCAACCCTGGTCTTTTCTGATTAAAGCTTTAGAAATTTAAGGGTTTCTGGATAATTGTATTAGATTATTACAACATATTTATAAAATTTCTGAAGCATATGTGAGAAACTAGATCTTGTCTATTCCTGGATTTAAAATAAACAAAGGAACCAAACAAGCTTGTCCACGTTCTCCTTTGAAAGTTGGCACTAAATTTGGCAGAACACATAAGGCAAACCGATATACATGGTTTCAATCTAAATGAAACTTCCCAATATACAGTCTATTTGTGAATGACATATTAATGGCCTTTAATGACATAAATCTTTAATGGGCATTAATGACATAAATAAATCTTTAAAAGAAGCATATCAGTTGATAAGTCTGTTTGAAATAAAATTCAAAAGTGAATTTCAACAAAGACAAAACAGATTATATTAATAGATATCATATTCTAAACAAATTTAGTATTGGCCTTATCAAAACACATTTATGTTTTCTGATTGCACTTACCATCAATAAACTCATTAAAAGTATACAAGGAGTAAGTAACATTTTGTGTAGACTGCCTCAAGGCCTCATTCCTGTATTCTGTCTCCTAAAGGCTGTTCAGGGGAGATTTATGCCTGGCATATAGGGCATTGCCATACCCCTTTCTGATGGGCCTCCTGCATATCCACAAAACACACAGCACCAGAATTACCAATTCTAAAGACTTAAACCTTGCCTGTAATGTAAATAGGACCTGCTAGAGAGACAGGTATGTATCCAAGACTACCCCATTCTCTGGAGCAGGCTCTCCATCCATATCAAGCAGCTTTCATCCCTAAATCAGTTCAAGTGCAACTTGGACAATTGGATGTGGAACAGGAAAGTCATCCCTGGTTTGGAACCTATGTCTTTAATGGACACAGGCAGCCTGTAAATGATTCATCTAATATGCCCCTGGCTGTAAATGTTCATCTCCCAAGCCTCAGCTTGCAGGGTATAAGAACTTGCTGGACATTTTGGGATGCATGGCTAGACATTGAAAGGCTCTTAATGATCTTTAGCCTATTAAACACTTATGAACCAATGAACCTAGGAATTGTGGTCTTGAGGACATCTCCCACCACCATGTTCACTAACACTGCTGTTTCCATATTCAAAGATATTTTTAGCTTGAGAATTGAGCAAATGTATGTAAATTATACTTTTCATAGTCTGTTTGCATTTCCACTGTAAAAATATTTGTCAACAGTCTTAATTATATCACCTCTTTTCTCAAGTTTAAAATTAACATTTTCTCTTGTATACCTCTATTGTTTTGATATTTGTTTTAAAGACAACAGTTTTGCTATTCATAATCCCAAGATTTATCAGAACTCTATAAAATCTGACAACTAGTCTTATAGTATTACTATGTATCAGGCATGTATCAACAACAATATTCCTAAGAGCAAAATAATCAGTGTCCAGACTTAATGTGAATAATACTGTTTTTCTTTAAGAACTTCATTTTATTGTTATAGATTTTTATGCCAAAAAAAATAAACAAAACCAGTGAAACTGATTCCGCAAAACTATTTGCTTTACAACAAGTTAAAATAATACCTTATAGAGCAAATTTATGAAGTTGAAAAGAAATCAATTAAAAATGCACCATAAAGAACATTTTTGGGCATTATTCTTTATAATTAACTTTTAGCTACACATAAGTAAATGTCATTTTTACTTAAAAGGAATCTGTTTAGGTTTGTGTTAAAGGCAAATCTTCCTTAAGCTCTCAGTAATACTGTTTACTTAAAGCCAATACATACATTAAGGGGTTTACAACATTGCAAGTCTGCTAGGTCTATTCAAATGTGATGTATGTATCAAATTATTTGTACTAATTATGTTAAAGATTGATGGTTTACTGTATAACATTTTAAGTGTGCACTTGTCATGTGATTTTTAAATGCTTTTTTTAAAACGCAAGTCTTGAGTTTTCTGCATCTGTATCTTTATCTGAGTATTGTGTAAGTATGCATCACTTGGAAAAGCTTTTAAATAATTGAATGCGATATTTTATTCTTGTTTCAGTAAAATCTTTGCCTTCATATATTCTGAACTTTTGAAGTTGATACTCATTTTCCAAATGTCTTCACCACTCAGTAAACGTTTGTAATGGCTGATTGTGATTCATGTTAGTCTTCATTTGTTTTTAATGTGGGACAGTATAACAGTAGTCTTCTATAATCACTGGAGTCGCAAGTGTGGGGCTACTGAGCGAAACCAGGGACTTCAGGGTATTGCAGCTCAGGTATGCTGCCACTCACCTCATGCTTAAACTAGAATTTGAGCTCATTACTCACCTTCCCTTCAAGTGAGGTAATTGCAGCAGCCTTGGTAAGGGAGAAGGATGGGCTGGGAAGCATTTAGATGTTGCACTAGTCAGTAGGTTATTTTAGGCTGAGGGAACAGTAGTGAGGATTTTAGGTTTAGGGAGCAGGATGGGGGTTTTACACTTAAGGAGGAAGAATAAAGTCTCTGGTTTAGGCAGTAGAAATGAGACTGTAGATTTAGGGAGCAGGAGGTAGGTTTCAGAGTTAGGCAGTGAGAAGTGAGTCTTAAGGCTAGAGAATGGGAATAAAATTTAAGGGTCAGGGAATGGAAAGGGAGTCTTAGGGTTAAGTAGCAGGAATGAACTTAAAGTTTAGAGAGAGAGGAAAGGGAGTTTCAGGTTATGGAGCTAATAGGGTGTTTTAGGGTTCCACTTAGGGTTCCAGTAAGGCCATGCAATTTTTTAGGACAGGGTTTATAAAGGGTAAGTAATTATAGGAGATCGAGTCCGTGGGAACTAGACTATTTCACTTTTCAAGTAAGTGGCAACGAGCAAGTATGTTGCGAGCAAATAGGACATGAGCACTTGTAACAAACATCAAGTAACAGATTATAATGACTAATTGTTGGTTGTGTCTGTTTATCTGATGTTTATTATGCTTTTGTTATATTTATTTTAATGTCGGACCATTTTTTTCTGTTTTAATTTATCCCTGAAAACTACAAATAATTACGGCTTGATATCATATATTTTGGGCAAGACTGCATTAACTAATGTTCTTTCCATTTACTTGTAGAATATTCTGAAACTGTTGTTATTGTTATGTGTTTTATTTCTAACTGATTTTAGATCACATTGAAGGACATTTAGAAGACAGTTTCCTGGAACAATCTAAACCATTATCAGGGATCTTTCTAACTAGGAAGAAGGAAGAACATATTCAATTTGCACTGCACAGATGCACAATGAGCCATATAACTGAAAATATCAACAATTCTTCCAGAAATGAGAACACTCTGTTGAGTCTTTTTTACACAGCACTTTATTGCTGTATCTTAACATTTATTTAAGTGTAGGTATCAGCACTTTTATTGCTGTATCTTAACATTTATTTAAGTGTAGGTATATGTTTCTGCAAAATTTACTTCAAGAAGTAGATTTTTTTCACTGTGACAAATATGTATATATAAAAAATTGCACTGTCAGAAATCAAGATGTATTATTTTCTATGGACTTAACTTATATCAGAAAATGTAAATATTTTGGTTTCACGAAAATGAAGATTATCAAAAAGTTTTGCATAATGCATAATGCATGAGATTTTCATTAATACGAATACAATTGTAAAATTGGCTGGCATTATAATTGAGCACTCTGCTTCTTCAATTAAAGCATTGAAAAGTATATATTATTTAATAATAAAGTGATAACCTGAACAGCATATTGAGGTGTTTTGTTTTTATTTCTGCTAATATAAATGTATCATAAATACCACAATATTTTCATTTATGCAGAATACATCAGTTTTAAAAATTACTAATTTGTACATTAACATACATGCTTGTAGACAGTATAAGAAATGGACTGCACTTTAGAAACAGAGGAGAGAAAACCTGCAGATGATAACATAAAATACAAATATTGAGTTCAAGTTTTTGTTCCTTTTTAAAAGTTACAAAAAACCACAAACTCACTCTTTGAGAAAAGATGAGTTGTAAGACTGAAGTAACACCTTCCTCAGAACATACATACACTTACTTTATTGCTGTATTTATACACCACTTGATTGAATAATAGATAATCATTTGAATTAATTAACCCATTAAACACAATCTGCAAAAGTGTTTTGTTTAAAAAGCATTTGTTAATATTGGATAGTTATAATATGAAATAAAACATTGTAGGAAGTAGTATGATTAATTAAAAATGTATAAAAATTTTTTTAAAATTGATATTGTATACTTTATATAACCCATTATTAGAATATATTTATTTATTTAATTTCTTTCTTCATCACCATCTGGTGGACATAGTGATATCATGTCGTTCAAACCAGGTTCCGGGCACTATTTCAATGACAAAAGGGAATGTCTATATAAATCATTTCATAATAGTGCTCATAAATTCTGGATTTCAATTTCCTTTCAGTTTTACCTACATAAAAGGAAGAACAGGAGTGGCATGTGGCAATATATGGATGTACTTTTAATTGTTTTATTTCTATCAGATACAAACAAATGTGAACTGGTCTGAATGTATTGACACTGGGAACATGATCCACATTTAAACTGTGTTTTCACTCTTTACCATCCTACGTTGTTTTGAGTTCCTTTTTAAAAGTTCATTCTTCTTGTAGAATATGACCATATACCTTGAATGTGAGTTGTGAGAGTTAATGGCATATACAACCTTGCAAGTTTTGTTATGGCAATCAACTAAAAACTTAAAAGCTTGAGATGACAGAAATGAGTTAACAATGTTAACTTGTACTGCGAGGTCATATATTTTATTAAGCTTAGCTACACGTCAATAATTATTCACTGGAAGATTTTTCAGGCCATTAATTTTTAACTCATTGTCTTGAATGTAAATCTTTAATTTTCAACTCATCAGTGTGAAATTCAGTGAATAGACTTTAATGTGATGTTATAGTGGTAATAGCATAGTGTGTGTGTGTGTGTGTGTGTGTGTGTGTGTGTGTGTGTGTGTGTGTGTGTGTGTGTGTGTGTGTGTGTGTGTGTCTCTCTGTGTGTGTGCTTTGACAGTGGTGCATTGATGAGTCAGTATATTTAACTAAGTGGATGTGGTTGACAAAGCCCAACAGAAAATGATGAATAGGAGGTCGACCCTAGCAAAGAGAAGCCTGAATTTACTTAATTGTGTGTATGTACGCTTGTTTATATTTCTTAGCTTGAGTTTCCAAACAGTTCAAATTTGGAAGCTGTAGCCTTGTTAAGTTAGTACTTGACAAAATGCAGAGGAACATGTTATTGTTTATATTGCACGCAGTAACTTTACATGCAGACTGGAGGACATGTTGTGATCTAAATAAATGATTTGACACACATATGTACTGAATTATTTTTACACAGAAAATAGTAAACCAAACTGCAGGTCTGGTATTGATATGTTTGATTTTGCACTCAGTAACAAAGAGAATTGAAAAGACACTAGACAAGGTCATATTGCATCTCCCTGGTATAATTATTTTCAGCTATGCAGGTTTATTCATTTCATGAATTTACTGAATTAACTACCTACTGCTTAATTAAATGATGCATAAAAACAGGCTAAACTAAGGCAGAATGAAGTATTTTAGCTTCTTGTGACTTAATTTCAGTCAATGACATGGGTTTGCATAATTATTTGAGGCCTTTCTGACAATACTAGTGAAATATTCTCTTTATTGTTCATCTATTTGTAGTCTTATATATATATATATATATATATATATATATATATATATATATATATATATATATATATATATATATATATATATATATGGATCTAGGACATTTGATCGAATGATCAAACGTCCAAATCCATAACCACTGAACACACTTTAACGAAAGCACTTTAACTGAAAAAGCGCTTTCGATAAGCGTGTCAATAAAAAAAAACTCTACATTTACATTTTTTCAGGGGGACTTCACCCCCCCTGCACTCCCCGCACTTTAATATTCTCCCTCCGAGACCACACTACAGTGTGGAAAAGGGAAGTTTCCTTTATCCGCACACTAGTACTGCCTCGGCAATAGGCATATGTACGGGAAAGTGCTTCTTCGGTGAAAAGCACTTTCGAATAAGTATGTTCGCGCTTAATGGATTCGGATGTTTGATCATTTAATCAAACGTCCTGGATTCATATATATATATATATATATATATATATATATATATATGGGACCCAGACATATGCTAGTCGAGCATATGTCCGAATAACAAAACATCGAAGACACATACACGAAAGCGCTTAACATCGACAAGCACTTCCGTGTATGTGTGCCTGTTTCCTAGATTTGACTACAGTGCGGGTAAGGGAAAATTCACTTTTCCCCACTGTAGTGCGATCTTGGAGTGAGAATAATAAAGTAGGGCGTTGTGGGGGTGCATAAACGTAGATTTTCTTTTCAACTATACATAAACAGAAGCGTTTTTCGATGTTAAGAGCTTTCGAGTATGTGTGTTCGATGTTTTGTGATTCTGTCCTAGACCCATATATATCCTAGTATGAAACCTCCATTTCACACATATTTCACACATATTTGAATGCACCTATATTTTGCAAGGTAAAAATCATAAAACCAATCTACAGCAGATACAAGGTAATTGCTTTAAGCATAACAAATGAAGAAACTATAATAAATATGATTAACTTACTCTTAAGCTTATTATTTATTTTAAAGGATTGAGTGGTACTAGTCATTGATTGTGTATGATGTCTGCATTGTGCAGTTGATGTGTGTAGGTGCATAATCTACAACTTAAACCTATACAACTTAAATATAACACATGTTATACTTCATCTTACTTCACCCCATAGAAATTCTAATGCCTATAAATTCCTTTAATCTTTCAATATATTATTGTTTATGGGGGTTGCCAAAATGCTTGTTGAAGATATAGAATCATGTGAGGCAATATGTTCCAGTGGAGAACTTGTATCCTTTGATTTAATGCAAGATTCCATGTTTTGTGCATAGCCAATCTCCCAAATAACAAAGTTTCTGGTGACTCTACAAATTAGTATAATAATTTACAAACTCCTGTCTTGGAAAATAATTCTTTCCAGCCTCTTTAGCTTTGTATATTGATTCTATATTCTGATATATCCTCACACTCTTGTATTATTTCAAATAACAAAGGCATAACTCTATGCAGATCAGCAAAAGTTAATAGTGTAACATCTGCAAAGCATGATATTTTAGACTAAATTCCCCTTCACTCATGCTCTTGAATACAAGCATTATTCAATGTAATGGTCATTGAATCAAGAATCAATGTGATGAGAAGAAGTGACAGGGGCAGTCATGCCTGATAAACTTTCACAACAGCTATTCATCAGACATATGGACCAATACCATAAGTTACAGCAGAAACCTAATGTGTCCCCAGTAGCATAGTTTCAAACTTGCATCAAAACCCACTAACCCTCATTATGATAAACAAGTAGTACTCCCAATCAATTATATCAAAAGCTGTTTTGGTATTTAATCAAACTATAGATATGGGGGTTCTATAGGTATCCATATATTGAACAATCATTAATGATCACAGGATACTATCAAATGTTTTCCTTCCACAAAATACCCACATGCTGACCTAAGTGCATTAATCCAGGTATTACCTTCACTACCTTAACTCACTCACTCCAGTGGAGCTGAAAAAGTTTTCACTGTAACTTCCAAGGGGCAGAGCCTAAGCTTTTGACAGAATTAAATGATGTCCTCACATTTCAAACTTGTGTTCATATCTCTGGAACCATAGGGGTTATGAAAGAAGTATAAATAGCAAACCCTTCAGCACAAACTATTTTTATAGTGGAAGTATTCTTTAGGTTCTAGGTCTTAAAGTGAATGTTATAAGTCACAGTAAACACAGTAAGTATTATGTTTGTAATATTTTGTAAACAACGTACACTATCTTAACAACACTCAAGTTACACACACACTATCATCAGCATTTTATTAATTTAGCTAAGAGCTTTCATATGAGGCTAAGGAGCACTGTCTGTGTTACTGGGCTGTTGAGATATTTAGAAAAATGTGAAAATTATATCTATATAAATTAATATCATAAAAACAACAAGTAATATCTCTTAACCTGCACTAGACAGTGGTCAAATATCAATGCAACTGAGTTTGCCATTGTGCAAGCTTTAAGATAAAATCATTTAAAACTGTGTACATAGCATGGTTTTGAAATTACTGATGCAAATATGAACAAGCAATATTTGATGCCTAGAAGTGTCAGCAGGTGTTAATTGCAGAGGTACCTAGAGACGTCACTCAGATGTAATGCATTAAGATAACTCTATTGTACAGACTTTATACTCATGGTTTTAAATTTAAGTAATCAACAGCAGGAAGGTTTAAGTGGATTCTTATCCTTACTTCAGAATAAATTCATTCACCACTTTTGTCTAAGAACTGGGAACTTCACCATTACCAAGAACCTAATTTATTAGTGGTAACCAAACTTTAACTATAGCCTCCCCCACATCTTTCAAGTCTCAGTAAGAATGTTAGCATTTCACTCATTTTCTCAGAGTCCTCTGCTCCTCTTGCATCTACCAGTTCATCCATGATTATTGTGCTCCCTGCTTAACTGTGGCAGTACTAAATCCAGCAAATACATTTTGATACATGCATGGTCATATTTTCTCCTTTTCATTCATCTGCTGCTCACAAATTCTGATAAAATATTTAAATACTTATTTTAGTGTCTCTTTTGTAATTTATTTATTTATTTATTTATTTATTTATTTATTTATTTATTTATTTATTTATTTTACATGTGTTGACCTGGATAGTCCGACTGGATACATGTCCATTTTCAGCAAAGTCCTGGGGAGAACAGCTCTAAGATTATAATTCACATTAAACATTTAGTAAATGCTAGTTTCTAGTTTCACCAGACTGCCATGTTATTAATTTGAATATACATCTTTTCATTTTCTGATGCCTCTGTCATACCACTAAAGATGTTCTTGCCTTTGGCATACTTCCAAAGTACATTTCCATTACTTCTATCTTCTGAAAGTTTAACTTTTTATCAGCATATTTCTAATCTTCTCATTTCAAATTTCCTAGCTTGTACTGCTAATCAAGAGACAGTTTAGCTAGCCTAGTTGCAGATAATTTATTCTGTTGTTCTGATATCTAAACTTTTTATGATCACCTCCTGACAATCCCTTTAAAACTTAGCTGTTTTCCTTTAGGATAATTTTACATTTATCTCAACATTCCACTGCAACATTAATTTGTTGAATACTATATTAACCAGAGTTTCCTTTATTCACTTACTAAAATGCACATTTCCCAACAAGTAAACTGCAAACTTCCAATGCTTTGCTGTAGTCTTTTAACGAATGACTTGCATCTTAATTTATACAGGCAGATGATCAGAAAACAAAATTATCCATCACAATCCATTGCATTCTGCATGTATTTTCAGGACACATAATTATCTTAACCTACCTTTATAAACTCTTATATCTTGAGAAAAAAGGAAAAAAGAGCCTACTCTCTTTTATCCTATAGCATTTCAAAAAATGTCCATATATCTACAAGAGTAAGATAATGCATATAAATTCCACAAAATTTCTCATTTCACTGCATAGTCTATCTAATAAAACCTCCACATACATCACTCTCTTTCAGAGTTAAATTTCAGTCCCCCATTAATATCAAGCTACCCCCCACAAAATAAATAAATAAACAACTCAAACAATAAGTAAATTGCTGAAGTATCCATCGCAACTGCATGATTTTTCAGTTGTGGTAGTAAATAAGTCACAACCACTGCAAGTTGAGTTCTCTGACAATTTCTTTTTAAACCTGCCTAACACTCAGTCAAGCCCACCTCCACTGATAGCCATTAACCTAAAAATGGCTGCCCCTCTTTTTCATATCCCCAGGAACTGGCACACATTCAAACAGATAACCTACTCCTCTTGTGTTTAACATTTTCAAATTCAATTAAGTGAATTTCTTGTAGTACTGTTATTCCACTTTTTGCATTTCCAATCACATTGCATAACCTCCCCCTTTTTATAAGATTTGTGAATGCATGCACATTTCAGTTTGTAATTTTAAATCTTGCACAACCCAAACCCATGCAGCAAAACTGCACTACACTTACAATGGCACTTTCACAGTATATCTGAAGATGCATGAGTTCCCTTCACTACTCCAGTGATGAGATAGGTTGAGTGATGACTTACACTGTATAAATTTGCAGGTTCGAGTCCTGGGCAGTGATACCATTTACATATAATGTTCACTTATAAATTAATTTATAGGTTCATAGGTTCATAGGTAGGTACTAGGCTATCGGCCCTGGGGCCTATACAAGCCCAGCCAAAAAGGTACCCTGGCTTTTGCCACCCAAGAAAATCATTTTCCTGTGCCACTGTTGAGCAGAGCCACAGAGGTGATCCCCGGGGTGAATTTCTTATTTCCCATCCAATCATCAAGATTTTTCTTGAAGAGCTTTGTTTGATATAGATAGGTAGTTTATTCCAGAATATGGGAAGTCTCTGGGATAGGAATCTATCCCTCCAGTATGTTCTGTTTATTGTGGTGACAAGGTTTAGGTCCCTAGAGCGTGTAGCTTGGAGGGATTGGGATTTCTTTAAGTGGAGCATGTCCAACAGCTCTGGATTTGACATAGCTTTGTATATTAGGCAGAGATCACCTCTGAGTAGGCGATATGCGACGGAGTAAAGCCGAAGTTTTTTGAGACAGTCTGGGTAGGGCATCTGTTTGAGGCCAGTAATTCTCATTGTGAGGTATTTCTGCGGCCTTTCCAGTTATTGTAGATGTCTTGTGAGGTACATACCAAAAGTGATGAGTAGAGGGGAACAATGACCTCTTTTTTTCTGGATGAGAAATCTTTTGTGATGAGGTGTGCCACACAGAAGGATTGCCTGACTACTGTGGCGATGTGATTATCAAAGGAGAGACTACTGTCCACCTGTGTCCCAAGGTCTCTTATCACACTTTCAGTGTGTTAAGTATACTACCGCCTATGTTGTAGTTCATGGGTACAGAGTTTTTACCAAAGGGGATGACAATGCACTTTTTGGCATTGAGCTTGAGGCCATGGCTTTGACACCAGGCATCTGTTTCAGTGAGGCCCTTTTGTAGGATATCCACATCATTAGGAGTTTAGATTATGGCTCCTAGTTTGCAGTCATCTATGAACTTCGTTAGCCAAAGGCCTTCTGTGTTAGCCTGTACTTCAAAGAAGTAGATACCAAACAGGAGAGGACCCAGGTCTGAACCCTGTGGTATTCCACTTGTCACTGGTCTGAAGTCATATTTGGAGTCTGCTGCTTTCACAGTGTGGGTTCTGTCAGTGAGCCAGTTGGCAACCCATCTTGTGACATAAGGATTTACACCTAGTTTAGTGAGTTTATCTATAATTCCAGAGTGGGAGATGGTGTTGAACGCCTTGGCAAGATCTAGATAGGCTGTGTGAACCATCTTACCCTTGTCTGCAGCTTTGGTGACTGCTTCAAAGAAGTCTATCAGGTTTAGGAGACGTGATCTGCCTTTTACAAATCCGAACTGGGTAGAGTCCAGAGTTTGTAGATTACCAATGTCTTTTTTTGTAAGTTCCATGATGATACATTCCATGGCCTTGCAGACCAGGCTCGTCAGGCTAATGGGGTGGTAGTTCCCAGGGTCCATGGTGGCTCCCCCATTGTGGAGTGGGATAACCATAACTGTGCGCCATTTATCAGGCAGAAAGCCTGAGGTGAGGCTATGACTGAGCATGGTACTTAAGTGGGGTGCCAGTTCATTCTATAGTTCATGTAGAACACAGCCTGAGATGTTGTCTGTTCCTATGGATGCTGTGTTCTTGGCTTTGGAGAGTGTGATTTTTACCTGGGCAGCCGTGATTACAGGAACTTTGCATTCTTCCAGTATAAAGATGGGCTCTTAAGGTTGTGAGAGGGGGGTAAAGTTAGCACTGAACCTATCTGACAGGATGTTAGCAATATCAATTGGGTCTGTATATTTAGTGCCATTGTGCTGTAACTCAGAGCAGATCTGAGTGTTGCCATTGAGATTCTTGACATAGCTATAGAATGCTTTGTGGTTGTCTTTTAGAATCAGTGGCGATTTTGTTTTCATAACTAGCTTTGGAGGATTTTGTCAGGGATCACATCTTCTTACTGAGGCTGACCAGGGAACTCCTCCACTCATGAGATTTTACTCTCTTTTGCAACAGTTTCTTTCTTCTGTTGTACAGTTTGTTTATGGCAGAGGACCACCAGATTGGCTTCCTTTTTTGGAGGATAGTCTTGGTTCTGTTTGGGATAGCAGGATCCATGCACTCATGTAAGTGCTTATAAAGTGCAATTGTGTAGGATTCAGTAGTCGTAACTGTATTGTCCATCTGCATGGGTGTCATGAAGTTCACCACTTCTGTCTGAAGAAGCATGAAGTTGGCTTTGGAGAAATTTTTTACTATGGTTTCCTTAATGGGGTTGGGGGCAGGATGTGGATATCTAGGGTAATTAGCTTATGGTCGGATCGGACCAATGAGGTGTAGACTTCAGGTGTGGAACACCGATCACTTATGTTGGTAATGACTAGATCTAGGATATTGTTGCCCCTGGTGGGGGTGTGGATAAGTTGATCCAGGGCATTGGAGTTTATGAATCCCAGAAACCATTGAGCAAAGGAGTTGGTGCATGAGTAGTTTTCACAGTTAATGGTGGGGTAGTTGAAATCGCCAATTATTAAGGGGTTTGATTGAACCCTAATATTTTCCAGTACATCAAGAAAAGAGGAGTGGTAATTCTGGGGCATGGTGGGTGATCTGTAGCAAGCTACAATTTAGATTGCAATTTTGCGCAGAGTTAGTTGCACTTGGATAACCTTTACTGCATTATGCTGAGCAACTAGCCTGAAGGTATGGATATCCTTAATGAATATGGACATACCTCCACCTTTGGTGTTCCGGTCCAGGTTACATGACCGAAAAGTGTGGTATGAGTTATAGCCTGGTAGTGCAGGAGTGCTCTCTGGAACCTTGAACCAAGTCTCAGTCACTGCACAGATATCGATGTTCTCCATTTTAAGGAGTGCCTTGAGTGAGTGCATTTTGAGATTTAGACTTCTAGCATTGAGTAGCATCACCCTCAGTTTTTGCTTGCCTGTTCCTGTTACGGTGGTGAATTTGTCAATTCAACCTTGCCTAAAAAGGCACTATAGGGGCGGCACGAACCTTAGCCAGTATCCGGAATCCCAGGCATGACAGCTGCAGGCCATCTCTGGCAAAGCATCGTGGTCTGTTGACCATGTCATCCCAGGCAGACAGATACTGGATCCCTTTAGAATGGCACCAGAAGCTTAGCCAATTGTTGAAGTCAATCATTTTGTCCTTGTACTGTGCCATCATTCTGGGTGATGGCAGAATGCTACTCAGGGCTAGGGTCATACCTGCTAGGGCTACAAGATCAGAGAGCTCTTCCATGTCTCTTTTCATGTAGTCCAGGGAAGTATGTCTCAGGATGTTCACACCAACATGGACAATGACAGAGTCATATTTGTACTTGTTGTGGAGTGACCTGAGTGCATGGGTTATGTGTCGGATCCTGGCACCCGACAGGCAGCTGACAGCAACCTTCTCCTTGTTTAGCCTGGTGAGTGGGACATCAGTGTGCCTGACTATAGAGTCACCTATGACTAGTGAGTTGGATACGTTGTTTTGCCTTATTGGCTGTGGTTGAGTGGCACACTGAGTCTGTGGGTTATGTGCCATTTGGGTTGTGTTAGGGAGAACAGGTTGCTTGCATTTCTGCTTTGGAGGTCTCTGTTGCTTGAGCAAATTATTATTGAGAGCCTCCACAAATGTTTTTGTGTTTCTACATGTGGATTTTGGTGGTGTCTATTTAGTGAGACTATGTGATGAGTGTGGTGTGGTGCAAGTGTTTACCTTCTCCTCTTGACTGTCAAGTTCAGTCTTGATTGGAGAGAGCTTTACCTCCAGTTTCGCTAGATAAGTGCATCTCTCACAGGTTGTAGTGTTGGGTGGTAGGAGGAGAGGGTTGTCTGTGTACATGAGGCAATTTCTACATTGCCCCAAGATGCCCAGATTCATCAGATAGACAGAAGAGAACACTGGGAGCTGACCCTTGGACATGCCTGAATAAAAAAACTATTTCCTCTAGATAAGTGAGGAAAGTGAGTACAAGAGCTGTTTTTCTCTAAGCAAGTGAGGAAAGTAAGTACCAAAACTGTTTTCCTCTAGGTAATGAGGAAGGTTGAGTGCTGTGGTAATTAGTAAGTTATTTAGTGCTTACAAGTTCTGAACAAGTGCTGATCACGAATAAGCAAATTCAAGTGCTAAAACTAAGAATCTGTATCTGGACTAAACTATTTACAGGAAAGGGGGGAAACCAGTGCAAATGCGGGCTTTTAAATCAGAAAGTTGAGAGAGATGGAAAAACTGCCTAAATGGCCAGTAACTACAGTTTCTGGGCCAGAACCACTCCTTATGTGGTAGATAGGTTACCTAGTGCTTACCACTGCCACTGATAAGCTAGGAGACTTTGCTCCAACACAGAAAGTTTGGGGGGCTCAGAAGCTTGCATACAGTCCTATTGTTTATTATTGTTCTATTTAGAAATGGTGTGAGATGCTAAGCATCTCTTGAACATATGTAATGGTCTTTTCATGTTTGAGTGTTGCTAAGCTTCACTTAAACATGCATTGTGTGAGTTTGTTCAAAGCTAAGCAATGCAGTGTGTTGTTGAAAGTTTAAGTATGATGTGCAATGGCAGGAATGCATCCTAATTAAAGGGCAATAGGTTGGAATTACACATTATTCCTTGGAGTTTGATCTTGAGTGTGGGCATGGCTGTTGTTTGGGAAGGAGTGCACTTTTGGGCACAATGTTGTGGTATTCAGGATTCTAGGATTTTTATTGTACTCCTGGTGCAGCACCATGGAACCCAGCTGCTGCCAGACAACTATCAGGGATCAGAATGCAAGTCCGAGGCCTGGGTAGTTTGGCCAGGGACCTGACCAGTGCAACTGGCATCACCTGTACTGGTGAGCAGTGTCGTCAACATTATGATGACTTCTATTGATGGAAGAAGGGTACTTTGGATCACTGGATCCAAAAAGAACAGGCGGGGAACAATCCACAGATATGCAAGTATGTTTTCTAGTAATTTATAAATGCACAAGCTGAATCTTTGCAAAACTGGTATGCAGACTGGTTTCCCTCTCTTAACACAGCTGCAGAAGAAAGGGTTTGCAATGTGAGGTCCCATGCAAGTCATTTGGCCAGGGTGAGGCAAGCTAGTGGTATGTAATAAAATCAATAAAGTAATAAATGAATGCATAACTTAATAATAAAATAAAATAAATGCAGGTATTGCAGTCTTAACAGTCATGCATGAAATACTTGGGACATCACAGGCTTTCATTAATGTGTCAGTGCATATCTGAACTGTTAAAGCAAGGTAAAGCAAGTAAGCATGCAGTACTGAGTAGCATAGCTTCCAACCATTAGTTAATGCTGTTGAATACCCAGATTAAGAGTCAATGTTGTGGTCTGCTCATTGTCAGAAATATGCTATAGATTGCAGTCAATAACTGAGTAGGGTAAACATGTAAGAAAACAGAAGTCCTAGACAGCTATCCATGTGTGTGAATGCAAGATTTGAAACAACATGAATCAGTAAAGTGTAAAAGGAGACAGCACTCTGATAATGTATTATTTCAAATAAAATGTTCAGTATTACTGTAGTCAGTGCTTGTGGGTTCTAATCCCACACCAGCTAACTGAGAAATTCTTCTGTTTTCAATAGTGTTTTAGCATTTCAACAATAAAACATAACCATGCTTGCATGGGAAGTGCACACCCATAGACCTATTCCATCACTGCCCAGCTGTCAATTGTAATCAGTGTACATAGACATACATGTCAACTGTCACAAATTTTGCAAAATGTACTGAATATTGCCCCATATGTCTGGTCTGTTTGGTATATGATCTTGTTTTACTGGCCAGTCTCTGCCACATTGGTGAGGATCAATGGTAAAAAGACATGTCAGTCCTCTGAACTGCAGATATTAGACTCCTCTCAAAATACATTTTAATGGCAAATCTGTTATCCGGTTGTGGCTTTGTATCAACATCATGTATGGCTTGGCAAATAATTCCCCATGCTAAGAGACTGAAAAGTACGTACATGGAACATCATATACCCAATATAAACAACATTGAATGATTGCTGGATGCAATATGATCTGAACTATAGTGTGTATGTAAGGAACAAGGTAGTATTCCAAATAATAAATGTCATAGCAGTCAGTGGTGTTACAAGTAAAATCTAACATATCTAAAATTACTTAGGTGTAGTATGTTAAGTTATAGTATCTTGGAAGTTACTAATGTTCTTTCTTCTGTCACCCCACCCCTTCTCTTCTTTTTATTTAATCAATATATTTACTATTATCATTTACTATTAGAATATTATTTGTTATTACCTCTTATGTTGTCCTTATGTATAATTTAATATTGCTTTGCTATTAAATAAACTTTCATTTACATTATTTATTGATGTGTTCCTCATTATATTATTTTTCAGTTTGTTTCCATTTCTCATTATTGTTTTCTTTTATGTTATTAATTACATTTGTCTTCTTTATGTTTATTTTTCCTTTATTTTATATTTTATTTACAATAGCATGACATGGTAGGGTGTGGTAAATAAAATATAAGCTGGCGATCCACCTAACTTGGCTGTCCTGGCTGAGGCATGGGGGCCCAGCACATCTGGGCCACAGCCTGTTGGCACTGCCCCTGCTTCTCCTGCACTACATGGTCCTTCAGTTAGATCTGCCCCACAGGCAAGGAGTGTGCCATCCTCTGGGAGTGGAGGCAGAGGAGGTGCCTATATAACCCGAGAATAAGTGCCGGGCATGGTGCATAGGCTTGTCCAGCAAACTGCCTACATCAGATAGAGAGCATGCTGTCCATCCTGGTGGAGCAGTCAGCCCCCAGGCAAGGATGTTGGCCACTGCCTTCACACGGGCAGTGAAGGTGCAGTGCTGACAGTCTGGTGGATGAGGACTTGAGTCACATTGTTACTGTGTCTGATTACCATGAGACCTGGATCCCCAACCCCCTCTCCAACCAAGGTGTTCACCCCTTTCTTGTGTCCCTCACCAACCCTGTATGCTGTCTTGTATGTCTTGTCTGTTTGCAAATGCTTCATCACCTTCCTAACTTCTCTTCCACATACATACCTATGACCCTTCACCAACATTCCACTCTCTCCTTAAAAAAAGGGAACCTGTCCCAAAAAATGTGTCCACCGCACTTATGTTGCTGTCACTCCTCTCTCTGGAAGTGACAGTCCAAATTCAGCTAAACACCTTTGCAAGGGCCCATTTGTTGCTGTGGAGGAAATAGATAGCTATGGTTCTTTCTTTCACCCTCCCTGCAAATTCCTACCTGCCTTTCACTATGCTTTCCCCTGCTTGTACCCCATTTCACAACTTTTCTATCTCCCCATTTTTTTTTTAAGAATCATTGTGCAATGCTGCATTATGTGCAGCATTGATCAGCTAAGCTAAATGGAGTTCTATTATTTAATGTGAAGGTATAATAATCACATTCAAAAAAATGACCTTAACCCATTTCAAATCCAGTATGATCTGACTTGAACAGTAGTGCATCAACCCCCCCAAGCCGCGCAGCCAGCTAATTGGCACAAGTGGTATACGTAAAACATAGTCATTTTCATTTTTTCGTCATTAAGTATGTTTACGGAATGCTGAGCATTGATCCCCATCATGCAGCTATTCTGCTAAAAGATTAATGGAAAAACAGGAATTTAACTGGGACTTGGGTAGAGCGATACATCACCATAAAGCCATACACATACTACTAGAGGTGAGGTATGTAACAGCAGTTAAGTGTGCAATTATATGTACAACATGTGAAAACACACCTGCTCTTTCACTGACTCTGTAGCTTGATCTTTTAAATGCTTTGAAAACGTTTAATTTTTGTTCACAAGGTCCTGGGTTCAAATACAGCTGTGTCTAGCATTTAAAATACATGTATGCATACATCACCATTATCAACTGTGATTTGTATGACTGTCTCATCACCTATTTATCCACCCGAAGCAGTACAGATGGAATGAATTCTTGTAAATAATAGAAATCAAAGGTCTACAGATAGGAACACATTTTAACATTGCTATTATAATGCTAGGAAGTGCATAGTATGTGAGGTTATGCATTAGCATGAATTCCCAGAGGAATGCGAAGTATGTAATTCAAATGTGGCCCAGTAATATCAGACTGCAGTCCACAATGATTTGCCAGTGATATTACAGACAAATACAGCTGTACAAGTAATATATATTTTTTATTTTATTTTACATTTGTTAACCGGGCTAGTCTACCCGGATATATTTCCATTTTCAGTATAGACCAGGGGAGAAAAGCTCCAAAAAGATAGAAAAATTAAAAATGTCGTTACATGGTAAATGAAAGGATTGATAAAAAGAAAAAAAAATACAACAAGTAATTATAACATACTAAAAGTATTTACACTTGAAAAACCAACAGTAAAAATATTTACAGTTGAAAAAGCAACAATAATAATGTATCACAGTAAGATTCATAAGGAATTTTTCACATCAAGTAGAAAGATTTCAGCAGTATGTTGATTAGAGTTTAAACAGTACCAACCTTGCTTACATGAATAAGCATTATAATGGTCATGCTAGAAGCAGGGGTTGTCAGCACACACATTACAGATGACTACCATGACATAACACATGACTTGGCAGTTGTGCAAGTGGATAACAAAATGGTTAATGTCCCCACTGCCTTGTTCTAGGGCACACCATGCATGTTGCCTTTTACTCTGTTAATGATACCGTTGGCTAACATACTTACCTGCAACACATACCTTAATTTCCAGGGGTATGAGTTTCCTCAATCTGTCTCTGGCTGTTTATCAAGGCTGCCACAGGTCCAACAGTTACTATTTTGTGTTGTCATCCTGCAAGGTCTTCAACCTCTTTCACTATGCCTGTTGCCAGAAGCATCAGCAGCAGCTTCAGCCTGTAGCACATACATCTGTATGTAAAAAGTAGCTGCTACAAACATTCTCTGTGTGTCATACCTCTCAACCTGGAAATATCAAAAGTCTGGGCAAGGCCCATGAAAAATAGGTGCAAATCTGTATGCTGATTAACATCAAATTTGCATACACAATTATGTAACCCCACCAACTCCGATGGAATTGTGGGATACCAACTTTCAAACGCAAACTGAAGAACAGACAACCAATGTCCCATTACCTGGCTATTTCACCCCATTTACCATAAACACTAATGTGTGCATACTGCTTTACTTCTACAATGATTATTTGGATTTTATTTTTACATTTTGCAGCACTAAACAGTACAAACACTAACAGACATCTGCTAAATAAAGGAATACTATCTCACAATGAAAATAGACTTGGCATTAAAACTTCCCTGCCCTTGAAACTCACATGCATTGAAACAGCATTGAAACCCACACCACATCCAAAGAGAATGCATCTGGCCAGTGGTGGATAAAGATTACCTTTGGGCTGTTTTCATATCATTGGCCCCTTGCACATAAAACAAGAAACATACATTTGTTCTTTTCTTTGATACACCTTCTTGACTTTATTAAGTTATATTCTTTGTATAATACAGCACACTTGTTAGACAGATCGCATTTTAAAATTATTGTTCAAACATTTTCCAGTAGGCTGTACTGTAGGCAATGAAACAAAATGCATGAACTAATAATGACAAAACTGCCCAATTCAGAACATTTCCATCATAAAAGTCTACTTCCACACCAACACTATAAATAGAATGAAAGTAGTGTAAGCCATAGGCATCTTGCACAGCTTCTCGCACTTATTTTCAATTTCAGTTTTTTTGGGGGGGGTCAAAAGGTCAAAAACCAGGGACACATTTTAAACATTGCTTGTATAATTTTGGAAAGTTGTCAAAAGATCAAAAACCAGGGACACATTTTAAACATTGCTTGTATAATTTTGGAAAGTTGCTAAAATAAGATGTTGTGTTACCACCATGCATTTCACTGGCAACAAGTTTTGAACCCAGGACCCTATGCATTACAGTCAGAGCAACATACCACTATGCCAAATCAGCAGGTTCCTGAAAAATAGGAAGACTGAAAATTAATGGCTGTCATTTAGTGAATTAAGTTCTCACTTCTCACCATAGCTCTCAGCTCTTAGCAGAAAAATACATATAATATACATATGTGGATTGCTTTTCTGCTAGCTTTATCAGACATTTTTGAGAAATTAAATAATCTGAGAGATATTTTCAGAGGAAACTCATTACTAAAAACAGCTCAACATGACTTGTAAAGACTATGCAATAATGAGATTGTGTTAACTATTTTAGCTGAATGAATGTACAAAGGCCTATGACCCATATGAAACTAGTACAGCTCTTGTTATACCAGTACTGATTTTTATAGATTTGAACAAAGCTTCAGGCACATTAAAGACATAATTATTCTAAACACTCTAAATGACTTGGGCGTGAGCCTAAATATCAGCTTCCTGTCTTACATCTAGGAAAATCTATTACTACGACAGAAAAAAATGCACTTGCCAGAAGTTTCTCAAACTTATGAAATGGCATATGCACGGATTACTTTATTTATATTTTTATTAGCTCAAACACTATTAAGGGAGAAAATTTGGGATCACATATTTATGAAATATATATATTCCTATATACACTCACATTTATATTATATGTTTTACACACACACACACACACACACACACACACACACACACACACACACACACACACACACACACACACACACACACACACACACACACACACACACACACACACACACACACACACACACACACACACACACACACACACACACACACACACACACGTTTCCTTACTTGCTGCTGAGTCTTCATTCTTTCTGGCCAGACCATCTGATTCCATCTTCCCCAACGAACATAAAATAACCCATTATGCTTCTGTTCCCTCTAGGGAATATAAAATAATCCATTAAGCTGCTATTCCCACTCGCATTTGACCAGCCAGAAATGTGTGCATGATGTGAGCTCCTGGAGCTCAAGTCCAACAGGCTGGTAGCCCTGACAGAGCTGACATAATCATGCACGTGATGACATCAGCACAGAGCTAAAATTTGAAAAATTAAAAAAAATAAATGAAAAAAAAAATCGGAAATGAAGGGGTGCCACTCGGGAATCATGGCACCCCTTTATTTAAACTCCAAAACTCTGTAAAAACAATTAATTTGGTATGGTATGCTGTGTGCTGATGTATTTTTTACCCCAGTGATTTTCACCTCAATATATGAGAAAGGGGATGGAATCAGCATTGATGCCTTACATCTTATTGAGTAGTGATGTGGGATTGGCTGATTATACTGTAAATAAACTGTGTAGGCTGCATTTAGCATTTCTAATCCACAGATTGGTTCAGATGCAATCAACTGCTAATGAGAACCATCAAAAAAAGGCAAACTTCTCACTAGGCTAACCAGTGCGTATAAGAGTTGCTTCTTATGTCTAACTCATTGACACATTACTTGTCCAGCAGTATCTTTCAACAGAGGAGTATTGCACTCCATCAGATATGTATCCATTTTGTTTCCAACATGATGAATATGTTTGAATGTACTTAGGTAGAATGGGGATTATATCAGTAAGCCTTTGTTAGAACTGTACTGATGATCTCCAGCCCTGTTACAAGTAATGAGGATGTAGAGTACACCAAGGGTATAATGCTGTGTGGTAACTATGTACACAGGTGTCCTGGCTGCTTCCTTTGATAGCAGTTGTAGTAGTGCACTGCTAGTTTTTTGGCACTATTGTTTATACATATTATTTGGGCTGGGGGATTTTTCCTGCTATGTGGCATACTACAATGGACTCTTGTGTTGGGTGTGTGATCATATGTGATTATCTGCACAAACAGAAATATGTCACTATTGCTACTATCCTAGTTGCGTCCACACCTTTTTTATGTTTGGCACACTGTTGAATATGAGATGTGTAATCAAGCGATGAATACTGCTAGCCTTCCTTTACTGTTGTATGTTTACATAGTTTACTCATACATATGTGATCCTTACATGTGTTCTCATTTCTTTGTATTTCCGGAAGCACTGTGCATGCATGTCACAGCAACCAATTTCTGAGGTGAAAACGAGCTCATCATTGAGGCTTTGTGACAAAATTACCAGGTCATGCTGTCCCGAAGAAGGGCAAATAGTTCAGAACTTGCATACCTGTGGGATGAACTGATGCATAACTTCAATGCTGTCGGTGACTAAAATCATACCTATGAGTAGGTGTGACACCGTTCCATGAATATGATATATTCAGCATGCAGACGTGCAGCCGACATGCCCAGGGATCATCAAGCCTCTGGTGGTGGGCCTGCAACATAACCTCCTCTCACAGCCACAGAAGAATTCTTGGCAAACCTTGCTACACAGGACAGCTCCCAGGCATCCATCAGCCAATATGTTGTGGATATAGGTTCCACATGGGTCCCTCTTAAAAGGAGCATCCAGGTATGCTTATTCAGATCAGCAGTAGAATACTTTTGCATGTATATAGTTTTAAATTGGTTTCATGTGTTTTTTTTTTTCTTGGGGGGGTAAGTTAGCTGCAGGTTTAAGCTCATGTAGAGATTGTCATCCACATATTGTTTAACATAGCAGCTGTTGTAAATGTGAGAAATTTGACCATATTACCCCTGTTGTACTGTAACATGTGGTGCTATTGCCATTATCTCTCTCAATATTTTTCAGGACCATCAGGAATTGGAAGAGGCCATGCTCCTGGTGCTGATAAGTACAAAACTGTTTTTGTCAGAGATGCAGATATATTTCAATGTATTCATTAAAATGTCTTCCCAGGCCTGCTGGCTGGATTGATGTACTGTCTGCATGATTGTCAACTGTACAGATATTTTCTGAATGTCCACAGTTTAGACTCATACTTTCTAGTAGTGCCTTGTAGGTATGACTATAGTGATTGACTTAAAAGCATTGTCAGGACATTACTAATTGCCATAACTGTCAACTGTGCTTATATTTGCAGAAGGTCCACAGTGTTCTTAATTTATTTTTTTGCTCATGAGATTGTTATTTACTAAATAATTATTTCCAAATAATTACAGATTGGGGTTAGAAAATAATGTCCACATGTCCTACTCTGTGAGGTTGGGAGGTATGCAAGCCTGTAATAGTGACAGCAGTGTATACAGCTTAACATATATTGAACCAGAGTACTGCAGAGCATAGTACTGCAGGTATTAATTTATTGGTTTTCCCTTTTTATCACAGGTGGCCATGGAGGTTGGTCATTATCCCCTACACCACCTGATGTAAGTATCTCTTCAGACTCTGCTAATGATTGTGACCAAATAGAGGCACAGCTCAGTTTGCAGAGGCGGAATCAAACACAGAGGTCGACATCACTTGTTCATCTTCATCTTCATTATCACCATACTCATCCAGTATGCCTACACATACACAGTCCCCTGAGACCACAGATATTGGACAGTCAATGGGTGGGGACATTGAACAGGGAAGTCTGGCTACTGTGACTTTAGTGACTGTTGACACTGGCCATAGCCAAACTGTTGTTGAGTTCCACACAGGCAGATTGATAGGGGTGCTCGTAGGAGGCCTGTTGTCCCTCTATCACCTCTTGCAGGTGTCTCATTATGTGTCATTTGTAGTATGTTTAGTGTTGTCATGGAGGCACAGGCATGTTTGGAAAGGAACTCCCAATGAATGCTCAGGGTTATGGATGCAGCACAGTCTGACATCCATGACTGCCTTCACCATGTTGCTGATACCCTGGATTGGTTGACTGACAAGGTGGAAAGAGGTAGGTTTCAGACAGATCGCACACTATCTGTCTTGGAACACACATTGTTTATGATGGAACGTCTGACTGGAGTTAGGGTCAGCCTTGTGACAATACATATTGATAAATCCGATCTTGTGAATAAGCAACCACTGTGTACATCAGACTTATATGCCATCCTAAGTCACAAAAATATGTGCAAACGGCGGGACACAGTCCTCGTCATTTGCACATGATGGGGGTGAGGAGAGCAAGGCTAACATCAAGGAAGTGAGTGTGTACAAGTAAGAAACACATGTATCTCTCAGAGGATACAGTGTTCAGTGCCAATAACAGCAGATGAATAGCACTCAACAGTACTGTTTAGTTTTGATGTGTGCAAGCAGTATGGGCAAGTGAATTACTTTTTCAGTGGGTGTGCATCTGAATGATCATAATCAAGCATTGTGCTAGCACTACATCCTGACATCTTGGACAGGTCTGAACCATGCATGGTAGACTACTCAGCTTAGCATAATTATGCATTACTATGAGAACTACCTCTACCATGAGTCGAACCGCCATGGCCCTGGCTAGAATTTGGGATGCTACGTGAACATGACAGATGTCTACTGGATGAGTTCTCATCAGGACTATATGTGGAACTAGGACCCCATGACCTACTATATATAGGTGTGGTCACTGCAATCACTGACAAAGCAGAGGATATAGTGTCACTACAGGAACAGGATTTTGCATGGCCATACCTGCTAAAACCAGATGATGTAGTGGCTCTCTGGCTATGTGAATGTCCACACTCCCCTAACAGATGTTTTATCACAGAAAATGGCAGACCCAGTGTGTCATTCATCCAGTCTAATGAGTTACCCACACCATTCAGGGAGTCACTCATGTCAGAATGCATGACATTTACTAGTCACACTACCTCTTCCAGGGCCTTGTCAGAATGGACCTGTGCTCCACTATGGCCCAACACATATGTCTGGCAGCACCTAATGACACATCAGCTTCAGGAGGAGATTGGACAGCAGGCCTCCTTCATGCATTACTCCCAGCCATCCCTAGTAGCACTAAACCCTCACAATGGCTACTAGGACAGGCAAGCAGCTGTACAACCGGAGGAATCTTACTAGCCTGATTAACTGTATCAACCTCGCCTTTCCTATATTTGAGGTCTCTGTGTCCTGGGTATGTGTAGGCATACTGGCTATATGGGTGGGGAATGTGGGAGTCACAACATCAGTGTCAGACTGACCCACTACATCACCAGACTGGGTCGCTTCATCACCAACATCATCATCAGAGACTAGTGATACTCCCAACATTGGGTGGTAGGAGTTCATCATTGTCACTCTCAGGATCACCTATAATTACAAGCAATCAACACAATAAACAGAAAAATGGAGAAATCAATTGATTGCATATTTTCCTAATAATAAAGGTGTGTTAAACTTCTTAACAGATGCTAAAACTACAAAAACTTCACTGTCATATAGACCTGGATATGTCTTATATGCAGTATTAGCAATAAACAAATGTGTGCTTATAATGTGCAGGTGGGCTTGCAACCAGCATTGCAGAAGTACCTGTATGTCAGGAATGGAATGTCTGCTATGTATCATAATGCAAATGAAACAAGAAAAAGCGAACAGTCCCCTCCACAAGTACAGATTAAAAAGGTTCTCATAAAACTATTTATGGAACAGTTGGATGTTCTCCCAAAGCCATAACAAACTTCACTATTGCTGTATGACTGTAGTCTGACCCACAGTTATTGCTGTCTCTCTCTCTCTCTGTCTAGCTATATCTATGTATATCTATATAGTAATATATGTGTCTATATTATATAGTCAAAGTTTCAAAACTTTGAATCTCACATGAGCGAACTCATATGATCGAAGTTCGAAACATTGACTATATAATAAAATTAAAAAAAAAAAACTTATCTTACCGCTCTTAGCAGGGGGCCAAGCCCCCTGCACTCCCACACCCTCCCTATTTAAATATGCAAACTCTGAGAAAGCACTTCAGTGCAGAAAGGTAAAATTTCCCATTCCGTGTGTGAAAAGCTGTTGACTTTCACCTTCGACCTTTCTGACGTTCGATCATATGATGTTGACCATCATATATATATATATATATATATATATATATATATATATATATATATATATATATTAGACATCTTTCAGATGTCAAGCTATCTGGATGTCTGACAGTGAACACAAACTCCTCAATTTCAGTTTGTGGTGGTTCTGTAGCAGGACCTTCCCCTCCCCATAGCTATCTTTTGCCAAACAATAACAGTGGTCTTGTGGTGAGCAGAGGTTTTCATGTCAGTTACCCATTGTCTTACCTTGGAGCAGGTTCATTGACTACCTGTTACCATATCATGTCTCTGTCATATTGGTCACCTGTACCTCTCCCTAAGAGAAAATGTCCATGCCAAAGTAAGACCTGGATAATGACCTCATTTTCTGCATCATCACTATATGGTGGCTTGTGGGGTACAGGTGCCTTCTTGGGAGCCACATCCTTGTTTGAGAAGAAACAGAAAACAGAGACAGGGAATTAAATCTGTTATAGACAGGACAGCTGTGAGCTCATTTCTATCTGACTGTTTGCATTCAACATGCACACAAACAATTTCTATGTATTAAGTGCTCACTATGACTGCACACAAGTAAGACCCTCAACCCCTCAACACAAAAGTAGTATATTTAAAACTCAATTATCAGCACAGATATTAAAATGGTTTTGTAATGGAGATAACACAGGTTTAACTTTGTAATACATTGTTGTATTAACAATAATGATCATAAATCTGCTAGACAGGGGTGCAGGGAAGTTAATAGTGTGGGAAGAAATAGCCAGGGAATTGTTATGGCTAGGCTTGTATAGGTCCTAGGGCTGATAGCCTAGTACCAACCTATTAACCTATGAACCTATTAATGCAGCATTAGAAAAGTAACACCAAAATGTTATAACTGCCATATCCTCTGCTGTGGAGTTCAGTCTGGTAGAAATACACGCACAGAGCAAATTTTTCTTCTCATGTTAACATTTTAGCACAGATAAAACTACCAAACTGTCTACATACTTAGAATACAGTCAAATGTAATGTGTGCAGACATGACATACAAAATAAAATAATTTGTCAAGTAACATTCAGTAGCATATTGTCACAGCAAACTACTACTTCAATTGTCCTCATTAGATCTCTCTCAATCCACCCTTCTGTCATTCAAAAGCTGACTGTCCAACAAGTATCAGACATTAAAATGGCAGCATGGTTATGGCAAAAGGAAGGGATAAAGTAAGCAAACTGAATACATTTTGGTGGTCACTGCACTCAACCTTTTAATGTTAAACTAAAATTATAAGTTAAGAAGTAGCAATGTACCTTGACAATACAGCACTGCAGCAAATAGGTAAATCTCACAAAGTCTTGTTTTACTAGCAGTATCAAGCTCTGAGTTTCAAAATATTCTCCCCAATATGATAGAAGGACATTTGCTACATAATTACCTTTGTATAGTGCAGATTCAGTCCTGTGAACACTGTGAGTATGGAAATGAGATGTTAAATCATTAGCATTCCTGACTACCAAAAGCTGCACTAAGTATATGGAATGTAAATATTGTGTAAAGAATTACACAATTACATGAACATGCCTAGCAGTGCAAGGATGAGCATTGGACAGTGAGCCCCGTTAATGGTTTACAGGTGTCTGTGATTACCCTGACTGGACAATCGGCCTTTACAGATATACACCTACTGATGATATGTCAGGAAAAAGACACTGCAGGTGCATTGAGTGATTTAAGAGTTTGAAAGTCTTAACATTCAAATGCTGGCTTTAATAACCACAGTTACTGGCTATTAGTAATAAATGTTGTTCATAATAAAGGCAAGCATTATTAAAGATAACATATGGCAATAAAACAGAGACAGAATTTCCTTTATGAAAGGATATTTAATGAAATGAGGCACCAGACAGAAAGAAAAGAATATGCCTGCAGCATTTACAGTCTTTAATATTGCGTGAGTATATGCCTATGCTGACTGTCTGCAATATCCCAGTCATCAAGACTTTCATTGTCAAATGTGAAAGGACAACTTTTTATAACTTGTTTCTGTTGCACTTTCAATGTGACTTGATACAATGTCACATCATCATTACATCTAAATTATTTATCACCTTGCTAATATATGTCTTTGTACATGGCAACTTTTTGAAATAGTATGACATGATTGCTTTTAATATTCTTGTCTAGGTGTTTAAATCCATACAAGTTCCCATTGCAATGTAACAAATTTGGTTAAACACATACTTGTAAAGTATTTGATCTACAATAATTTTATGTTATTTTTTTTTCTTGCCTCACTGGCACACCACTTGGCAGCCACTTTTACGGCTTAAACTAAAAAGAGAAACATTTTGTTTAAGCTACCATACATAATAAAACCAATCCTGGCAGCATTTCATAGCTGTCAGCACTCTGGATAGTTCTCAGGGAAGAAAATGCACCTGAGAGGTAACTTTTTCGGTGGCCAGTGGGGGGGGGGTGTAAGTACAGTGAGCTTATAGATAAAGGATATCTGATGCATAGTTTGTATCTACTTACATGATAGTTTTACAGATGGTTGTCTGAATAAATACTTAACCTTATTTTGTGATGCCATTGTGTGTTCTAAAATCACCTGTTGTCACTATTGCTAACAACACATGATCATTAGTCTGTCCACTTTCACATTATTTATCTTTAACTGCAAGTCTGATCATGTGTTGCACATAGTACACGTCTGATACTGTGAGGAGATGTAAGAAGGAAGAGTTGTTCACTTGAATGCACTGCCTACTCTGGCCATTGCTAGATATAACCATGCACTGCATTTCATTGACTTTATGTAGTTTTCTGTGTAATATATTAAGTCTTTTAATGTCCTTTCCATTTGCTGTCTGCTTGGCAGCATGCAAACTTGGTTTGCTACCTATGGAAAAAAGTGAAAAATGTAATTTAGGCTTCCTTGGGTAGATCAAAAACTTCAGGTGTTGTTGCACAGCTCTACTCCACAGAGAGAGTAGTTACTTCCGTAAATGCACTTGACCGATGTCAAATTCTGTGGTACAAGGTTTAACTGAGCTGAACTGAGTAAAATGAGGCACATGAAGCATTGTTCAAATCCTGTTTACAGAAGACTTTGCCATTGTTCAAAATATTTTCTTTTCTTTTTTTTTTTTTTTCTTTTTAAGGTACATTTGCTCTCTGGCAGAACACAAAACACAGTTTACTAGCTAAGGAAAAAGTGAAAAATTTAGTTTAGGCTGCCTTAGCACAAATATGCCTGGCTACTGTTTGCTTTCTTCTGTACTCTAGACAGTGCTGAGCCGAGAAATTCCACCTGTTATACAACTATCTCTGTGACACATGGTGTAAGAGCAGTGACTTTAGATAAAAATATAGTGTATTAAGGGATTGAATCCAGCTGCAGATACTTTTTAAAAAGGGTATAAGAACCCCTTTTCCTACAACGTTCTGAATAGGATTATAACACTAAAGAAAACTGATAATGTTAAAGCTATTTCTTGCAAGCAATGTATCCGTAAGCCTAGTATAATGAAACTCTAGTATTTAACATATACCATTAATTTTTCACAGATAAACACAACTTAATGTGTGTCCAGTATTGTAGACGTGACAATGATTACCTAAAAATATCTAAAAAATGTTGGACATCCATTAAAGAAATTGTACAACTTGGCCAAAATTTCAACCCAAACCTCTCTCCAGATAACTCACCACTTGAAACTGCAATACAGTTCAACTCTTATTTTATAGATAGTATAGCATCTAAAACCAAACATTCCTCAACATCTAATCCCAACCATGCCCATCAGCCACATATCATCACAACCACTTTCACCTTCAAATCTGTGCCCACATCCTATATAAAACTACTGTTAAACAAACTTAAACCATGCTCTTCTTCTGCTGATGACCCCCAAAGCAAATATCTAAAAACAGCAGGTAATAGCATATCCTAACCTGTCTCAATCCTTATAAATAGGTCAGTCCAGGAATCCCAAATTCACTTTGTCTGGAAAAAGTCATACATCATCCCTTTGAACAAAGGAGGAAATTCAACAGACATTACTAAATGTAGACCTCTAGCAATCTTATTTCTCCTCACCAAAATACTTGAAAAATGTATTCAAAAACAATTGCTAGACTATCTCCTGCAGGAAGAACTGCTATCTCCTATACAACATGGCTTCCATCCTTCCCATAGTACTAGCACTGCCCTTCTAACCTATACAGATACTGTCAATAAAGCTAGAGATAATGGCAAATTAGTCTCTTCCTTATTTCTAGACTTGTCTAAAGCCATTGATGCAGATTGTCACAGCAAACTACTACTTCAATTGTCCTCATTAGATCTCTCTCAATCCACCCTTCTGTCATTCAAAAGCTGACTGTCCAACAAGTATCAGACATTAAAATGACATTCCATGCTCTTTCCTTACCTCCCAGCCACCACCGGTATGCCACAAGGATCTATCTTTGGTCCCATCCTCTTTAACATTTTCACCAACACCCTCTATATTTTCACACAATAGGCCACCCTAGTAAAATACACAGATGATTTCCACTCTCATTTTCACATATAACAACATGGTACACCTCCAAAAAATTACTCAAGGAGCTTTAACAGCCACCGAAATATGGTTTTGTAACTTACAGCTTATGCTCAACACAAAAAAGATCAGACTACTACTTTTTCCCTCAAACCCCTCTCTCATGAAAAAACAAAATGTAAAGTCCTCACTCTTGATAATACAACAATAGATGTTACATCTCATAGCAAACTGTTGGGGGTGATAGTGGATGATAATCTTGCATTTGACTTGTATGTACAGAATTGCATAAGAAAAAAACTTATCAAAAACCAGGGATGTTTTACAGAGCTAAAAACTTACTCACTGAACCAACTAAAACTATATTTGCCACTACTTATCTCCTCTCCACACTTCATTATGGTGCTTCCATCCTAAATAACATCCAGGATTCACAAAAAAAAAAACTTGAACAGTGCTATAACAAAATTGCTAAATTTGCAGCACATAGCCCTTTCAGAACCCCCATGTATATCACTGAAAAGCCTAAATTGGTGAGAAATGTCATACCAACTAACATATACACAACTTCTTACCACCTTTAAAATTATCCAGCATCCATCTGCCTGTCCAGCACTACAAATCATTCTAAACAACTACATTCCCAGTCGGTCATTGTGATCCAGTGACCAAAACTCCTACCTGTCTACAGACCTAGCAATTCTGCTGTGCACTGTCTGTACTTGTACAAGGTTGCTAAGGCTTGGAACTCCTTACCTGTATCCATCAGGCTTGGACCCACCCATCTTTCAGAACCACACTGAAAGACTTCCTATATAAAATCTGGCTCTTTTTTTGCTTAAAACCAAGAAAAACTATATCCTAAATGTCAACAAGTATTTTTCAATCCTTATACCTCCCTGCTCTCTTTTGTCACTTACTTCCTTACTGCCATCATATTCTTTTCCTTGACTTTCTCTCTAAATATAGTATAAGCCTGTTTTTCTCTTACTTCATATTCCAATTCCTGTTTGTATTAGACTAACTTATATTTAATTTTCAAGCTGTCTAAAATTTCTCTAAATATTAAATGATTGTTATAAATATTTGAACTGCAGATGTTTGTGTTTTATTTTTGAAGATTGTATAATTATTGCTCTTAAAATATTTTGTAATAATTTGGAGCTTTTCTTCCCAGCCCTCCTCTGAAAATAGGCTTCTGCCCAGTTGGAGTTTCCCATCAGTCAAATGTCAATAAATAAATAAGTAAACAAAATAAATAAACTATATTCTATTGTATTTACCAGGCTGTGAAGTGATGATTCATCACTAGGACAAAGCAGAAATTCCCAAAGATTCCAAGAGCAGAATAAGCTATTTTTACATTTATTTTATTGAATTGCACTTTTTTAACACTTATAATTGTGCTATACAGCTGATCTACTACATTTTGTACTGTTATAAAGCGTTTTTTACTGTTTCTCTAGATATGTGTACTGTTTTAACTGTAGTTTTCATAGCTAGATAGTGTTTCATTACTGTAATTTTATTTTTATTGAATTACTTAACTGAAAACTGCTTTTTCATACTGAGAGTTGTATTTTCTGTTTGTGAGTACTCTACCCATTCTTTTCTGTGCATTTTTTGTGAGGTTTCTGTATTCTAGGCAGGTAGCATAGTCTGGATAGAGGCCTGCTGTTTGTTCTGATTTCCTGCCAAGGAGTGTATCTTATAGCTGATTTGTTTGCAGTTAAAAGCATTCTCTAGAGTTTTCCTGTTCCCATATCTGTTTAAAACTTTCATTTAGTGGCTCACTTCTGTTTTCTGCTGTGATAAACATTTCTGTAGTGTTTTCTGCCTACTAGTGTAGCTAGTAACTGTAACAATGTTCATTACTGTAATTGCATTTTGACTGACTTACTAAATTGTAAACTGCTTTTTCATACTGACAGTTGTATTTTCCATATGTGAGTGCTCTAACTGTGATTTTTTGTGCATTTATTGTGAGTATTCTGTGTTCTAGTCAGGCAGCATAGTCTGGATAGAGGCCTGCTGTTATCCAGGCCTGGTTGTTTTGTTTGTTGAGTGTCCTGTGTTCCTGGCAGCCACCTTCTGCTAATAGTGTCTTGTCTTCTTTGGTACTAAGAATAATAGGGTTTCCTGACCTTCTCTAGCACGAGTGATTAGTTGAAAGAGCAGGGGCTAGCAGGACTGGGTTGTAATTTGAGCTTCTATATTCTAACATCTTTTCTGACATTTAAACCCTGTGTCTGCAGGGGGCTGCACTTGTATTTGCCAGGCTGTGAAGTGGTGATTCATCACTGGGACAAAGCAGAAATTCCCTAAGACTCCAAGAGCAGAATAAGTTATTTCTTACATTTATTTAATTGAATTGCTGCTCTTTTTTAATTCTTATAATTGTACTATATAGCTAATCTAATATACTTTGCACTGTTATAAAGCTTTCTTACTGTTTCACTAAATATGTATACTGTTTTATACTGTTTTAATTGTATTTTTCATTGCTAGATAGTGTTCCATTACTGTAATTGCATTTTTACTGAATTACTTAACTGTAAACTGATTTTTCATACTGAGAGTTGTACTTTCTGTTTGTAAATGCTCTATCTGTGCTTATCTGTGCATTTTTCTGTAAGGTTTCTGTTTTCTAGGCAGGTAGCATAGTCTGGATAGAGGCCTGCTGTGTGTTTGTTCTAATTTCCTGCCAAGGAATGTATAATATAACTAATTTGCTTGCAGTTAAAAGCATTCTCTAAAGTCTCCTTACTCCTTTATCTGTTTAAAACTTTCATATAGTGCCTCACTGCTGTTTTTCTGCTGTGATAAACATTTCTGTAGTGTTTTCTGTCTGATAGTGTAGCTAGCAGCTGTAATAGCTTGCCACCCCTATTGGTATCTTGTTCTTATACTTGGTGACTTTGCAGTTGCCTGCCCCTACTATAAATTTGATTTAGGACACTCCGCCCAGTCTAGTGTCATTAGCTAATTCTACCTAATAGAGAGAGAACATTTGGGAAGGCCAACCAACTTAGTTTCTTAACCTTGAATTATCTTCTGTTCCTGCTTTCTCTCCCTTTCCTCTTTACTATAAAAAAAAATAAATAAATAAATAAAAATTGCTAGACTCTCCTTGTGTTCTGACTGAGTTTGCTTCTCAGCTGATAAGTATATTTTTGGTACTTTATAATTGTTCAGATTTGAATAAAGCAATAATTGAATTCAGTTCAGAATACAGTTTGAATAATTTGCATTTATTTAAACTGTATTTGCTTTAATATTGCTACACACTCGTGTGATAGCTTGCACTGCACTTGAATTGTTTTTAGTGCTGTTTTGGCTGTTTATCTGTAAAAAATAAATCTATGCTTGTTTCCCACTTTTCCTGTAACTAGTCTAGTCCAGACTCAGATTTGCTGTATCCAGGACTGTTTGTAAGCTTATGAGCCCCCCAAGCCGTTCTGTGTTGGAAGGAAACCTTCTAGCTTATCAGTGGGGGTGGAAAGCACTAGGCAGCCTATCTACCAAAGAGGAGTTGTTCCTGGCCCAGAAATTGTAGTTTATTAGCTGTTTGGGCAGCTTTTCCATCTCTTTCAACTTTCTGATTTAAAAGCCCACATTTGCACTTGTTTCTCACCTTTCCTAAAACTAGTCTAGTCCAGATACAGATTTGCTGTATCCAGAACTGTTTGTAAGCTTCTGGGTGGTGCCAAAGTCTGCCCTTCAATTTTTCCCTTAGATCTGCTAGTTCTCTCCTCTGATGCACTTTTACAACCTTATTAGTCTAGCGCTTTACCAGACTTCTTGTAGCAATTATTGTAGCACACAAAAGTGCTACCAGCACTAAATGTTCCACAAGGAAACAGATTCAGTACTTATTATTAATGCCCACCCCTCCAGGCATGTCTAAAGGTCAGTTCCCTGTGCTTTTTCCTATTAACCTGGTGAACTTGGGCATCCTGAGGCAATGTAGCAACTGCCTCATATACACCGACAACCCTCTCCTCATACCTCCCAACACTCAGACTTGCGATAGATGTACTTATATACCCAAATTGGAAGCCACACACTCTCCAGCTAAGACCAGAATAGCTGGTCAAGAGGAGAAGGTCAACACTGGCACCACATCACATGGAACACACAGTCCTCCAGAACTCACACCAGCACTGCCTTCACATAAAAACACAAACCACACACTCATCTTTGCAGAGGCTCTCAATAAAAATCTACCAAAACAGCAGAGACCTCCAAGGCAGAAATGCACTCAACCACCACAACACCTCACTAATCATGAGACACATAACTCTCCTAAACAGTGTGCCACTCAAACAAAGCTGTTAAACCAAAATAGCATGCCCAACACACTATTCATAGGTGACTTGATAGTGAGGCACACTGATGTCCCACTCACTAGGTTGAATAAGGAGAAAGTAACTGTCAGCTGCCTGTCAGGTGCCAGGATCTGCCACATAATGCATGCACTCAGATCCCTCAACAACAGGTACAAATATGACTCTGTCATTGTACATGTGGGTGTGAATGACCTGAGACATACATCCCTGGACTACATGAAGAGTGATATGGAGGAGTTTTCGGATTATGAAGCCCAGGTGGGTATGGCCCTAACCCTGAACAGTATCCTACCATCACACAGAATGATACCAAAAATACAAGCAGAAAATGATTGATTTCAACAATTGGCTAAGTTTCTGGTGTCATTCTAAGGGAATCCAGTATCTGTCTGCCTGGGATGACATGATTGACAGACCTCAATGCTTTGCCAGAGATGTCCTGCATCTGTCATGCCTGGGATTCTGGATACTGGCAAAGGCTCTTGCCACTCCTATAATGCCTTTTTTAGGCAGTGTTCCAAAGACCAAATTACCACCATAACTGCTACAAACAAATTCAGTCTGAAGGTTATGCTGCTCAATACTAGAAGTTTAAATCTCAAAATGCACTCACTCAAAGCACTCCTTAAAATGGAGAACATCGACATTTGTGCTTAACAGACACCTGGTTCAAGGCAACAGAAAGCACCTCTGCACTACCAGGCTATAACTCATTCCACACCTTTTGGCTCCAGAACTTGGACCAAAGCTCCAAAAGCGGTTGTGTTTCCATATTCATAAAGGATGCACACACCTCTTGAATGGTAGCCCAACAGCATCAGAGATACTTCAGGTGCAGTTAACATTGAGTAAGACAGTGATTCAGGTTGCAGATGGCTTTAGGTCCCCAACCATATGCCAAGACTTGCACTTCACGTTCCTATGCACCCTGAAGAATATTAGGGTCCAACTTAACATTGTCATACTGGGCAACTTCAACTACCCCTCTATTAACTGGGAAAACTACTCATGTACCATACACTTGCCCAACATTTTTTGGATTTCATTAATTCCAATGCCCTGGACCAGCTCGTTCTTACCCCCACTAGAGGTAGCAACATCCTTGACCTGGTCATTACTAACATGGGCAACAATTGCTCTACACCAATAGACAACTCCTCCTTGTTTAGATCCGACCACAAACTAATCACTTTGGAAATCTACATCCCTGCCACCCCCCGTCAAGGTAACCACCATGAAAATCTTCTCAAACGCTAACTTTGCCCTCCTAAAAACAGAGGTGGCTAACTTCATGGCACTCATGCAAATGGAGAATAGTTGCATGACTGCCAAATCATACACCAATATACTGCATGAACACATACACAAATGCATGGATCTCGCCCTACCCAATAGAACCAGGACTCTCTCCTTCAAAAAAAGGAAGCCAGTCTGGTAGTCCCCTGCCATAAACAAACTCTACAACAGAAGGAAGAAACTGATGCAGACTATGGTGAAGTCCCAAGACTGGAAAAACTCCCTTATCTGCCTCGACAAAAAGTTGAGATCCCTCATCAAATCCTCTAAAGCTAGCTATGGAAACAGAATTGCAGCAAATAGTAAAGACAAATACAAGGCCATCTATAGTTATGTAAAGAATCTCCATGGCAATACCCAGATTTGCCCTGAGCTACTGCACAATGATACCTCCTATACTGAGCCAACAGATATTGCCAATATACTGGTCGACAGATTCAGTGCGAACTTTACCCCTCTCTCCTCCCCCAAAGGACCAATCACAATACCAGTAGATTGCCAGGCACCTAGAATTACTGCTGCACAGGTTAAAACAGCACTATCCAAGGCCAAGAATACAGCTTTTATGGGACCTGAAAATATCTCTGGCTGTGTTCCACATGAACTACAGAGTGAACTGACACCTCA
This sequence comes from Protopterus annectens, assembly GCF_019279795.1. Classification (NCBI taxonomy): domain Eukaryota; kingdom Metazoa; phylum Chordata; order Ceratodontiformes; family Protopteridae; genus Protopterus; species Protopterus annectens. The sequence continues at coordinate 307,254,854 of NC_056734.1, forward strand.
CCTGTATGCCCTGTTCAATCACAGCCATACCTGTCAACCTCTTAGAGCAGAAAATCTGGACAAAGCCTAAAATGATGGGGGGATAAATAGGGACAGAGTTTAAAAATTGCCCATACAAACTTAGAAAGTTGATAGAATAATAAGTTTTGCATTAGCATGAATTTTCCAAAGAATGTGGAGTCTTAAACTCAAACGTTTGTCATTATTTAATGACTTCAATCCTCAGCTATTTGCCAGAAAGGGACAGATTTTAGGGGGAATGCACCAAAAATATGAGGCAAAAATCTGGACATTCTGTGAAAACCTGTACAGTTGTGAGGTATGATCACAGACTCACCTCAGGCTTTGTCCCTACCAAATGGTGCATTGCTACAGTCATCCCGCTCCACAAAGGAGGAGCAACTACAGACCCCAGGAACTATTGCCTCATCAGCCTGACGAGTCTGATATGCAAAGCTATGGAATGCATCATCATGGACCTAATAAACAAGGATATAGGGAATCTCCAAACTCTGGATCCCACACAGTTTGGTTTTGTGAAGGGTAGATCATGCCTGCTCAACTTGGTTGACTTCTTTGAGTCAGTCGCCAGAGCTGTGGAAGGTGGTTCATACAGCCAACCTTGATCTGGCCAAGACCTTTGATACCATTCCCCACTCAGTAGTCACAGAAAAACTCATTAATCTAGGCATCAACCCCTTTATCACTAGGGTTGATAACTGACTCACAGATAGAACCCACAGTGTGAAAGTAGCTGACTCCAAGTCAGACTGCTGACTAGTCATGAGTGGAGTCCCACAGGGTTCAGTCCTGGGTCCTCTCCTGTTTAGTAGCTACTTCTCTGAAGTGCAGGCCAACACAAAGGGACTCTGGCTGACAAAGTTTGCAGATTATTGCAAGTTGAGTGCTATTATTAACTCCCCAAGTGATGTTGACATCCTACAGAAAGGGCTCACTGAGACCAACAACTGGTATCAGAACCATGGCCTTAAGCTCAATGCCAAAAAATGTGTCATCATCCCCTTTGGGAAAAACCTGGTTTGCATGAATTACCACCTCGATGGTAGTCCACTGAATACAGAAGGCATTATAAGAGATCTGGGAACACAGGTTGACAGCAGCCTCTCTTTTGACCACCACATTGCCACAGTGGTCAGAAAGTCCTGCTATGTGGCACATCTCATTACAAAGGTTTTGCATCCATGAAGAAAGAGGTCATTGTCTCCCTCTACTCTTCACTCATTAGGCCACTCATTGAGTACACTGCCCCATTTGGCTTGTACCTCACTAGACACCTGCAACAACTGGAGAGGATGCAAAAAACCTCACAAAGAGGATCCTAGGCCTTAAACAATTCTCCTATATGGACAGACTCAAAAAACTCCAACTATTCTCTGTCTCATATCGCCTACTTAGAGGTGATCTCTGCTTTATTTACAAAGCCATGTCTGACCCAGCTCTGTTAGAAATGCTACATCTAAAGAAATCCCAATCCCTCCACACTACACACTCCAGATACCTCAACCTCATTACCACAATCAATAGAATGTGCTGGAGGGACAGGTTCTTAACCCAGAGACTGCCAGTGCTATGGAATAGACTTCCCATACATGTCAAACAGAGCATCTCTCTGGTCCTCTTCAAGAGAAATCTTGATGAATGGATGGGAAATAGAAAAGTTAATCTGGGGATCACTCTAGTGGTTCTATTTGACAGAGGCACTGGGAACTAAGGTCGGATGGCACGGTGCCAGGGTAATCCTATGGGCTATGCTTGTAAAGGCTCCAGGTCCATTAGCCTCGTACATACCTATGAACCTATAAAATGAATTTGCACATGTGGGAGAACAATGCCTTTGTTATAAGTGACATCATGTATCCTAACTATGTGTTTTAGGACCCTTATGTCTTGTGAAATATGTATATAACATAAATCAACTTGTATTAACCTGCACATTCAACTGCACCCATTTGAGCCATATTTACTTCAGAAAAAAAATGAGTTTTACATAGGAATACATTTCAAAACATAATTACAACCACACACAAAAAGGCCTCTTTGAAGTGCATATCCATTCATTCAGAAATTACTATATGTCAAATTTCCATGATGGAAATACATTTCTCCTGTTTAAAATGTCAGATAATAAATAAAGTTGCAATATTTGCATCCTCTATCTATGGTTTTATTCCCAGCTGTTACAGTAATATTTTAACCTTTTGCAAGCCCCAAAATGACAATACGTCAGAATTTAGCATCTTTCACCTTCCAAACTGCAAGCCTTAAAAGCCATACTATTAAACAGACCCTTGTTGAACACTGGAACCTGTGATAATGGCTGGAACATCACACATGGCACAGCTCAATGCCATCTTTCACACCTTTACGCGATGTAAGTAGTCAAATGTGCCTGCTAATGAGCGCATTTGCTTACAATTTTGCAAATGCACTTGACAAAGCTGTATGTATTTGAGCAATTCCAGCAACATGTAAATCTGAATTAGGCACTGATTCAGCCATATTTTGTTAACTTGACTTTTGCAGACATTTCTGGCAGGGGAGAGAATGGTGTTAAATTTTAAGTGCAAATGTGGAGTTGAGAAGCGCAGAATATTTATGCCACTCCTTATGAAGTGCTACAGATGTAGGCTACTGCAGGGGGGATTATACCAAGTCTCAGTAAAAGGTTGAGGCGAATAGCTTACCAAAGGCTGTCTCCATTGAAACTGGCATTCCATGCAAAAGGAAGCAGTGTCATTACCACTATAGTGACCTCAAAAGTGGAAGAAGTACCTTCTAAGCCAATGGATAGTTGGATTTAGGACAGAAAACACTCCCCAGCTATGCAAGCATACTGCACTGACCTTATGACTTGTCTATGATAAGGCAGTAACACAGTTACTTATTATGCTTTCATATCTATCTTTATCTATACATATATATATATATATATATATATATATATATATATATATATATATATATATATATATATATATATATATATATATATATATATATATATATATATATACTTGCTGAAAACGTTACACACAGGAGTAATTAAAATGCACCCAGGTGGGGGCTACTCCCCCCACACACACACAATTTCTGTGGGGCTGAGCCCCTACACCCCCCAACTATATATACCAACTCTGGGATTGCACTATGGTGGAGAAAATAGCATGTTGGGCAAGTGTTTACTTACCCTGGGAATGCTTCTGCATTTGGGTATGTCAAGTTTCAGTATTTTCCGTCACGCAAAAATGAATGTCGGTGCTCTGATCTTCAGTTTTTTAAAGTAGATCCCTACAGTGCACATATTCATGCATCATCCAGAAAAATGCCTTGCATTACAAGACTTATTACTGCCCTACTGTCCAGCAAGGGACCACTGTTCTAGTAACACATTTTGACTAATCACAAATAAGTCATATAATATTGCAGGAGACTCGCTCTACTCCCAGTACATTGTTAAACTCTGGAATATTTTCCCCACACAAATAAAACTCTCTGGCAAACTCAATAGCTTTAAAGCACTGCTTAAACAACATATTAACCTATCCTGGTCCTTTACATGCTCATCACCAGGTTAATTCTTAGTGCTCACTGTACAATACTCTCCAAATATTCTTCTTAAACTGAATACTCGCAAAATTTTACTGAACTGACCAAACAATTTTTATACATAACTGCTCCCTGTACAATCCACAAAGGTGCATGTGGGCTTTCTCTATAGAAACATCTACCTCTGTATAATCCTAGACTGTGCAATTGTAAATGTACTGTGTATAAATGTAAATACAAATGCAACTACTCTATGTTTAACTAAGTATAATGCAATGCAAACGAAAGGAGCTTTTCTCTCCAGGCCTCCATTGAAAATGAGTATTAACCAGTTGGACATTACCTGTAAGTAATATAATATAATTTATTTTATTTATTTATTTATTTGCAGTTGGTTTACCAGGATAGTCCATTGGGCCAATATGAACCCGTTTTCAATGGAGTCCTGGGGAGAAAAGCTCCAAAAACAAGCAAGGTTACAATAGGTTTTAGATTATAATTTTTACAAGTGTTACAGACTACAGCAAAACATTACAAATAGTACAGACTAGTGAAGAACATTACAGATTATACAGACTAGTAAAAAGGAACATTACAATATAAATACTGAGAAGCCATTACATATAAGGAAGGTTGCACTTAAGAGGTACAATCTAATGCATTCTTTGCAAATAGCTTAGAATATAATATAATATAATATAATATAATATAATATAATATAATATAATATAATATAATATAATATAACCCTTCACTTAACCTTGCAAGCCTTCCCTAATAACTCATGCTGCTTGTATTAGGCAATTAGAACAGGACATTACCTGTAAGGAAAGACAAATAATATGATATAATATATATTTATTTTTATTTTTATTTATTTTACAATTGTTTACCGGGATAATTCGACTGGATACATGTCCATTTTCATCGGAGGCCTGGGGAGAAAAGCTCCACATAGACAGACTTACATAGATTACACAGAAGACAGCAAACAATTAAAAAATCAAAGTGATTATATACAATGGCTTAGTAGAGTGCCCTAGAAGTGACTCACAGTTCTCATGGACAGACACAATTAAAAGTAAGAGAAGTCAGATTGGAATCAGAACTTGGTGATGTAGTTACAATGATAATTACAGAATATGCTTTTAGTTTATAACTTAATCAGGGTTGGTACATGGGCATAGCCAATTCACTTTGAGATACTGTTTGAGGGATTTTTGAAGAGACTTTTAGAGGATTGTAGGGTTATATAGTTTGGCAACAAATTCCAGGTTTTGCCAACAAAGTTGGCAAACAGGGATTCAGCAGCAGAGTTATTAGCTATGTGGGTTTGGACCAGTAGTTTATCAGCCGACTGTAGGGATCTTAGATTGCTATATGGCTTAATAATATTTTTAAGTGAGGGGGTATCCTCAGGGTGGTACAAAATGTTATGCGCTATTAAGACTTGATTGAATTGAATTAAGCTGGGCAGTTCTAGCCACTCTAATTGTTTACATTTCTAGCAGTGGTGGGTTCTATAGGTGGAGCCAGTGGTGAATCTGGCAATATGATTGTAGGTATGGGATAGCTTACCTAGTTCCGATTTGTTGAGGTTTGAGAGTACAGGCGAGGCATATAAAAGAGTACAGAGTAGGTGTGATTGGGCAATTGCAGTCCTAGCCAGTGGGGTTAAATATATTTTGATTCTATACAGTGATCAAAGCTTCTTTTGATGGTCTATATGAATTTTTTGACCTGTAGGTCAAATTTGAGATTATTGTCTATGATAACTCCTAGCAGTTTGGTGTGATTATCTGGGAAAATAGTGGTACCATTGTTAGATGTGACAGAGAATGAAAGTGTGGTAGATCTACTAGTGGTGGAGAAGAATAGAAGTTTAGTGTTATTGGGGATCAGAAATAGGCATTGGTTGGTGAGCCAGTTCTCCATAGTGTTAAATGTATTTTGGGTTAAGCTTTGCAGTTCAGATGGGGAGGTGGCTGAGCAGATCAGATTGGAATCATCTGCATATTGAATGCAGGTAGCTTTAGGGATAGAAGTGTGAAGGTTGTTGATAAAAATAAAGAAGAGTAGTGGACCTAGTATGGACTCATGAGGGACAACAAGTGTGAGAGGTTGCTGGCTGGAGAGTTTGCCCTGCCATAGTACCGCCTGTTGTCTACCAGTGAGGTAGGACTGGAACCACTGGATAGCAGGCTTGTTGAGGGAAATAGATTTTAGTGAAAGAATGAGAAGTTCATGGCTGACCATCTCAAAGGCTTTTGATAGGTCAAAAAAGAGGGCAGAGTTTAGCCTATTGTCTTTCTTGTTTTGGTTTATGGCAGTTGTAAAGGAAAGGAGGACTGAGATGGTGCTGTGGTATGGCCTGAACCCATGCTGGGAGTTGGATAGTAAGTTATTCTGTGAAAGGTATTGCATTAGTTGCTTGTGTACACATTTATCCATTATTTTGGCAATTTGGGAAAGAATGGCAATGGGTCTATAGTTGGATATGTCTGAGGAGCTACCACCTTTATGGAGTGGGATGACATGAGATATTTTCCAGAGGGAGGGGATAGCGTTTTCGGATAAGGTTCTGTTGATGAAGATAGATATGGGATATGCAATGGCATCTGCAGGTATTTGTAGGTACTGTGCAGGGAGGAGGTTAGCAGCAAGGGTGGTAGGTTTTAGTTTTTTTAGAAGTGCTTTGATAAAACTAGTGGATATTGGATGGAAGCTAAATTATGGGGGATTATTGGGTAGATTAGGCGTGTGGTTAAAGTTAGAGTGGGTTAGTTGATTTGCTAGCGATTGGATTGTTTCAGTGAAAAAGTTATTAAAGGCACTAGCTATGGTCTATGGGGAACTATGAGTGTAGTTAGCCAGGGTTGGGGTGGTGGAATGCCTGGACAAAGTAGTTGATTTAAGCCTGCCCAGAACTTTTGAGGGTTGTTATGGCGTTTTTGTAGGAGATTTTGGTAGAAGCTTTTTTATCCAGTAAAATAGATTTTTTATATCATTCCTGAGTTGATGACATTTTAGATGGTCAAGTGGGGCTTTAGTTGTTCTCCAGCTGGCCCTGGCTCTGTTTCTAGTTTGGATTTTAGCTTTGGTATCTTTATAATATAATATAATATAATATAATATAATATAATATAATATAATATAACCCTCCACTTAAGCTTGCAATCCTTCCCTAATAACTCATGCTGCTTGTATTAGGAAATTAGAACAATAATTTTACTGTGTGTGAGTTCAGTACCCAGAAGCAGCAATTACTTTTTATTAATGGATAATTATTTAATAAATTATTATAAGCGGTTTGCTGTAAACAACTGCATTATGGTAATTATAATTATTAATTTAGCCTGCATAATACAAATCTATCATAGGGAATTTATGGCTGCTATTTCTTAGAGCAATGCCATTTGTTTATTTAATGGCATATAACTTTCTATTATATAGAGATGTTGCAAATGTGTACTCTAGTAAATATTATAATTGTTTATGTATAGCCAAAGCAAAGTTATTTAAAATATACAGTACTGTGACATGTCATGTATCCAATTATCTCTTTTTTGTCTCCTCCCAACTTTTCTCTTTTTTTTTTTTACATTTTTTTTGGGAGCATTATACTTTATTAATCTACTGTTTGCATTACTTGCTGATGAAAATTAACCATCAGCAGCTCAGAAAGGTATACCAACTAATGAGACTCTGCTGACATACCTCCACAGATAGCAGGACAGACACCCAGGCACTTCTGAGTCACATCCTGCTAATCTGTATCCACAAACTATGCCCTATCTGCTGGTGCAGTGTTACCCTGTAGGAGCAGTAGTAATGCAGGTGGTGATTTTGTCACCTGACAGAAACTGACAGGGCTGGTGAAAATATAATGGAGAGGGGCCTTGTTGCATGTATCAGCAGGGCAGTAAAGCTCCTGCATCGTATTGCAAAGAGGATGCCATGCCAGTCACTTTCCCAGAGAGCTGCTGCAGGATACAGTGTTTATATTTCTAAAGGTGAGGACTAGATTCTCACTGTCCTCAAGCTGTATGCAGATGTAACTCTGATGTCCCCATCACCATCACTGTCTGTCTTGCATGTCTTGTGTGTTTGCAGGGGCTTCCTAACCTACCTACCTAACTCTCTTATTCCTAAGCACCTTTCTAACATTCATAACCTCCCAAAATGGGTACCTGTCCCACAAAAAACAAACAAAAAAATCCCCTTCATTCCGCTTATGTGTCATCCTGCAAAAATGTATTAAGTCCAATTGGTTATACAACATTATTCTGTTATCATCCATCACTAGTAAGGTGACTCTGCAAAGTCATGAAATTGTGTGTACAATTGTACATTAACATTGTGAAGAAGTAGATAGTTATGGTGCTCTCCTATAACTCTCCTGCAAATTCCTGGAGTCTTTCCCCTGTGTGCTTCCCTCTGCTTGCCAACCCCATTTTCACCAATGTTCTATCCACCCCTTTTTCACATTTTTATTCTGGTCAAAATAAAGATTCACACATAACACACATGGCCAGAAATGGCTCATTAACAGTCTTCACTTTATGTCTTTGGCATCTGTGCAAAGTCTGGTATAATGCAGTAATGCTGAGGGACAATAAACACTATATAACTTTTTATTTCAAAAACAGAAGATTTCAATTTAATCTGCACTGTTCCAGTTCCCGTCATTCCAATGTGCTTAAATTCATTGCATTATGGGAATACACAGTAAAGGCAGACTAAAGATAGTACTATGGAACAATTAATATAACAGTTCTTAGTCTGCTGGATGTATTAAAGTAGGAGTTCCTATATGGCATCTTGACATAATGATGTTTTTGCATTGTGCCTTGAATTTGATTACAGCTTTATGTTAATTTATTACATCATGACAGCTCCTATTCCCATCACATATTTAACTGCAAAAATCTGTATTTCTCTCCTAACTGCAAAAGTCTGTATTTCTCTCCATATAATACATATTCTTTACATAAATCAGAATAGTGCATCAAGACATCATTTTTAAAAACATTGCACCCCAACCAGGGAAACGTATTAAGCCAGCCTTATCCTGGTTACGTATTCATGTATTCATGCACTCTCCTACCCCATATTTGTACCTACAGCAATCAGTTTATTGTAGAGAGCATGACAGATTAATGAAGATTTAATAAGTAAATAAGTAAGATTAAAATATCATACAGATGTTTCTACATGTCCCACAACACATATTGCTGCTATTCCTCCTTGCATTTGTCTATAACTCTCTGTGTTCCCACCTTCTGCTTCATTAAGTTGTCAGTGGTCTTCAAGAGTGTTATTTTAATGCCGTAATAATTCCTTTGTAGCATGAGATAATTCTCAAATGTGTAAACATATTTTTGAATAATTACAAGAGTACTATTCTAGTGTGTGTGTGTGTGTGTGTGTGTGTGTGTGTGTGTGTGTGTGTGTGTGTGTGTGTATGTGTGTGTCAGAGTGTGTGTTTGTGTCAGAGTGTGTGTGTAGGTAAGACTCTTTGTAGCGCTTGGTGCTGTATTCACTTCTACTGAAATTAATACCTTTATATGTTCTCACAGCACCCTAATCCCAATTTTTACAGAAATATCCTGTATGACATGCACTGATGAGATCATCATGACAAAAGTGCACTATCTTCCCTAAAGAGTCAGACTTCTCCTGTGGTTTTTGCAACTAGTACTTTGATCTCTAGATTTTATAATCTAGATAGGTAGGAGGTTTCTTGCTTAATGTAGAAGATGAGTGTGTGTGTGGGGGGTGAAACTGTGTTTAACACTTGGTTTTCCTAGGAAGAATACATTCAACTGTTCTCACAACTCCCTTATTCTAATTTCTACAGTAACATCCTGTATGAAACACTCTTGTGGTCATTCTAACAAATGTACACTGTCTCCCCTTAAGAGCCAGAATTATTCTGTGTCACTTGCAACTAAAACATAGCTTTTTAGATTGTGTAACCTTGACAGATAGGAGGTTCAATGAACAACATGGATGACTGGGTGTGTGTGTTCAACACTTAGTGATGTATACACTTTTCTTGAGAATAATACATTTAAATGTTCTCACATCTACATTATCTCAATTTTTACAGAAACATCTTAATTGATTCACACCAGTGAGGTCATCCTGACAAATTGCGCTCTCTCCCCTTAATAGACAGAATTCTTCTGTGGTGCTTGCAACATGTATAATGCTGTTTACATAATATAATTAGATAGTTATGAGGTTTGATACCTACAGTAGAATTTCATGTGTGCGTGCAATGCCTGTTGCTGACTCCACTTCTTCTAAGAAGAATATTTTAAATGCGCACACCATTTTTTGCAGAAACATCCTGTATGACACTAGGTTCATCCAGACTCTGCTACACTTTGCTGTGAAGGAAAAGGTTAGTTTGCTTCTATTTTTTGTATTTTCTATTACTTTATTGCCTTTTTATATTTTGAATACTGTGTTTTTTCTTTAGCTTGTGTTTTACTTGCATTCTGCTTTAACAGCATATTAAAACTTCAAATGAGACCACAGCTCTGTCTCTTCTGAGTCAGGCAGACATTTTTCCCACCCACCCACCCAGTTTCAGTTGTCTTGTTAAATACCACTGTCTTTCTAGTTACCTGTCTCTTATGTTAATCTGACCATATATCTCATTTCCTCTCTACTTTCACTGGCTTGTGTGAGTAATCACAAAATCATCATTTTTGAAATCCCTCCCCTTCAACTATTTACATTTATTGGCCATCCTACTGTATTCCATAGTACCAGAATACAAAAGTGACCACCCCTTTCAATCCGTCTTGCTGTTTTAAAAAATAGTAACTATCCACAAAACCTTAACTTTTTAAACAGGTAAAACTCAAGTTACCTACTTTCACATCTAACTTCTCCAGTGCACACTGCAATGTGCATTTTTTTCATCTTACCTTTAAGCATCTCTGTGACTAGCACTTGCTCTAATACCTGCTGGAAATCACTAGGAAGCCTTAAACTGCTACAAGCACTCAACTTTCCTTGTTATTAAGGAGAAATTAATAGTAGGCACTAAACAGCCTATAATTGCAAAGTACAAAAAAAAAAAAAAAAAAAAAGCACCAAACCAGGCATGTCGAAGGGTCAGCTTCCGGTGATTTCTCCTGTCCACCTTCTTGTGTATCTGGGCATACTGGGGCAACGCAGCAATTTCCTCATGTACACAGACAACCCTCTCCTACTACCACCCAACACTACAACCTGTGAGAGATGCACTTACATAGCCAAAATGGAAGCAAAGTTCTCTTCACCCAAGATTGTGCTAGACAGTCAAGAGGAGAAGATTAACACCCACACTACACCTCAAGCAACATATAGCCCTTCTAAACCCACACCACCAACACCCACATATAGCAACACTAAATCCACATATGCAGAGGCCCTTAACTGTAACCTGCCAAAGCAACAATGACCTCTGAAGCTGAAACGCAAACAAACACCAATCACAACCAAAGTGTTACATAGTTCACAACACCAGTGTGCCACCCAGCAACAGCCCCTAAGGCAAGACAACGTACCTAACACTTTATCCATAGGTGACTCTACAGTCCAGCACACTGATGTCCTACTCACCAGTTTGAACAAGGAAAAAATTAGTCAGCTGCCTGTCAGGTGCCAGGATCCGCCACATAATGCATGCACTCAAGTCACTCCACAGGAAGTGCAAATATGACTCTGTCATTGTCCATGTTGGTGTGAATGACTTGAGACGTACCTCCCTGGACTACATGAAAAGAGACATGGAAGAGCTCTCAGATCATGTGGCCTAGGCAAGTATGACCCTAGCCCTGAGTAGCATCCTGCCTTCACCCAGAATGATACCACAATATAAGGACAAAATAATTGACTTCAACAATTGGCTAAGCTTCTGGTGTCATTCAAAGGGGATCCAGTATCTGTCTGGCTGGGATGACATGATCGACAGACCACGATGTTTTGCCAGAGATGATCTGCACCTGTCCTCCCTGGGATTCAGGCTACTGGCTAAGGCTCTTGCCACCCCTATAATGCCTTTTTTAGGCAAAGTTCAGAGGATAAAAACACCACCGTAACAGGTACAAGCATGCAAAATCTGAAGGTAATTCTACTCAATGCTAGAAGTCTAAACCTCAAAATGCACTCTCTCTCGAGGCACTTCTAAAAATGGAGAACATCGATATCTGTGTAGTAGCTGAGACCTGGTTCAAGGCTCCATAAAGCACACCTGCAATACCAGGCTACAACTCTTACCACACCTTTCAGCCACCAAACCAGGACCGAAACACTAAAGGTGGAGGAGTGTCAATATTCACCAAACTAGTAAGCGAAATAACCAGGAGGTCCAAGCACACCAGGAGTGAACACAAAAGTCTCAGCTACAACTGCTTACGCCCATGCACTAAGCATAAAGGAAGAAGAACGATGGAACAACAATCCAAACTGCTTTATTGAAGAACCACAGATAACCTAAAACATCTCATTCTTTAAATATCATTCACCCTCCCACTAATTACATCAATTAACTCAAATTGCTCATTAAAATAATTATTCATTTAACATTTAAAAACACAGTATACGTTTGTGCATGCAAACTAAATAACATATTACAAAATACTATAAAAACCGATCCAATACCTTATACATATAATCAATGCAAAATCCAATGTATCCTAAACTGTACATATGAACCAAAAATAATTTTCACATTCCATAATACCCTGAAATGAATATTATGTACAACTAAGACTGTAATGAATTATTTAACACTAAATTGTATATTAAAACTCTAATATGTCAACATAATTTATTTGATCATAAACATACATGTGTATATGTTAGTATATGATACTAAATAAAATAAAAAACAATGTAAATGTAGAATTGATATATACATGTAATCCTATATGTGTATATTAAATAATTAAATACACAAAAATGCATACATATACATAGAGTATACATGCGAAATTCCAATATATGTACTCAAACCATAGTGCAAGTGTGTCAAAATATGAATGGAGGAGTGTCAATATTCACCAAGGATATTCACACCACCAGCCTAGTTGCCCAACACAATGTGTCTGAAATTCTCCAGGTGTAACTAACACTAGGTAAGACTGCAATCCAAATTGTAGCTTACTGCAGATCCCCCACCATACCCCAAGATTCTCACTACATCTTTCTAAACATACTGGAAAATATTAAGATAAAACCAAACACCCTAATGCTTGGTTATTTTAACTACCCTACCATTAACTGGGAAAACTACTCATGTACCAACACCTTTACCCAACAGTTCTTGGAATTCATAAATTCCAATGCCCTGGATCAACTAATCCATAGTCCCACCAGGGGCTCCAGTATAATAGACCTGGTCATTACCAACATGGGAAATCGATGCTCCACACCTATGGTCACCCCCTCATTAGTCAGGTCTGACCATAAGCTAATCACCCTTAACAGCCACATCCCACCCCCACCCCCCAGTAAGGAAACCTCCTTAAAAAACTTCTCCAAAGCCAACTTCATGTTACTCAAGTCAGAAGTGACAAACCTCATGACACCCATGCAGAAGGGAAATGAAAGTTTAACTGCTGAATCCTACACTAAGGCATTGTACAAGCACATCCACTCATGCATGAATTGTGCCATCCCAAATAGAACCAAGATGCTCTCATCCAAAAAAGGGAAGCCAATCTGGTGGTCCCCCGCCATAAACAAACTTTACAACAAAAGGAAGAAACTGTTGCAAAAAGAGGAAAATCCCAGGATGCAAAAAAAACCCTTACCAGCCTCAGTAAGAAAATAAGATCCCTCGTAAAATCCTCTAAAGCTAGTTACAAAAATAAAATTGCCAAAGATTCCAAAGACAACCACGAGGCATTCTATAACTATGTCAAGAATCTAAATGGCAATGCTCAGATCTGCTCTGAGCTAAAACAGAATGGCATTAAATATACTGATCCCAAGGATCCCAAGGATATTGCCAATATCCTGGCAGATCAATTCAGTGCCAACTTCACCCCCCTCTCACCCCGTAAATGGCCCATCTTAATACCAGAAGATTGCCAAATTCCAGTCATAACGGCCACATAGGTAAAAAACACACTCTCCAAAGTTAAGAATACAGCATCCATGGGACTAGATGACATCCCGGGCTGTGTACTACATGAACTACAATATGAACTGGCACCTCACCTAAGTGTCATGTTTAATCATAGCCTCACCTCAGGTTTCGTGCCCACTTAGTGGCACAGAGCTACAGTTATCCCAAAAACTACTGTCCCATCAGTCTGATGAGCCTTATCTGCAAGGCCACGGAGTGTATTATCATGGAACTTATAAACAAAGACATTGGCAACCTTCAAACACTGGACCCCACCCATTTTGGGTTTGTGAAGGGCCGATCTTGTCTCCTGAATCTGATTGACTTCTTCGAATCAGTCTCCAGAGCCATGGACAAGACTAAGGTGGTCCACACAGCCTGAACTACAATATGAACTGGCACCCCACCTAAGTGCCATGTTTAATCATAGCCTCACCTCAGGTTTTGTGCCCACTTAGTGGCACAGAGCTACAGTTATCCCAAAAACTACTGTCCCATCAGTCTGATGAGCCTTATCTGCAAGGCCACGGAGTGTATTATCATGGAACTTATAAACAAAGACACTGGCAACCTTCAAACACTGGACCCCACCCATTTTGGGTTTGTGAAGGGCCGATCTTGTCTCCTGAATCTGATTGACTTCTTCAAATCAGTCTCCAGAGCCATGGACAAGACTAAGGTGGTCCACACAGCCTATCTAGACCTTGCCAAGGCCTTTGACACCATCCCCCACTCTGGAATCATAGATAAACTTACTAAGCTGGGCATTAATCCCTACATCACCCAATGGGTTGCTAACTGGCTTACTGATAGAACCCACACTGTAAAAGTAGCCGACTCCAAATCCAGCTCCAGATAAGTGACAAGTGGAGTACCTCAGGGTTCAGTCCTGGGACCGCTCTTGTTTGGCATCTACTTCTCTAAAGTACAGGCCAACACTAAGGGACTCTGGCTAACAAAGTTCACAGATGACTGCAAACTGGTAGCCATTATTGAATCCCCAAATGATGTGGATACTCTAAAAAAGGGACTTACAGAAACAGATGCTTGGTGCCAGAGCCATGGGCTCAAGCTCAGTGCCAAGAAATGTGTAGTTATCACCTCTGGGAAAAAAACATGTACCCGTGAATTACCATATAGGTGACAGTACACTAAACACCGAAAGTGTGATAAGAGACTTAGGGACACAGGTGGACAGTGGTCTCACCTTCGATAACCACATCGCCACTACAGTCAGGAAATCCTTCTATGTGGCACACCTGATCACTAAGGGCTTTTCATCCAGAAAAAAGGAGGTCATTGTCCCACTGTACTCATCCCTCATTAGAAGCATTATAGAATACAATGCCCCATTTACTATGTACCTCTCAAGACATATGCAACAACTGGAAAGGCCGCAGAAATACCTCACTAAAAGAATTACAGGCCTAAAGCAGATGCCCTATGCTGACTGCCTTAAAAAACCCCAGCTATTCTCTGTTGCATATCGTCTACTCAGAGGCTATCTCTGCTTAACATACAAGGCCATGTCAAACCCAGAGCTGTTGGACATGCTACATTTAAAGAAATCCCAATCCATCAGAGCCACATGCTCCAGGGATCTAAACCTTGTCATCACAATAAACAAAACATGCTGGAGGGATAGGTTCCTGACCCAGAGACTCCCCAGACTCTGGAATAGACTGCCCATACATGTCAAGCAGAGTGCCTCTTTGGCCCTCTTCAAAAGGAACCTTGTTGATTGGATGGGAGAAAGGAAATTCACCCTGGGGATCACATCAGTTGCCCTGCTAGACAGGGGTCCAGGGAAGTAATTAGTGTGGGAAGAAATAGCCAGGGAATTTTTATGGCTAGGCTTGTATAGGCCCTAGGGCTGATATCCTAGTACCAACCTATGAACCTATGAACACACACTGATGAGGTCATCATGACAAGTGCACTCACTCTCCTTAAAAATCAGATTTCTTCTGTGCTGCTTACAGCTAGTACAGTGCTCTGTAGGTTATGTAACTAAATAGGTAGTTTTCATAATTACCATGTAAGACTTGTAAGTGTCTGTGTGCACAATGCTTGTCGTTTTCTCCACTCCCCTAGAAGATAATCTATTTAAATGTAAATACAACTCCTTTATACCAATTTTTACAGAAACATCCTATATGAAACATACCGATGAGGTCATCCTGACAAAAGTGCACTCTCCTCTTAAGATTTAAATCTTTCTTGTGGCACTTTTGACTAGTACAGTACTCTGTTGATTGTGTAATTAGATAGGTAGCAGGTGCAATATTCACCATGGAAAACTGTGTGTGTATATGTGTGTGTGATGCTTGTTGCTGTTTCCAGTTCCCCTAAAGGGGATGCATTTAAATGTGTACACAGTTGATTTAAGAAAATTTGTTCAGAAATGCACTGATGAAGTCACCCTGACAAAAGTGTACTCTTCCCCTAAAGCATCAGACTTCTCCTGTGGCGCTTGCAACTAGTACGTTATTCTCTAGATTGTGAAAGTAAATAGATAGGAAGTTCAACGCCCTACACGAAAGACGTGTATTTGTGTGTGTGTGTTTACAGTTAAGTGAATGCGTGCTCATTCAACCTGTACTCTGGATAAATGTTTTAAACTGAATAGATAACTACATCATCCAACAAGCCCAACACAAGGGTGTAGCAATACATACTATTTATACTGTAATGATTACAATTTTCCATACATTACATTTAGAAAACAACCATTTATTAGGCAAAACGGTGTCCCCAAATTTGTAAATGAATGCTTCAAATGACAGTGTCATGGAATGAAAAATATTCATTTAATGTTTTTATAGGGAAAGATATGCACACATTTGTTAAGTGGGTGGGGAAATATTTTTATACTTCAAATGGCCGGTGTTGTGTGTGGCAACAGTTAGAGCACACAATTACAAAATCATATTGCCTTCCTACACCCTGGTTCAATGCATGATGAGGTCAGCATTTTTCAAGTGAACTAAAGCTATTTAAATGTCGGACTTCTCATGTGGTGCTTGCATGTCTTACACTATTCTGCAGAATGCTTAACTGGATAGATAAGCTGCTCAAATATAGCAGAACTTAACTTCTTTCCAATGGAGTCAGAATTGTTTTGCACACATTTATAATGACAACTTTTACAAGCCATGGCTGTCTGTAAAAATAATGTTACCAGATACATCTCCTTGGCAATTCACTGCTGATGTCATCCCTTCATAGAGGCTGCATGTCCAATTTTAGTCATTATTCTTTTGTGGTACTGACTGCTTATAATATGCTGTATAGATGGTGCAAATGGATAAGCAGGTGGTTTGGTTCCATCACTGCTTCAATAGTGTGACAGTTATTACTGCCATATACAGTTGGCTACCTCACAACCACCTTTATATAGCATTCTTATTATGAGATTGAATTACAGTGGCATTCTATGATGATAGAAAATCCCAGCATCATCAGGGAAAATAAGTTTTTGGCCATACAATCATTACATACTGCTGACATACCTGTGGTTCGTCATATTTGGAGCGTGTATTCTGCTGTGCTGCATGCCGTTGCTAGTATGCCATGTGCATTGTGTAACTATATACATAGGATGTTTGAGCCCAGCTGTAAGTGTGTTTCACTCACACACCGTGTATACCATTCTTGTAAGTCATATATGATGTGTAGCTATACAGTGTTATTGTGCAGTTGAAACACTTTTCAGCATAAATATTCTGCTAATAAACAGTGGTGATGCCACAGATGGTGATGCATGGAAAGCTGATATGGGCAGCCCTGTGATGGTTCAAGTTCTAGAAACATTTGTAGAATTAATGCAGGCTATGTACTAGGACCCAATGACTCAAGTACAAACAGTGTTTGGCCTCACAAAGGGGTTCCAAGTGGGAGTGGGTGTACACCAGGGCTCAGCTCTGAGTCCACTGTTGTTCATATTGTTGATGGACAAGGACTACATTAGCAAACAGGTCGGGGGGTGATCAACAAAGTTGCTGTATGCAGATGATGTAGCATTATAGGCAGACTCTGAAATAGAACTTCAGCAAAGGATAGGAGAATGGAATGCAAAACAGAAGGCACATGGGATAAAACTAAGCACAGATATGACACTGGTAATGGCAGCAAATTGGGGAAATCAAAAGAGGTTGAGAAGAGAGATAGAAGGGAAAATAGTGGAAAAGGTAAACAGTTTCAAGTATCTGGGAGGGGTGGTTCAGGAGAAGGGAAGTCTGAATGAAGAGGTCAAAGCTAGAATCAGAGGGGCTGCAGTCAACTGGCATAGACTGTCAGGGGTAGTGTATGACAGAAGAATGCCAAAGAAGCTGAAAGGTAAGGTGGACAGTGGTGCAACCAGTACTACTCTACTGTATGGTACAGAAATCTGGTCAGTAAAGGCTAAACAGTTGAAGAAGCTGGAGGTGATGGAAGTGAAGTGACTGGGAAGGTTGGCAAAATGCACACTGTGGGACAGATGAAGAAATGAGGACATAAGATCAGAAGCCAAAGTAGCTGCAGTTGCAGAAAATATCAAGGAGAACAGATTATGGTGATTTGAACATGTGCAGAAAAGCAGAAGACAATCTGGTGAGGAAGATTTGGGACAGACAGAAAGAAGGTAAGAGGAAGAGACGACATCCAGCAAAGAGGTGGATGGATTGTGTGAAATAAGATCTGCAACAGTCAGGCATGAGTGTTTAAGAAGGCAGGAGTGTGGCACTGAATCAAGAGAGAGTTGGCAGCATTTAACACAATGCCCTGACTCCATGTTAAAAAAATGGGAAAAAGGGGGCTGATGATGAAGATGAAGATGAAACAGTGGTGATGCCATTCATTTAACTGCACGCTTTCCCAGTTTAACCTCAACATGATTGCATGGTAATTGCTATTCAGGCAATGATGTTTAGCTTGTGATCTTGGGTAGTTATTTGAAATCCATTCATTACTGCTCAGACTATGTTGTGCACTGCGGTGGTGGTGCTGCGGTAGCATTGTCGCCTCACAGTTAGACGTTGCCCATTCGATTCTCAGTTAGAGCATCTGCTGTGTGTCAACATGCGTGAATGGGTGCTCCTTTGTTGAAGGTTGTAAATTAGGCCCGGTAAGCCAGCATGTAAAAATCTACTGCCAATCATTAGCAGACCGGAGTTCTGCTGTGGCGACCCCTAACCGTGAAAAGCCGAAAGACACAAACAAACTGTTCAGACTATGTTGTGTCCATGTTAGCATGACTGTACATGCCACTAACACTGTTGTCAAGAAGCACATCTGCCTTGTATTGTACATGTATAGACGTTGATCCTCATTAAAAGGTAGGACGTGTTTTCACATAGCGATGCTTGTATTCAGATTAATGATGATATCTGATGTTATGCTCATTATATAAAGTATGTGGCATGAGGGAATGGCACAATATGCTGTCTGCTGATGTACTACAGCAATTACAGGAAAACATATCCCTTGTAGAAATAACATGATGTAATGTCTTTATATAACTGCATTTATCAAAATTGTACTGCATTTCTACCATAGTGCATTCATCCTGTAAAATATCATGTATTGTCTGTTGTCAAATGCTCATGTGTTCAACATCCACATTCAATGCCTGTCTTAGCATTATTGTGTCTGATACTGTAATGCACGAATGACATGTACCACAGTTATAATGTGTCCATCTACAGAGTGAGTCATTCACCATCCCTTTTATCTCAGAGTTTGATTAGCACACATACATCTGATATACTAAGTTAACACAGGTGGATTGTCATAGTAGTTGTAAGATGTCCACAGTGGAGCTTGTCTTTCATCAAGATGTCATATTGTTTGCTGTTCAATTCCTGAAAGGTACAACATTATATGATTTTATTGATGTTACATAAACACCATTGTATCTTATTATTCTTATCCATTTTTATGTTGGGAAGTGATATATTATCACAGGTTGCAACTGCATGTCAGTGAAATGATTATTCTGGGCATGTTATGCTATGAGTGAGCCTGTGGCATGTGCACTGAGTACTGGCTTTTATAGTATACCTATATACCTACACAGATAGACTGTGATTCAATTCTGGGACACATTCAAAAAGCCACCTTTTTCAGGCATTTTCCTACCAGGTAGATCATCAATATACCATATTGGGTATGATAATACTGTAAGCCCTTCAATGGTGTTCTTCCTTACATGACCGATATGCATATGTCTGTGGAACCATGATTTTTATGAATCTCTCTGATATTTGTTATGGCATGTGTTCAAAAATGACATGATGCAAATGTTTCTTATGTCATTCATTACTCATATGTATTACTCTTCACAAGATAATTATCCTCTGTATTGCATGTCTTCTACTGGGCATGCCTTTAATACTGCATTTGTTTTATTCATACTATACAGCTTAATGGTAGATGAATGATTCCATAAGCATTTCTTACTGTATGGCATGCTGAGACAGCATCAGAAACTCTGATTGGTTCTCTATCTACTGTGTTGCTGCTGTTGAATTGCTGTTATGTTACTGATCCCTGCAATTGCATATGAGCATGCCCAGCATTACTATGTCAGATAGGTTTACAAATCAACAATGGCATACTGGACTCCTGATATGTCATCTGCTCTGTCTTGTCATTTGTCACTTTTGTATATTGTTTGATATTAGATCGGCATGTAGCATTTATATAACCACACAATACTTGCTTGTCTATTACATGTTCGTAAGTGATAAACACCTTTCCAACTGTTGCCACTGTCATTTCTTTGCATAAACATGTCCATTTCTGAACTATTTGGCATTACATCCATAAGGTCCTTTTATTCTTGTGTATGCATAGTGAGATGGATAATATAGATGTTCTGTCAGCTTGCAAACATATATTCCCTGTGCATACATGTTGTATGCCATAACTGCATTCTATGAATTCATCCCTTAAAGTATCTTCTGCCTTTGCTGTTATCTCAAGTGGGCATTTAATGACATGTATATTACATTTTCACTCCTCATGCTTACACTGCAGCTTTATGTCAACATCACATCCTTTGTTAGCATGTCTAGTTATACTGATATGTGAAATTGCAGGTTTGTCATTTACATTTGTAATCATTACATTAATATTGCAGGTTTTAAGTCTGAAATGCTTACGTATACACTTTTGTCACATCTGCCTGCAAGATGTAAGTACACCTTAAAGATGTCACATCTTCATCATTGCTTATTCGTAAGAACACAATTTAAGTGTGACTATTCGCTCATTTCACTTCCCTTTGTTCACATGCTCTTATTTGAGCACTGCCTATATGTCAGCTGCTTTGTTTACATTTTATGCTCATGTTTGCAAGCTGTTTTCTATGGCTGTGAACAATATTGTTGGCAATGAAAAGATGCTTCTAAATGAGTAGGTGTGATGAGTAGCAGATGATGTAGCATTACAGACAGACTCTGAGATAGAACTTCAGCAAAGGATAGGAGAATGGAATGCAAAACAGAATGCACATGGGATAAAACTAAGCACAAATATGACACTGGTAATGGCAGCAAATTGGGGAAATCAGAAGGGGTTGAGAATAGAGATAGAAGGAAAAATCGTGGAACAGGCAAACAGTTTCAAGTATCTGGGAGGGGTGGTTCAGGAGAAGGGAAGTCTGAATGAAGAGGTCAAAGCTAGAATCAGAGGGGCTGCAGCCAACTGGCATAGACTGTCAGGGGTAGTGTATGACAGAAGAATGCCAAAGAAGCTGAAAGGTAAGGTGGACAGTGGTGCAACCAGTACTACTCTACTGTATGGTACAGAAATCTGGTCAGTAAAGGCTAAACAGTTGAAGCAGCTGGAGGTGATGGAAATGAAGTGACTGGGAAGGGTGGCAAAATGCACACTGTGGGACAAATGAAGAAATGAGGACATAAGATCAGAAGCCAAAGTAGCTGCAGATGCAGAAAATATCAAGGAGAACAGATTATGGTGATTTGAACATGTGCAGAAAAGCAGAAGACAATCTGGTGAGGAAGATTTGGGACAGACAGAAAGAAGGTAAGAGGAAGAGATGACATCCAGCAAAGAGGTGGATGGATTGTGTGAAATAAGATCTGCAACAGTCAGGCATGAGTGTTTAAGAAGGCAGGAGTGCGGCACTGTATCAAGAGAGTTGGCAGCATTTAACACAATACCCTGACTCCATGTAGAAAAAAATGGGAAAAGGGGGGCTGATGATGAAGATGAAGAATCAGTGGTGATGCCATCCATTTAACTGCATGCTTTCCCAGTTTAATCTCAACATGATTGCATGGTAATTGCTATTCAGGCAATGATGTTTAGCTTGTGATCTTGGGTAGTTATTTGAAATCCATTCATTAATGCTCAGACTATGTTGCGTCCATGTTATCATGACTGTACATGCCACTAACACTGTTGTCAAGAAGCACATCTGCCTTGTATTGTACATGTATATATGTTGATCCTCATTAAAAGGTAGGACGTGTTTTCACATAGCAATGCTTGTATTCAGATTAATGATGATATCTGATGTTATGCTCCTTATATAAAGTATGTGGCATGAGGGAATGGCACAATTTGCTGTCTGCTGATGTACTACAGCAATTACAGGAAAACATATCCCTTGTACAAATAACATGATGTAATGTCTTTATATAACTGCATTTATCAAATGTGTACTGCATTTCTACCATAGTGCATTCATCCTGTAAAATATCATGTATTGTCTGTTGTCAAATGCTCATGTGCTCAACATCCACATTCAATGCCTTTCTTAGCATTGTTGTGTCTGATACTGTAATGCACGAATGACATGTACCACAGTTATAATGTGTCCATCTACAGTGTGAGTCATTCACCATCCCTTTTATCTCAGAGTTTGATTAGCACACATACATCTGATATACTAAGTTAACACAGGTGGATTGTCATAGTAGTTGTAAGATGTCCACAGTGGAGCTTGTCTTTCATCAAGATGCCATATTGCTTGCTGTTCAATTCCAGAAAGGTACAACATTATATGATTTTATTGATGTTACATAAACACCATTGTATCTTGTTATTCTTATATATTTTTATGTTGGGCAGTGATATATTATCACAGGTTGTGACTGCATGTCAGTGAAATGATTATTCTGGGCATGTTATGCTATGAGTGAGCCTGTGGCATGTGCACTGAGTACTGGCTTTTATAGTATACCTATATACCTACACAGATAGACTGTGATTCAATTCTGGGACAGAGTGTGCCCTACATGATGGAAACATCTTCCTTGTCAAAGAAATAGTCATATTGTGCTGCTACATGTTGTGTGGACAGTAACAAGTGCAGATCTGTTCCAGCATTGTAAATAAATCAGATTGTCCATATTATATTCAAACCTCCAGTGTTACCGCACATACATTCAATTCAGTTGTTTGTGATGGCTTGCTTTGCAATCTGATGCAGAACGTGCAGTCAACACAGGATCTACAGAGAGTTTTTTGTAATAGGCAGGGGGCTGTTTCTGTTTATATCTGTCTGTCAGACAACAATTGTTTATACACATTCAAAAAGCCACCTTTTTCAGGCATTTTCCTACCAGGTAGCTCATCAATATACCATATCGGGTACGATAATACTGTAAGCCCTTCAACTGTGTTCTTCCTTACATGACCGATATGCATATGTCTGTGGAACCATGATTTTTACGCATCTCTCTGATATTTGTTATGGCATGTGTTCAAAAATGACATGATGCAAATGTTTCTTATGTCATTCATTACTCATATGTATTACTCTTCACAAGATAATTATCGTCTGTATTGCATGTCTTCTTCTGGGCATGCCTTTAATACTGCATTTGTTTTATTCATACTATACAGCTTAATGGTAAATGAACGATTCCATAAGTATTTCTTACTGTATGGCATGCTGAGACAGCATCAGAAACTTTGATTAGTTCTCTGTCACAACACTATCTACTGTGTTGCTGCTGTTGAATTACTGTTATGTTACTGATCCCTGCAATTGCATATGAGCATGCCCAGCATTGCTATGTCAGATAGGTTTACAAATCAACAATGGCATACTGAACTCCTGACATGTCATCTGCTCTGTCTTGTCATTTGTCACTTTTGTATATTGTTTGATATTAGATTGGCATGTAGCATTTTTATAACCAAAATAGCGTAAATGGTAAAAAATCCAAGCCCGTTTATTTTCACACAATCACGTTAAACACTCCAAGCGTTTTTCGTCCCAGCAGTGCCGGAACTTCATCAGACAACAACTTCCTTTCCTACTATCACTTTTATACTAGTTAACGGTTGTATGTGATTAATTAATGAAACGCCCTTGCCGCATTAAACTCCAGCACAAGCAAGAATTTAAACACAATAATAATGAACATTTAGCATTAAAAAACAAACAATAATACAAAAATATTATATGCTAAACAAAGAAATGAAATCAGATGTTTTTAATAAATTAGTTTTAGATTATGGATTAAAATATTTATATATACAATTTTATATTGGTATATTTATAGATACAATTTTTTGTTTTATTAACATTATATAGACATTTTTTTATATATTTATAAGTTTATAGATATAACATTATGATATATTCTATTTTGAAGGAATTATATGAATTGACGATATTAAATACACTAAATAAAATGATTGATTCTTGATTAGAAAATAACTGGGTAATTAAATTACATCTTTTAATCAGGACGGTACTACTATACACACATAACAATCAGATAATGTATATACTTTTAACATTATTCCTATCATTATCTTTAATACACTGCATATGGCAGGTTAAAACCTGTTGTTAATTAAATGTTTAATGTAGCAACATAATAATGTAGTTACTTTATGAAGTAAGTTCTGTAGTGAGGTATAGGTGTAAAATGCACTACAAACCACAATAATTTACTTTGTGTGTTTTAATGATATAGTACTGCACATAGAAGATATATAGGTTTTATTTCTTTGTTTAGCATATAATATTTTTGTATTATTGTTTGTTTTTTAATGCTAAATGTTCATTATTATTGTGTTTAAATTCTTGCTTGTGCTGGAGTTTAATGCGGCAAGGGCGTTTCATTAATTAATCACATACAACCGTTAACTAGTATAAAAGTGATAGTAGGAAAGGAAGTTGTTGTCTGATGAAGTTCCGGCACTGCTGGGACGAAAAATGCTTGGAGTGTTTAACGTGATTGTGTGAAAATAAACGGGCTTGGATTTTTTACCATTTACGCTATTTTGGATTTACTTCATCCTGCATTCTCATCTTGTTCTTTTCTCTTGCGGTTTGTCAGTTTTGCCTTCCTAGTTATTTCAGTTCCGGTTTCCTATTTTTATAACCACACAATACTTGCTTGTCTATTACATGTTTGTAAGTGATAAACACCTTTCCAACTTCTGCCACTGTCATTTCTTTGCATAAACATGTCCATTTCTGAAT